>NC_000067.6:67869010-68469010 GCF_000001635.26 Mus musculus | reverse complement strand
GGATCCCGTGGGGAGTCCCGTGTGGGCCCTTGTGGGTGTTGGGCAAGACTCTCGTATCTACTTCTTGAATAGAGCAATGACTATTAAGGATGCTTTAAGTGATGGATGCTAATGATCTCCAGAGAAAGACAGTTGAAATCTCAGTTATAAAGGTCAATTGTTATAGGGTAGATTGCAATAGTACTGCCAAGAGAGGAGAACAGAATTTTAATATGAATATTTATAATTTTTAAGTTAAAATAACTATATATCATTGCTATTTGAAGATTCAGTCTACTAACTGATTTTATGACTGTTTTAAAAACAGACATATACCAATGTATATTTATAAGTAAAGGTTTTTTTACATGTATTAGAGATTTGACAATTTTGATCTCCATGGCTATCATTTAAATTTTTTGTTGATTTTTTTTTAACATTTTCTGTTCTTGTGTTGTTTTTTTTTTCCTTAGAGGCTAGATATGATTAATATCTTTTTCTTGTGCCCATCTATATAGTGCAAAGAAAATTCCATTGTTACAAATTATTGCAAGATGAGTTCTTTTTTTTGGTATGGATTATAGCTAAATAAAAAAAATCCTAAGAATAATTTAAATATGTGATAAAATTACATTACAGTCTCATTCTTACTCATTCATTTTTTCATTTATTTATTTATTTGTGTAGATAAGCATGCATGTGGTATGGGTAAACATGGGCACACCTGTGGAGGTCAAATGACAACTTCTAGAACCTGAATCTTCATTTGGTTTCCATTGATGGAACCCAGGTTGCCAGGTATATTTGCAACCACCCATCTCGCTGGCTCTGCCATCTTATTCTCTATACACATTGAACATATCAACAAAATTATTTTAATATAATTACAAAATTTATATATAAAATATAGTATATTTTGTCAATTTTCATATTTTGTGATCTTTGATAATTTAGAGTACTGGGTTTCCTCAGATCATGCTGGAGTTTCTGACCACTTACAAAGCCAAATTAGAGGACTGTTCTTTTCTGAAGGGAAATAGATGGAAAGTGGATTTGTGTGAGATGGTAGGAGGAAGTAGAGGAAATGGAAACTGTGGTCACGTTGTCTCATATACGAGAAGAAACTATTTTCACTCTTTATAGTTAAAGAGTGAAAATTATTTAACTATAACTATAATTATATATTATTTTTCACTCTTTAAATTTAGTTAAAAAGTTAGTTAGTGAAAAATAATAAAAAATAAGATTATTAGATCACTGTAATTTTAACCTGGTGGTTAAAACTCTGTTTGCTTTTATTAGCAAATTATTGTTGATTTTTATAGGAAGATGAACTTGAATATTCCTGCCTAGTAATTTATGGTAGCATTCATTAGAGAACCAATGAATGCTGCTTTATTGGCCAACTTGTGATTATCTATAAAAGTCCATGTATTTGCTTCATGGCTGAAATAGTCATTCTTGTCTTTAAGAAAACAAGTGTATACTAATTTCTTGCTTCGAGCTCTCATCCAAACAATGTTTACATTATCATGAAATTTTGCTTTGCTGTGAGCCTCTAACAACTGTGAAAGCCTGGGCTTCTACATCTACAGGAGTATAATATGATTGCGCTCTGATCAAACAATCAGGAATCTCCAGGCATGACTTCTTGTTTTTCTGATACAAGATTCTATAAAATATTTATTGAGGCAGTCATGGTGCAGATGTTCTCCGGCAGAAATAAGCTAGTCTTGTTCATGAAACAGAAAACAGCCCAAAGGACAGAAAAACAAAGAGGAGTGGCAGAAAAAAGTTCAGAGAGGAGCCCTGGGGTGAGATCATTGAATGCTTTTTATAAGTCACAATGCAAGTTTTCTTTTAATTCTAATTATAAGAGGAAGCAATGGCAGAGTCTATAGAGAGCACACTGTTATTTATTTTGAATTCTAGAAAAACAAGGTGCTCACTCCTTTCCTAGTGATTAAAATACCAACAGAAAGCAAGGATACTGTGGCTATTTTATAACCTATTTTATAGATAAGACAGCCAAGACCATGGTAAGGAAACTAAGTGACATCTTAATGTTTGTTCTGAATAAATGTGTGAATGGAAATGCCATTCATTAACACTAAAGCTGAATAAGAAATGTGTTTGGATAGCATGTTGTTTCCTTTTGTTCATGTAGTCAGAAACAGACTCCTTTTTGTTCCTAGAGATTTACTCTTGAATGAAATCATAAGACTGTATGTAAGTCACATTAATTGCTTATAGAACAGCTTAATTGGGTTCACAGTTGGAAGAGTCATTTGGAATGCCTGGTGGAAGTAACTTGATGCAGCTGGTTGTATTGCATCAGTGGTCAGTAAACAGAGAGATAAGCACTGGTACACAGGTCCTTTCTCTTTCCTGTTTGATAGCAAACCCTGCCTTAGGATAGACCATTCACATACAGTGTGGCTTTTTCCATGTCAATTAACCCATGGAGTCACACCCAGAGAGCTAACTCCATGTGATTTAAAATCCCATCAACTTGACAATGTACTTTAACCCTCATGGCTATCTAAATATGTTTTGTGATTTAGCTTAGCACATTGCTTCTTGGTTGCAATATTATACTTCTGTGTTGACTTGTCAAAGCAAAGTTTACCTATGAAGTAGATAGCTTTTTTTATCAGTCCCTTTCACCTGTGGAAAGAGCTTATCATTTGAGTAATCTAAATCAAATGGCTTTTTAAGTACCTTGACATTTCGGGACAGGAGGTGTGAGGTAAGTAAAGAAATACCATTTCCAAGTAAATTAGGAGGAACCAAATATACTGTACTGGATCTAGAGGCATTAAGTATTGTTCTAACAGTCAGAAAGTATTCATAGCTTCCAGAATCAAAATGGAAACTATTTTATAATGTGGATACTTAGTATTATTTGGAAATTATTTGTATACTCTTTAAGCATTTTGGTAGTTACCAAAATGGAAACAACCCAAAGGAAGACATATCCAGCCCCTTACAGAGTGGGCTGTAACTATGAAAGTTCTTTTAACATTTGTCTTTCTAAATGAAAGCAGAGATGTAAAAGGACTGAAACAGAAGCTTTGTATTTCTTTGCTAAAAAGCATTTCCTCCTAGGTTTAGGGCCATTTTCTTGCCCAGAAAATAAAGAGCTCCACTTGGGTTAACATTCTTTAAAACATTTTTTTGTATTTTTATTTATATGCATATGAATATCCTGTGTGTCCTAGTATCTGAAGATACCACTGCCCCACCACCACCCCACTCCAGAGATAGAGGTAAAGGTGATTTTGATCCACCCAAGTTGGATTTGGGAACTGAACTCTGGTCTTTCTGAAGCATCCTTACTTATTATTTACCACTGACCCATTCTTCAAGTCTCTGTGTTAGCTCTTGAGGGAAGGGAAATGGTATGTCTTTGCTCTTTACTGGAAAGATTTGGCTTAATAGTTACCTTAGGATCTTTTGTGTTGTTTAGAACCCAAGCCAGAACCCATGAGTCAGATCCCATTATTTGTCTAGTAATGAAAGTCCTGCATGTTTATATCCTGGATTTAAAAATTACTGATTATGACTAAGGGTGGGGGATAGTGGCGGTTGAGTTCTTTCTCTATAATGTCCAACCCTGGTAGTATCTGACTAGTTATATAACTGTGTTTATATCTAGTTTCTTTATGTCTGATAATTCTCACCATATGCAACTCTACATTGTGTATCTTTCTAAACTCTTATCCTATTTTAACTTCCTGAATTATAAACTTAACACTATATGTTTTAGGTTCTTTTGTTATTGAGAGAGTGAAACAAAATTTTATTGTCTTTTGGAATGCAGTAGCTAGACCGTTGACTGATGCCATTTGTCTTTGAGTACATGAATATTTCTTTCACTATCTATTTCCAAACAATGTCTTGTAACTTTTAGATTAGGAAGATTTAGTCAGTTTTAACTGTATGTCACAGACTTGAGAGAGATTAGAAAAGTGGAACTATATGGGTTATAAGAATAAACACAAGAAACTGGAGGTCAGCAAGCTAGGTCAGTAAGTAAAGGCTTAGGACTAACTAAAATGACTTGAGTTCCATCCCTGGAACCTACATGACAGAAAGAAAGAAAGAAAGAAAGAAAGAAAGAAAGAAAGAAAGAAAGAAAGAAAGAAAGAAAGAAAGAGAGAAAGAGAGAGAGGGAGGGAGGGAGGGAGGGAGGGAGAGAGAGAGAGAGAGAGAGAGAGAGAGAGAGAGAGAGAGAGAGAGAGAGAGAGAGAAAGAAAGAAAGAAAGAAAGAAAGAAAGAAAGAAAGAAAGATAGAAAGAAAAAAGAAAGAAAATGCCTACTGTACACAATGGCACATATTCAAACACGCACACACACTGAAATAAATGTATAAATGCTCTATATTATTTTTTTAGTTTTCTAGATTATAATATAAGTACATGATTTTCTCCTTTCCTTTCATTTCTTCAAATACTCCCATAATAAATAAATAGTGTAGCATCGTGACTGCCAAACATGACCCAAATAAGTGTATTTTTTGAGAAGAAAACTATGAGGTGCAGAAATAATAAAATAATGGTAATATGTTAAAAGTAAATGAAGCATATATAAATGCAATTATATAATTTTGATAAAGAGCAAACTATTCAGTAAAGCACAGATGCTATGATTCTGCTCTTAATGCTTGGGATAGCCATATTTAAGATTTTTTCCCTAGATAACATTAAATGGTAGATCTTTATTCAACTATTTAATAAACATATGGATATGCTTTCTAGAAAATGAAACTCATTTTCATTATAAACTTCCTAAATAAGAGTTCATGCCAAATATAAATGTGAGTGAGAAAGTGTTATAGATTTTTCTTATTATTCTATCGGTTTTACTAGAATCTTCCCCTGGCCTTCCTTTGTTTCCCAGTCCTTGTGCTCTTTGTCATGTTTCATATCACATCAGATATGCTGTGGAGTATCATGTAGAAATTAGGCTTTAATATAGGGTAAAGGAAGATGAGAGCGTGCAATGGCCAGAGAGACCATCTCAGAGGAAAACTGTTTCATACAGGAGAGGGAACACAGGAAAGACATCACTGGGCTGACCCAGGATATTGATGTAGACTTTATATCAGTTCTGATGGAACACTTTCTTGTCCAAGTGACTGACGGGCCCATTAGGATGACCTCTTTAGGAAGGGTTCAACATTGCTCATTTGCTCAATGCACCAGGGAGTCAAGGCCAAGATACAACTTAGATCCAGTTCATATGATCAAAAATCATGTAACAATAGATTTTAAATAAGGAAAGAAATATTTTAAAAAACTACTAAAATAGCCATGTTCAGCCAAGAAAAATCTGTGTTCCCAATACCTTCCCTCACATCATATGGTATTTTCAACTTTAAGAAAGGACAATTGTGACAATTTTCCTATAATTAAAATTAAAAAAAAATTATGCTATTAACAACTTGATAAATGGGATATAAAGCTGATTGTGAAAGCCATTCAGATATTCAAATGTGCTAATTTCAAACTAGGTACCTAATATCATCTCTCATGAAATCTTAAGCAAAGATATCTCTCATCTAAATGGGTTTGTACTTGCATATTGAGAAATCAAGAAGTTGAGAAGAAAATAAACATTAATACATCAGAATGTATAATCTGAGTTATTTGCAAATGCCTAGCAGTCTAAGAGGCTGTTAATATTGTAAATCACTGTTCTATACAGAGAATCTTACTTACCACTTTGTTAGCCATTTGGCCCCTGCTGTCAATTTGACACAGAGAATTAAGTGAGGTGAAGAGTTCTTGATTCAAAATTAGCAGATTCTGAATAAGTGTGTGATCTGTAGTTAGTGCTTGGAGCAGCAGTGTTCCTGGGTAAAATAATAGCCACCTCTTGACAAGAAATCTATATCTATACAAACCCCAAAAAGTCCATGGCTGGTACCTACCTGCCTCTGGAGAATGATGATTAGGAAGAAGTAGAGTCTGAGAGTCAAGAATGAGACCTATGTGATAGAGGAGACCAAGGCAGGAGTAGCCCTAAAGGAGATGTATCTAAAAAAGTGAGTAAATCCACAGTGGCTTGAAAATAACAAAAAACTGCCAATGGGTACAAAATTGCTGACAGGAAGAATACGTGCATATTTTATACATGTATAATATATGTATATATACATACATATATATATATATACACACACACACATATACACACATATATGTAAAATAATCATGCATATAACATATATACATGTAAACATATATACACATATAAACATATGCACATATATACATACAAATACACATGTACATATATATGAGTCAATGGATCCATACACGTAAATAGCTGGATCCATATACATACATAAATACATCTATCTCATCTATCTATTTATCTATCTATCCACATATCTATCTATGTATACATGTGTGTATTTGTGTAAGCATGTATGTATGTATGTGTGTATGTATTATGTATGTATGTGCGGGACCGTGAAAGGCAGCCTGTTTTGGTTGAGTGAGGCTTGCTCCATAGAACCATTAGAAAACTCTACAAGGGACTGAACAGTGAGCCACTTTCCCAGAGATAAATGCCTGACACCACAGAGCCCAAACTCCATAATTCTGACTATTAGTCACACAGATAAAGCCCCAAGCTCCTGGCATTCTAGCTGGACTCCACCCTCAGAGTTACCTGACAATAGCCAGGTATGCTCCTTCCCTCAGCTACCCTGCAACTGGGCCTCCATGAGGCCCAGAGACTTCAGATTGCTCCTTGCCCACCCCCAACCCCCAACCCCACTCACTTGGGTTCATGGCTTCACACAGCCAGACACCCACCTGGAGCTGCATGGAGAGCAGTCCGCAGTGTCCTTCTGCCCAGAGCATGCAGGTTCTCTCACAACCCCTTTATTCCCCTATGCCTGCTACTTAACATGTATGTATGTATGTGGATCCACTTGATTTATCTGTGTTCTGGACTCACAATGTGCTCAGTATTCAGCATTAAGATCATACCTATTTAGATAGAGAAATGATAGCCTGTGTTTTTAGGAACTTTCTGGGCCTCTCTAGATAACATCTTATAGACAAGTATGTTTTATCTGATGGAGCATTTTTTGTTTAAAATTTTATGACTTCAGACCTAGAGAGATGGCTTAGTCAGTAAGAGCATTGTTGGCATGTTTGATTCTCTGCACCCATATGATGGCTCACAAGTATCTATAACTCCATCTCCAGGTAATCTGACACTCTTTGCTGACTTACATGGGTACTGTATGCATATGGTGTACTGACATGCATGCAGGTTAAAATAAAATAAATAAAATAAAATGAAAATGAGCAATTAATTTTAAATCTATGACTTCAGAGTACAATATTATCCATCCATATAAGCATGGCACCTAAATTGATAATATTTCTTTTATAAAATGATAGCTATCAATGTGTCTTTTAGATAATTACCCACTTTTGAGTAAGCTTTACCCTTACCTACAGCTTTCCACAACCCCACTGGCCCTTCATCCCTTTTTGAACCCTTCCATGCCTAGGATTCTCTCCCATCTACTCTCATATAACACCTGTCATGACTCTTCAAGGCATCTGGTTTTGCTCTACAGATACAAAAGAACGGATGAGTGGGCCTGACGCTAGGCCTGACAATTCAGTATCAACCTCTGCAACCCAACTGGTAGAAGGAAAGAGCCAAGACTTTTAAGTTGTTCCCTGATCTTCATACACACCCTTTGGCATGTTTATGTTCCTACACAGCATACATAAATGTAAAACTGGAACACTTGAAAATACATCCTGTAGTACGGTGGAAGGAAAAAACTTTACTAATCTACTAATTTAGGTTTTACACCACTAGCCTTGATGCTTGTCATTCATGAATGTCCTGAACTTGCAACCTTCATTGTGTTTGACCCCATTTCAAAAATAAACAAAATATGATGGAAGCTCCCGTTGTTTATGACTATTTGGTTGTCTTATTTGAAACCTACTCTTCCTTGATCTAGTAACTCATCTTAATTTTAAATATTTCATTATGTCTTTGAGAGTTAAATATTTTAAAGTGCTTCATATTCATCCTACACACCTACAATGCCTCCTATACCTTCTTCCTCATTCCATATGTAACTTTGTGTCTTTTGTTTATAAACCCACTGACTACAGTTGCTATGTCCTGTGATCATTTCTTATTCTTACCTTCTTCCTTCCTTCCTTCCTTCCTTCCTTCCTTCCTTCCTTCCTTCCTTCCTTCCTTCCTTCCTTCCTTCCTTCCTTCCTCCCTCCCTCCCTCCCTCCCTTCCTTTCTTCCTTCCTTTCTTTTTATCCTTCTTTCTCACTTTTGGCATTGTCACACTCTCTAGACCAGGCTGGCCTTGAACTCACTGGTTCAAGCAGCAGCCACACCCTTAAAGAAAACTAACTTTCCCTCTAACAGCTGCTGTCAGTTGCCAATAGCTCCTCCCAGGGGGCAGGGGTGCAAGTAGAAGTAGAGGAAGTGGAGAAAAGTATCCCTTCATGCCCATCTCAACCCTCTCGTCTGTGATGATTTTTTTCTTGTCTATAACTCTTGTGCATTATATCATAAGTGTTGTGAGTTTGTATATGCCACTCTCCTAGGTCTGGAAGAGACTTCCCTTGTAGTTATCCACACGCTCTGGTTCTTACAATTTTTCTGCCCTCTCCTGTGGTGAACCCTGTGCCATGGGAGGAACGTATAGTAATATAAGAGGATATAATCTGAATATTCATACATATCCAGTTGTATTCTAAGGTAATGTTCAGTTCAGCAGGAGTAGGAACCTGCAATTTCATTTTACAGCTCTAATTTTCAAGTCCAGGTTGCTAGTTTCCTTTGTGTTACTGATCACAGACCCATCTCACACACACACACACACACACACACACACACACACACACACACACACACGTTGTTGTTTTTTACTTGTTATTATTTAAGGGTATCTTGGCTTTGTCTTGGTAGGCAGAAGCACACAAATGATGTATATACATGAGATCAAAAGACTCCTACACAACCAATAGAAATAAGTAAACCTTAAAAAAAATTTACTGGCTTACTTTACTTGTCTTTATTTCCTTTAGTTTCTTTTTAAAATTCAGATCACATTTTTGTTTATCTATCTCATTAGAACCCGCCGACACAGAAGCACATCCCAGCTAACTGCACCCTACCTGTGACAGTGTTTTTAGTAAGGTGAAATGACCCTACATGTGTAAGCTTACACATCAGTAATTTATATCTACTATAGAAACTACATAAAGCTGAGCAGTTAAATGCTCTATAAATGTTTATATTAGAAATAAATAGCACATTGATTTTTTTCCAGAAGCACTTCTACATATACATCATCAGTATATGCTATCATTGTTCCTCAACTTTCAGGATACATGTACAATAAATGGGCATATACACTTATGTCTACATGTGTTTATGCAAATATGTGAACTGAGACAGGTGAGCATCAGAAAAGGTATTTATGAGGTGCTATTACTGGTGGGTTTTCCTCATTTTTTTTAATCAATGGCACTATTAAGATTACTGCTGTGTTCTGTAAATAATTGTCTTTCATTTTATGCCAACTCATTTTCAATTGTGTTTCCTTTCACTTAAAATAAGTAGTATTAAAGGATAATATGATTTTTGTCATGCTAACATTGCAGGTTGTATATTATAGATCTCAGCACCTGAGTATTATACTATTCTAGTGATAATGAGGTACTGAGCATTGCTGTCTTTTCAATATTTAAATAACACATTCTTTTGGTTTGTATAATTTGAAAAACAATGAGCTCTCTCCTCTTCCAATAGCATCAACTATTTCTTTGGATAAGATAAAACATTACAACATTTGATGTCAACAATCTTTAATTGTGCTAACAAAGTGACAGAAGTTCAGACAATGACACGTTTTATGTGTGAAGCCTGTGCAAGCTGGAAGGCCCACAGGATTGTTCATCTAGAGGGTGGTGCACAGTAAAACCCAGGCACAATGATAATTGAGGTGACTGCATTCTCCTTCAAGTCTGTTATCACATAAAAGGAGCAATCTGCTTCTAATCTAAAATTTGACATGAATAAACTTGCTTTATTATTTTCTTGGTGATCACTAAGACAAAGATAAGAGCACTTTTAAAGAGATAGACTTCTAAGGATCTTTTGAAGATGCAGAAGTTGGAAGTTAATCAGAATTAGGTTGAACCATTTGAAATAATTTAAATGATTTTTAAAAAAACACAAATGGGTCAAGTTGCAATGAATGAAAGGAAATATCTTTTCTGTGAGCAGTGGTATACAATGATGTGTACTTTTATTATTCATGGAAGTAGCTCCTTAGACAAGTTTGTGACATACAGTTACAAATGGTTTGTGACTTTTGTCACAGACACACAAAGGATCAAATTGAGTTTGAGAAATATTCATGATAAATGGCATCAAAACACTATTGGGTATACATTAAGAACATTTATACTTTAGTATATCTATTGAAAGATATAAGATAAATTTAACGATTGTGTTATCAACTTTGTTTTACTGTTCACTATGTGTCTGAAATAAAGAACTAATTTGATTTACCCACCAGAAATAAGAAAAAATAATGGATTTTTTTGCATTTCAAATAATTCTGATTGATTATGACAACTGTTTGTGCTTATTGTTCACTAACGTAATTCTGACTGTTATGATCGGCTCTTGGTAAATTACTTAGAGTTGCATTAGCTATTTCTTTTATTCTTGCCATAAAAACCAACATGAGACCACAAGGAAGACAATTCAGAGGAACAAAGTTAATCCTTACAGTGGAAATGTTAATGTGCTAAAGTCAAGCAATATTTTTAGCTGAAAGTCGGGATTAAATGATTTTTGTCTCAAAAAGAAAAAAAACCCGCTAAAACTGTATACTTATTTTAAATTATTTTAAATTCTTATTGGGAAATTGTAATATGTAACTTAAATTAAAATATTTTAATGAAATAAACATTTATCTGAATGGTGTTAGTTAGAATATATACTAGATTTGTCTTTCCACCATCAAGTTTGTCTTTAGTCACTGTTGATCACTGTGAAGACACACTAAAACCAAGGCAAGTATTAGCAATGAAAACATTTAATTGGGGCTTGCTCACACTTCCAAAGCTTAGTCCACTAGCATCATGGCAGCAGCACCGTGGAATGTTTGATGCTGGAACAGTAGCTGAGTGCTACATCCTGGACCACTGGTCTGGAGAGACACAGGCTTGGCATTTGCCTTTAAATACTCAAAGCTCACTCCCCTCAGAGACATTCTTTCTCTCAGAAGGCTAAAACTCCTAATCTTTTCAAACAGTGCCACTCCCTAATGAAGCATTCAAATATATGAGCCTATGAGGGCCATGATTTTAAAAACCACCAAAAAGTTCATCTTAAAGAGGAATGTAAACATACTTACAAGACAATAATTATATAATTTATATGATGGAAGCAAGGAAGTGATTAGAAAACTATACATTGCAGTCACCATACTTTTGTTAACATTTCTAATTAAAATTCAACTTCTAAGTTAAAATTTTAATTCTTAGCCGTATCAAGTATAGCCTTCAAAGAAAATGCTATCCAAAGTTATTTTTTCTTATACAATAAGCAAATGTTTTTAGTCCTGATGTGTGAACTACTTTCAGTTTGGGCTCATTTTATCATAACTCAGGAAAGAAACATGGTAAGCAATTCACAAAATAATAACCAGATTATGCTAAATCATTTATTTTGGTTATTCTTAAAGATTTACTTTTGAGATTTGAATTTCACAGGAGGAAATTGGTCTACTAAACATAGTTTCACATATTTATCCCAGTGCAGAGTCACAGTGGGTAGCTTGCTTATAAAACTGACCATGAGATGAGATGAGATGAGATGAGATGAGATGAGAAGAATGAGCAACCTCTTCAGTCCCAGAACCTCCTCTCCTCATCATCTCTTCTTGTAATTATGAAAAAACTTGACAATAGAGAAATCAATTTTAAATGATTCTAGCAATAAGTTGTAGCACATAAAATTTACCCTGCAGCTTCCCTTTTATACTGTCATGAATTTGACTTATGCTAAGAAAGTTTTGGCACAAATTCATTAAAGAATGCTTTATAGCAACCCTTCCTAGAAACTCAGGATCTGTGGACAAAATTTTTTCTGTTTTAATGGGCAATGACTGGAGTATAATCTTAAACTACTTACCAAGGAAAGACATTAATATATGTATGTGTGTGTAATACACGTTGCATAATTAATATGAGAGGAAAGAAAATGTAAATAGCAATGAACTACCCTTTAAATATTAGTGTGGCTTAAAATGTGACAAAGACTGGTGAGGACATTGGGGATCAAGGACTATATATATATATATATATATATATATATATATATATATGTATATATATATATCCATTAATGATGTACATACATGAACATAGCATTCCATTAAGTATGCTGGGAAAACTCAATAAATGTAAGAATATTAAAATTAAAAATTTGAAAATTTGTTCATGAAAGACCTCTTTTATCGTAGTGAGTTGTAATTTTCACTTAAATAGATTTGTAATTTTTTATTCTGGCAAATATTTATATGTACAATAGAAAATATTCTACATTTCAGTAAGAACAAGGATGCACAAAAGAATCCCCAAAATAAATTCATGAAGAAGTTCTCTGAAAATGTCCAATCTGATGGATACATGAATAAAGAAATACATGTAAGAACCACCCTACATAATTAATATGAGAGGAAAGAAAATGAAATAGCAATGAACTACCCTTTAAATATTAGTGTAGCTTAAAATGTGGCAAAGACTGGTGAGGACATTGGGGATCAAGGACTATTTTATATCTCACATGGGAATTTAAATTGATACAGAACTTTTGGGTAATATTTTCAGTAACTAATAATGCAATAGTATATGTATTGTAAAATCCAGAAGTTCACTCTTAGGTTTATATTTCAAAGAAAAAAATTCAACATACATGTATGTAGTATACTCATATATTCCAAGTAACAAACTTTATAGTGATTATAGTTAATGCCAAAATTATTTAGTAATATATTCTACTTCATTATAGAATTCTACTTCAATTCTGTTTCTTTATGGTGACAACTTAAAAGAATATAAAGTAATCAAAATTGATCATTTTCTCTATGACGTTGGTTTTAACATATACTTTGTATCTTGCCTCTTATCTGTATATTTTCCTTTTAAAAAACTTTTACTTGTCAGGCAGTGGTGGTGCATGCCTTTAATCCCAGCAGTTGGGAGCCAGAGGCAGCCAGATCTCTGAGTTTGAGGCCAGCCTGGTCTACAGAGTGAGTTCCAGGACAGTCAGCGCTACACAGAGAAACCCTGTCTTGAAAAAAAAAAAAAACAAAAAACAACAAAAATAAAAATAAAAACAACAACAACAAAACTTTTTACTTTAGAACTTTTAAATATATTCAAAATCAATTAAAATGACAATACTGGATTTCAAGGCTTAGAAAAATCATGTTAAAGAAAAAAATCTGTTCAGATTTGTCCTATGTTATAATCTTTGCTCATAATATACAATATTAAATACATTGATGGGCAGTCACAATGACATAAAACACTGCTTTTAATAGATTCTGTTACATTTATTTTATACTTATCTCAAAGCTCAATTTATTTTATTTATTTTAGTTCTATGCTCACTTTTAATAATATGTGGAGTCTTAATTACCATAAAATTATCTCTATGAGGTTAAGTTAAATATTTTGCATACACAGAAATGCCTGCTTTCTAAAGAAAATGAA
The DNA here is from genome assembly GCF_000001635.26 of Mus musculus. Classification (NCBI taxonomy): domain Eukaryota; kingdom Metazoa; phylum Chordata; class Mammalia; order Rodentia; family Muridae; genus Mus; species Mus musculus. The sequence goes on along the minus strand of NC_000067.6, from coordinate 68,455,223 downwards.
CAGGCTTTATTTAAGAACATATTTCATTGGTACATGATGACTCTAGTACACATAAAATTAAAGGCAGGTTTGACAGGATTTCCAAGAAAACATTTGTATATGTTAGTAATAATGTTTAATTTAATGATGATACTATCAAAAAGAGAACAAGATTCATAAGCCTTAAAATTAATTTCCAAGTTCCCATGAGGAATAAGAAGATGATGTGGGATTTGAACTCAGTCTTGTTATAAAATCATCTGTTTGGTTCATTTAAAGACACTGTCTCCACTGAAGCCAGACCGGGAGAGGAAGTATCTAGCCATGCAGAAACTTGAAGTATCAGGGTTGGGGATACACAGGGGGTTCTCACCCTCTCAGAGGAGAAAGGGAGGAAGGATTGTGGGAGGGGGTGAGTGAGCACAATATGAAGTAAATATTAAATTATTAATTAATTTAAATAAATAAAAGAGAGATACTCTTTCACTGTGATGTATTTCATCAAAGATCCTCAGCAAACATGACTAGATTTTAGAGGTCTATGTTACTTTGATGCATAGAAATATTTATTATATGTAAAATTTTTAAAGTATTTATTACATGTATTATTACATGCTGACATATTGTATATATCAGCAGTTATTTCAATTCAAAATCAGAATAAAGTCAACAATTTACATGTAAGTTAATTTTTTCCAAGTGCCAAGCATGGGGGTGTATGCCTTAAATCACAGCACTTCAGAGGCAGAAGCAAATTCAGAATAAGTATTTATATCTGGAAAGTGCTGCTATAGTTTGATCACTCGATAATAAGACCAGCAAATTCCATATACACAGTCTTTATGAAGTAATATATGTATTTTTGTGATCTTCATGAACAAAATTTTAAATACAGTGTTCATTTTAAAATTTGTAGAAAGTCAGTGAACTTAATTTCAGAGTAATCGAATAATTGTCCAAATATTCTCAAGTCGAATAAACACATGACATATTTCTCTAGATCAAGAATTTTGTGAATTCCTCTTGATTATTGATTCCTGAGCTTGTAGAATGAGGATCCCTTAGAGTTATGATACCTTAATTAATGTACAGAATGGAAGAAACTTTATATATTTCTACAAGATTACCAATAGTTATTAAAATTCAAAATTCTTGAGAACCACCAAAGAAAATCTCATGAAAATAATTTAATAGCCCCTGATATTTTTGATGAATGTATCCCTAGTTCGAGTATATTATACTCACAGAAATGGTTAGCATATGACTGGTATTTAAACAATATCTCAAATGAACTCTTCATTTCAAATACAATATGCAGACTTCTCACTCCTCAGTTGAAACCCATTAATTTTAAATATCCGATGCCATAAACTACTCTAGTGACAGAGTCACCCCATACATGACTTTTAGGCTGCTCAATTCTTGGGGTATTCTAGCTAAGCTACCCTTGGAATGGGTTGGCAATGAGAAGGCTTTCCTTTGGGGGAAAGCAATTATCTCACAATTATCTCACAACAAAAGCTATGATCGTCTTATTGATAGATAGGTCTTGTATCATAGAGTGGTTCTCTGTCAGGGAAAAAAAAATATAGCCTAATCTGTATCCTCCTGGCACAGAGGGTTTGCTTCTAAATATCTGCTGGAAACTATTCTCAAAGCTGCTATTGCAGGTGATCTCTACAACATGTGCCAGCAATTACCCTCAAAAGTACCAGGGCTCTAAATATACTAAGACTCCTTATCTTCACATATAAGAGAAAGCTCAAGCTTTCTGCCAGAATCTGTTCAGATGTTTCTGATGGGCAGTCAGGAGTAAGAATCACTAGTACAAACCCTGTTTATTAAAACTATAGAGGGTGGTAGAGTCTCATGGGAGGTCATTAACTCAGAGAAAACTGGCCCAGAATACTTTCCAAACAAGAGTTTTAAAAAGTCTTTGTGTCTCTACCATTTTTTCAGGTGCCAGCAGCCAGGCACTCTGGGTGACCTTGGGTCTCTCAGAGGATCTATAATGCTCTCAATCTTTCGCCACATTGCCTTGATCATAGATTGCACAGCCTGTTGAAACCACAATCAGGGATTTAAAACATATTAGCTTTTTGTACATGGCAATTTTTATCTTTTGTAAGTATACTTGGGACTTTTTTTCTGAGCACAAGAGGGGGCACTTACAGTTTATGATGAGCTATATATATTCAAAATATGGGATATTCTAGAAAACACAGCAATAGATTACTCCACTTTATCTATTTGACACTGGAGAGAAACTTCTCCTACAAGGAGAAAGAGCGATGTGAATTTGTTAGGCCTTTCATAGTCTGATTATCAAAAGCCATGAATGGCAGGAGTTGAGAACATGAAAATTACTGCTTTATCTTTATGTATTCTCTGAATTGTTAATTAGCCTTTAAAAAATACTAAATATATCATTGCCATTGAATGGCTCTAAGTATTAAATGCCTTTTCAACCACAATGTTAGTTAGTTGTCTCTGCCCTTAATTTCAGTGAATGATCAATAATGTTGTCCAGTATAAAAAATTATCCCCAGGGCATTTGCCTCTAACTATGAAGAGTTTTACCCACATCATTCACTGTAACAGATGTTAGTAATACAGCTTTTCAGCCATATTTAAGCAAGAGTATTCCAATGCCTTAGCAGCTGCCCAGCTTCCTAAGAACTTACTAATCCTTTAATCTCCAGACACTTTTTTTTTTCCAAAAAAGATTCACAAGCAAAACAAATGCAATATGGATCAAAAAATTTAATCAAAATGCTTAAAATGCAATTACATTCATCAGGGTGTTCTGTTAGTCTGGGTATTAAATCTGGGCTTTATTCAATATCCTCCTCTTATTATAAAGCAATATTTTTCCACTCTGTAAACCATCTGATCCCTAGGCTAATGTCTTCTCCTAAATAGTACAAAAGAAGCACACCATGGAAAATGAGATTCACTCATTTGAATGGGAAAAGTTGAAATCAGACTCTGCCTGAAATTTTTTACTCATAGTGATATGATTTGCTTGCCTCAGAATTATCAAATTAAGCCTTCAAATAGTAATACAAGATCATTATGCAAGTCTAAATGTCAAATGTATATCCTCCTACACACCTTCTCAATTGAGTAAAAAATGTCAGAAATTTGAACTTAAAAATAATAGGCTATTGTTCCTAATTCAGTATTTGCAACATTGAAAGGCAATGCTGGTTTCATCATGCAAGCCGAGTAACCTCCAAGTTAAGAACAAAAATCTATCTTGGTTTTATTTTTCCAACTCTCTGTCTCACATCTAACAGCATTCAACTGTAACAACAGCTTTGAAATAAAGAGCTGTCCAGCACAGCATGATTTGACACAGTTGGGTGCTTCTTTTAAGTCTATACCCTAGCTATGGCACAGCAGTTGGAGTTTTGTAAGACATATGGAAGTTAAGTGAAGCAGAGGAGTTAGTTCAGGGATTGCCACTGACAAATGCCATGCTCAGATCTTATGCTTTGGTCAATATTTAATGCAATATTTGTGTAATTCAGAAACTGCTTAATTATGTACAAGGCCGATTTGCCTTATTTTTTGCTCAAAATAAAATTGTGTTGATGAAAAAACTACAGAACTGTTTCAATCCTAAATCTCCACAATTAATAGCAGCAGAGGCAGCTGATCCATTCAGCCTTCTTGTGATATGGTCATCCTTCAAGTGAGGATTCAAAAATGTTAAAATACAAAACACATAACCCAGCATGCTTCTTGTTATGCTGCCAACTGAACCCACATGAAGTTACAGTAAAGATGAGAAAAGAGAATCATGGATCCAAATGGCCGAATGCACAGCCATCTGTACATTTCTCATTAAATCTGCCTACCTGTGGTCTTTGGTATGCTTGTACCACAGGATAGATATGAATGTGTCTGAACAGAAAAATCACAAATTTATTTAAATTATATATATATATATATAATACATGTATATTATATAATATATAATATTATATATAATGGGATTAATGATTTTTTAAAAAATTATTAGATATTTTCTTCATTTAGATTTCAAATGCTATCCCAAAAGTCCCCTATACCCTCCCCCACCATGCTCCCCTACCCACCCACTCCCACTTCTTGGCCCTGGTGTTCCCCTGTACTGGGGCATAGAAAGTTTGCAAGACCAAGGGGCCTCTCTCCCCAATGTTGGCTAACTAGGCCATCTTCTGTTACATATGCAGCTAGAGACACGAGCTCTGGGGGTACTTGTTAGTTCATATTGTTGTTCTATCTATAGGGTTTCAGACTCCTTCAGCTCCTTGGGTACTTTCTCTAGCTCCTTCATTGGGGGCCCTGTGTTCCATCCAATAGATGACTATGAGTGTTCACTTCTGTATTTGCCAGGCACTGGCATAGCCTCACAGGAGACAAGTATATCAGAGTCCTTTCTGCAAAATCTTGCTGGCATATGCAATAGTGTCTGCGTTTGGAGGCTGATTATGGGATGGATCCCCGGGTGGGGCAGTCTCTGGATGGCCCATCTAGAGACTACACTGACATCTCAACTGGAAAAAGTATAGAATACATTGGCAGAAAAACATTTAAAATAATAAAGATAGAAGCTCAGAGTATTTTATATGCAAATAGTATGCAATGCCCTGTTTTTAATGACTACTAGAAAAAAACAAGAAATACTCCAATGCATGTTTCTCTATAGATTTCACCTTATTTAATAAGTTTTTACTGGGTTATTTAACAACATAACTTGCGTTGATAAAGTAATCCTGAAATCCTCCTTTCTGGCAGTGATACTCATATTACAGAATTTTCTATATAACTTCTGATGAAACTGCTATTATTCTATTACACTTTATGTAGCAACTTATATGTCTACATGAATAGTCATCAATTTTTAATAATATTTCCATCCATGTAAACTATTATTATAAATTGTCTCTAGTTAGGTTGGCCATAAAACCTCCGAACATTTATAAAAATGCCTTAAATGCACTGAAATTCAGTTCGTAGTGATTTAATGTTTGGAGTTTTTAGTATAGCTTCATTTATATTCTCACTAATTGTCAAAGCATTCATTCACATGTCATATGCACTAACATATTTAACATGAGTGATACAAAACGCAAAAGATTATAGATAGCACTCATAAATGAGTTTTATCCTTACTATGACCAAACATACATTGGGACAGAGAGTAAAAGTACTTAATAAATAATCCCAGATATTAAGTATTACACAAAATACGGTTTTAGTTTTCTATAACTATTTAGATGGCAAAATTATTTCTTAAAGGAATAATCATAAGAAACATATCTGTCAAGGAACAATAGGAAAAATGATAGAAAGTTTCTCCTTCAATTGTGAAGCTATCACAAAAAAGGGGGCATGAAAGGCTTTGGGTAATGGAATTGAATTGGACAGATGGAAGTTATTTTATGTGGAATGTACAGTACCAAATGAGGCTATTGGGAGGTATAATAGCTCATTAGTTGAGAGTCCAGTTTTATCTAAAGATTACTAGGGCAATCCTACCTTTAATTATTTTTGTTTCTGATAGATATCTAATACAAAGTGATATCACAGTTATTTTGAGACATGGGAGAAGTCATATTCTGATGTGTATACAGTTATAACTAATAGACCCATGCAGGTCATTTGGACCTTGTCAGCACTACAAAAGGTTGTTCTGACCCTGCTCAGCCTGTTAGTCAATACAATTAAAGAACTGCAGATCATCTCAGGTTGTCTCAGGAGCTATTCAAACTAAATTATGACTTGCAATAAAACTAGTAGCAGATAAATAAGAATATGGCATCTTTTGAATGAGAATTTATAGATAGATATAATTTGACCTTATAAAATAATACTGGTACAAAAATAAAAGCTATTTAAAAATTCAAATGAGAAAACTTCCCAAGCAATATGAATCAATTATAAAAATTATTGTAAGATCTGAAAGGGAAGTGGCTTATATAAAAATAGTTTTCAAGAATGAAGTCAAAATAAAATGCATGTTAAAAATATGGTCAGAAATCAAATTGCCCTATTTTGTCAAATCAGGAAATATAATTTTTAAATTGTCAGGCTTTAATAGTAGAAGGAATGGTTATCTGGATTAAAAATGATACTTTTCAATCATTATCACAGAATTCATCTGACTCAGTCTAGAGTCTGTCACTGTTGAGATTTAAGCACAAATTCTAAAATATGATGATAAATATATATAAGTTGAATCATGTTGCTGCCATGAAGACAAATGATCTGGATAATTGGACATGTGTTGACCTAAAAGGTGGGCAGCAAATGCTTAAAACAGCAGTCAGTTTCAAGTTAAATTTAGGATGGATTTTATAGGATTAATTTTTATCAAAAGTTGAACAGATATAATCAAAGGCTGTAGATTTTGTATTTTATTTATATTAAGAATATTTGTAGGAATTTTAATGAAAATTGATAAGCTCTTTCTTGATATTTTATGACATGATGGCATATGAATTTAGTACCAGGAGGTTAATTATTCTTAAACAATATTTTCCATATATTGCCTAATGCTGAAACTATAGTACAACTCTTTGGTTTTAGTAAAGGGTAGATAATGTTAAGTGTATTGAACACTTTCCTTTATCTGAGTCAGCATTGTCTATTTCAATCAGAGGATTGTTTTGTGATTATATATTGACAGTGGCCTTACTAGAGAATACTCCTTTACTTTAGCTTTGAAATCATTATATTTGGGGAATGAGAAGTTCTTATCTCATTTTACTACAGGTCATGGCTAACTAACATCTTTCACATTTTCCAGTTTCACCTTACTCTTGAATGGTAAAAACTTTTTACCTCTAGGCCCAAATTTATTTAGTCTGTTTTGAAAAATGGATTACAAAAGTATTTTGTTCTTTATTCTATACACTTTAATAATTGAGGCAAGAGATTTGGTTTTTCGTTAGTACAAAGTTAACTAAGGATACAAGAAATTGTTGGATCTCTTCTCTGAAACTATTTTGACAAGAAGGAATTTAGGGAATTATTTTATTATAAGACAAAAAATAATGAATGAATGAATGAATGAATGAAAAGTAAATAAATACATCAACCCCAATTATTATACTATGTTAATTGCTCCTTGACCATCATAAAATCTCACTAATGTGCCTACTAACATCAGGACTTATTAACTTTTTGCTATCATCTCTTTCTCTGCTTAAGAAAACACAAGAATCATGTTATAAGTAGATATCAAGTAGTACTCAAGAACTATTGCACTAGACTCCAAAGACTCTTGGATAAATTTGTAGCAGAGCTTGTCTCACCCATATATCTTTCTCTTCTTTTTCATCATAACTATAGTTCATCAATGGTTTGATAGTTCAGCATGAACAATTTGTTCTATCTCTGACTTAAGAGTCTCTTAGGTATACATTCAATGTCTTTATTCTGTACAAGGATGAAACCTTCAGTCTATTTGAATATTTTGTACTATCTTTTTAATGACTGCAATATTTTGTATGATGGCTGAAGTAAATAGTTTACATAAATATATTTTAATCACTAATTTATCAGATATGAAGAAGAAAGAGTAGGGAAGGACACTTCATACTGATCAAAGGAAAAATCTACCAAGATAAACTCTCAATTCTGAACATCTATGCTCCAAATGCAAGGGCACCCACATTCATGAAAGAAACTTTACTAAAACTCAAAGCACACAGTTATAGTGGGAGATTCTTGATATTTTTAGCAGAATATTATCTCTTTCCAGTTGCAAAAGAAATCATATCAGCATAACATTAATCCAGCCACAATTCTAGTATAAATATGGGAGGAGCTCTGGAGACCCCACTCCTAACCAGGGAGCTTTGGTAATCTACAGTAGCTGTAAGAAGTCAAGGCTGGAGAATGGTAGGATTTGAGAGGATTTGGAGAAGATGGATGGAAGGGCTGGATATGAACATATTTTATTATCTATGTGTTTGGAATTCTCAGAAAATAAAAGATAAATTACTCCCTTGCATTTGGAATACACATTTATGCTAATTGGCATTGAACCTATATCTGAGCAAATATAGGTTCAAAGTATGAGTTTAGAAAATTCATGGGTAATAAGTTTTGGAACTTTTCATAATTGAAATGTTTCCTTTAACTGAAAGCACTTTCTCAGATTTCTGTTCAGTGATCTCCAATTTTTAAAATTATTTTTATTTATATACAGTCCAGTCATTGTCCTCCTCCTGGTCTGCCCTCTGTCTGTTCCTCATCTCATTCCTCCTTCCCCCTGTCTCCAAGAGCATGTCCCTCCTCCCACACCCACCAGGCCTCCCCACTCCCTGGTGCCTCAGTTCTCCCAATGAGGCTTATCTTGGCAGTCCTCTGTTCTCTATGTGTTGTGAGCCTTGGACCAGCTCATATATGGTTGGTGGCTCAGTGTCTGAGAGATCTCTGGGTTCCAGGTCACTTTAAACTGCTGGTCTTCCTATGGGTTCACCCCATTTCCAAATTTTAAGATGCAATTCTTGGTTTAGAAAAAATAGTGTATTTACTTATATATTGTGTAAATGTATATCTATGATCAGATAACATATCAAATAAAAATTTTACTGCATCCAGGTTGGCAATTAAGGACAGTAACAACATTGGACATAAATCCATATTGTATCATTTGTTTGATACTGAACTCTTTACTGTCAATTTTGTGTCAGAATTGATTATATCACCTGGTACTCTACTGCTCAGCTATTTCCTTGATTTTCTTGCTTGATGCTTGGTTTATTTGAATTTTCTTCAGTACAAAGGATTAGGTGAAGATTACTGTAGTTTAAAATGGATACTAATCTGCAAACTCCACAGTAACCTGCAGCTAGATGCAACATCTACAAAGCAAACACACCCAGTGAGGATGAATATGGATATACTGCTGTTGTCAGATGCTCTCTGCAACAATGTGTCCCAGTTCTCTCTGAAAAGGCTCTTGAAACACCCACACTGGTTAGACACCAGCATTATTCACATATCAGCTTTTGGCAAAAGCTTTGTTTATTACTCCTGATATTTAACCTTAGTAACTTCAAGTAAAATCCCTAGAAGTTTAATCTTTAATTCTCTATACTTGTCTACTAAAATACTTCTTTACTTTCTGAGATTATAAAACCATACATTATTTTTCCTTCCCTCACTGCCTTCTGAAATATCTTGTATGCCCTTTCTTGCAAACATTTTCATCGCCTTATTTTTCACTAATTGTTATCCCATGTGTGTGTGCAAATATATATTTCTAAATATAACCTGCTCAATATGTATATCAATCATATGTATGCTTACTTTTGTCATTACCATAGTGTAGCCTCCATTTTAGAAATCCTTGCTTTAAAAATCTATATAGGCTACAAATAGTAAAAACTGATGTTAATATTTAATTAATTTCCTTTTCTTTTTCTTTCTATTACTTTGAAGAATGTCAATATGTCTACAGAAATAGTCATATATTAGACATTTAGTATCAGTCATTTGATGCAGGAGAAAGACTCCATTATCTTTATTGTTGTGTGGTGGATATGATGATAATGATGTTAATGATGATGATGATGGTGGTGGTGAGGGTAATGGTGATGAATAATGACCAGAGAGTGTACTTTGCAGTGAGGATCCACTGTACTGTGTGGAATAATTATATACATCTGGAAAATTTGTGATAAGGATTGTTTTGGTAACCATCCAGAATACAGTTTAAGTTCATTTCACCATAATGCATGAGTAAGGCTCTCTCTGTATTCATCACATAAGTCCTCTGTATCCCTGAAATGTCAAGTTTTGTTTCTATTATACCTTGAATTTCAGTTCACCACTACAAGCTATTTTTTAAGTGAACAAGAGCTCAAGGCTCAGAAAAGATGGATGAGAGTGAAGATTCCTGATTGGGTTTTCTTTTTTTTTCTTTTGTTTCTTTCCATATTTTTCTTACTTTATGGGAACACATTATGTAAATATGGCATCCTTGACTCTAAGCAAAGAGGCAGTCCTCTGTAGACTACTAACTGAGAACACACACACAGTAATGTGCTTTGACTTACTCAGTTGGTAAATCATTTCTGCTTCTCTTTTACCTCTGCTAAGCAAATTTCACAGTAAAATGCTTAGAAAATAGCTTCGTCTTGGGTGAAAAACTAGAGTGCACTTGTTTCATTTCTAGACAACCTGTGAAGGTGATCTAGTCTATACTGCCTCTTAAAACAGTAACTGAACTCCATTGCAGCTCCTGTCCCAACCAGAGGTTCGCTGCATGTTTCTCAGACCATTTGCTCCTTGCATATTTTCTAACAGTAAAGTGGCCATCAGTAAGATCAATTCAATAATAGTGACCTTTCTTCACACGTGATTTGATACTAAGCGTATAGTGATACATTATCGGTTATCCCTTAAATGATTCTGTAAAACAGCAAGAAAAAAATTTGCTTTGTTTTTTTTTCTTGGGTAAGGGGTAGAAGTAAATTGGGAGAGAAGCCATTGATTGAAAAATAGTTTGCACCACATGACAGACATGCTTGAAAATACCACAATGAAATCTGTTCATTTGTATGCTAGTTTTAAAAATTGACTGAAAACCAAGGACAATGTATCTTAGCCTCAGTTTCAACAGTTAGAAACAAGAACACAGCTTCATATTTATGTCAGTGGACCAAGGAAGATAACCAGCCCTCCTTGAAGCTGTTTCTTTCAGCACACTCCAAACCTGTATTGTACAATTACCTGCAGTAATTTAGTTGGTGCCAGGCTATGATTTCTCAAGCTTGCTTGCAACTGCCTGTGTGTGCTTTTGTGAAGTTTGAAAATTCTTCTCAATCTCTCACCTCTGGTTCTCTCAAGAGTATTTCCCATTTTTATTGAAGAATTTGCTTTATATGAGATTGTGTTGTGTGACTGACAAATAATGTCCTTTGGGAAGCTTAGAGCAAAGCGTATGATTTCAAGTAAATAATGTAACAATCATAAACATACATTTTAATATTAAGACAGCATTTTATAGGAACTATTTTCTGTATTGTAGATATAACCTCTAGTTTAATAAATTAGCACATATCGAATCTCCTCCAATAAAATGATTTCACTAGCACTTATTAGTAAGCTAGGGTTCCGGTACCTGGCATGTCATCCCTCTTGTTGAGAAGACCTTAAGCCCAATACATGCAGTTGCTGAGGTCCGTGTGTCACTGCTACATTTGGAGGAGTGTAATGCCATGCTGGTTGTTGATGTAGTTCATGAACATCATAGTTTAGTAGGACTGTTGGTTGCCCACACCCTGTCCTTTGGGAAGTTACATGGCTTTTTCTGCTGCCATAAAAGACAGTACTCAGGGAAGTATCATTAAGGTCAGTTCCTACTCAGAGGCCCTTGGGGTCTGTTTTTGAAGTGCAGAGAGTCTTAAGAAACAGACTTTCCTTCCATCTCTGGTGGGTGATCAACACCAATAAAAACTGGCCAAATATTTATGGAGTCTCTTTGAAGGCCCTGGTCAGCAACTCATAGGAGGGCTTCTCATATCTCGTAATGGGGTTCTTCTTATATGGCATTTGACACTGGGAGACCCATCCATCTTCCCATTTGTAAAAGTTCACTAAAATTATATATAAAGATTTATACACTGTTGAACCTGCTATAGAATATTTAACATTTTTAGAGTTATCCCTTTGTGGTGAAAGACAGAAGCTTTGGTGAAGTGGCAGCCAATAATGAGTATTGAAAGTAAGTAGTTGTCAAAATACAGATAATAAGTGATTAATTGTAGGATACTTAACTGCAATTAGAACAATCTAGTACCCATGAAATACCACAGCAGAGAGAAAAGAAAAATTGTAAGAACCCAAGAACCAGATGCCCACCATGATATGCCTTCTTCTAGACAAAACATGGAAGTTGCGATCACAAAATCTCAACAACATAGTTGCCAATACAAGGATCCTACACTGACAATACCAATCAATATAGCATCATGGACAGAAGAATTTTAGAACACTTGCCTCTGGATGGAGAGTTATAAGTAACCAATGGTTGACCAACATCCTTAGGTCAAAGTCCCCATAATAGTCTATCCAAACACATGTGGTCATCCCTAAACAGATATATACAGAACCACCATTAGGCACCATTATATCTGATGTGTGTGTGTGTGATGCAATGCCCACTCTGTTCATCCATAAATAGCATATAAAAGAGAACCATATGTTTAACATCTGAACAATGACACATCAGTTGATTCACTCTCCTATGAAACTGATTGACAACACTGACAGTCAAACCTCCATCCTATGTATTTACAGATAAATGTATGGACATAGTTTCCACTTATTTTTTAAAATTATCTTAAGCATGTAAACTATACCTGATACAGCTCTATGATTTAATTTTTCAACATATCTTCTATATATTGTTCTTTCCTGTAAGCCCTGGGCCCATATCATAGGAGAGAGCATCAATGCCAAATGAAATGACAGGGGTAGTTCTGGAATTGTATGTGTGTTACACATATTACTACCTTAATTTTATAAAACAGGAAACCCAGGGTTGGAGAAGTTAATTTATGTTTATACATATCATAAGGACATTCAAATGAAAGCAGGTGGGATTGAGCTCTGTAATTTTAAATACTTTACTACATAAGCCTTTTGATTATGATGTGACTTGAGGAGAATCTGTGACATGTGCATGCATGTCTTAAATATCTATCATTGTCCCTAAACTTCCTATAATTGAACCTATATCCTGCACACTGTATATTAAGCCTCTGGTACTCTCTTTACATAGCAGTTTTTTCTAAGCCTTTCAATGAGTCTTTCTAAGAGTTTACAGTGAGTGTTTCTATTTGAATAAGAAATTCTAAATGAATTTGCCTGACCAGAAACCAGTTCAATTACACATGTGATTTTAACTTTTGGCTTTATCTGAATTTTGTGAGCACTTTGTGGACATCTTGGTTAAAAACTCCAAATTTTACTCCTCCTATCCAAAATGTGATACAAACTGTTTTAATACCAAACGTGTTTAAATTAGGATGAGTCTGCTAAGGCTTTAGAAGTTTGTTATATATGTTGTTATCAATTTTTAATCATAAGGTCTGATTATTACAACATTCCCCTAGTGCATTGCATTAGGTGATATTGTAAACACGTGCCTTTAGGGTAAAGTGGGTTGGTTCAGGTTTTCTTATATTATGTAAAAGTATATTTCATTTTAGATATCAGATACACTATCTTTTCTTTCCACTCTACTGGGATTACCAGTTGAAGAAATTAAGGAATGTAATAGATGTGTAACATCCAGACACCAACTGAGTCACAGTTGCAAGCAGACTTCTCTCTGTACATAGATGCTGTCTACAGACACTCTTATCTGCAGTTACAAAATAGTTTGTGGTTTGTGATATAGCATCATATAATTTGATAGTATTATCCATTAATAAAGAGTGAAAGTCTGCAATGGTAGGGAAGGCAGGGCAGGCAGCTGGGGCAGGAAGATGAGATAGCATATTTCCAACTACATTCAGAACACAGAGGACAGACTCAAGTCTGGAGAGACTAGAAAAACTCAAATCCCTGCCTGTCCCCTCCAGCAAAGTTCTACCTTCTAAAAATCTGCAGAAATTCCCCAAACATTTCCACCTACCAGAATAAACTATTTAAATATGTGAACCTGTGTGGAAATTTCTTATCCAAACACCACTGAGATTATGAAACAATTATCTATGTTAACTACCTTGGTATTCAGTAAAATACATAGGCATAAGTATAAAATATATAACATGCAGCCTCTATATAATTAATTGACTTTACTGTTTCTTGGTATATGATGTCAAGGCTGACAACTCTGAACTGCACAACCTACAATAAGACTTGGGTTTTGGGGAGGCTAATTCTCCTTCTCGCAGAAGTCAATAGTTGCCTATAGTTCTTTGTTGAAGGATGGGGGCCTCACAAACATTTTCTTCTTTCATATTAACATGTCCAAAAATATATACCACTTTATGACTTTAAATTTGACACTGAACCCCACCAACAACTGGGGAAACTTCAGATCCTTTAGATAGATCTGAATCTTTCATGACTTCTACAAACACTCTTTCAAGAAAGCAACATCTATTGCTTCAGCTTGAGATCTGAATTTGCCTTTGAACGATTAAGTTTAGTGTACAGCTTATCTGGGATTAAGATAACCAAAGAAATAAAGATTGGTCAGTCTGAGATTGTTTGGCATTGATTGTGACATATGTCAGTATTTAAGTCAGGATGTTAGTTTTGTCTATTTTGTTACTCTCCAACATAGTATACAATCCTAATTTATTTTGAGCTAAGTAATAGAGTTTCTCTTTTCCTAATAAGTTTTAAATGTCTTCTCCATTTTATAATCAGTTTCCTTTGTTTCAGGATTTTGTGTGTGTGTGTGTGTGTGTGTGTGTGTGTAAAATCTGAAGAGTCGTGACTATGTCTTTCAAGGCTGTGTATATCATTGCTTCTTTGCCCACAGTTAGTTGTTATTCATCACTCTCGGTCCTGTGGTGGCTCTAAAAGCTGAAAATGCATGCAACCTTTGCCATCCTTACCATAGGACTAGAATATCCTTGCCCCAACTCACACTTCTCTACAGAATAAATTGAAGTAATTGTGTTTGTTCAGTTCAGATTTTACTCAGTTCTTCAAATGTCTATTTACTGTTATATAATTGTGTTATGGCATCCCTCTGATAAATAGAAATATAGGAATTTCTTGCCTATCAAAGGCATCTTAGGGTAAACTGATGAGCTAATAGACTGCTACAGGATAAGACTAGAATGTCATTGATATAAATTTTAAGGTCCCAAAGGGCCTGTGAGGAATGTTCTAATAGTTTCATATTATATTTTCTGAGTGTACGCATGGGGTGGTATTCACTACTCATAACCAGGTGATCTGTTTCAGTTCACTCAAGAAGATCTATTTTTATTTAACATAGTATAGTTCAATCTAGTAACCAATAGATTAATTAATTGTAGAAAAAAATGAAGCATTTTATCTAAGAGTATTTCTTTTGTTCCAATAGTTATGCTAATCGCAAAATTACTGAACAAACATATCTTTACAGGGCGCAGTATGGCAGCATTCGTTTGGTTTACATTTCTTTTTGGATTTAGAGAAGTGGTTCTATTGGTATGATACCTAACTTCTGACTCTATAAGAAATTTCCTTACCATGCCTTGTTTAGAACTCATAGCCATTTTATGGTCTAGACTAAGAGTTGTTTAGTTAGTTCTGCTGAGACTATCCAGTGAAGACAAGCTTCTCTCTAGTAAGAAGGGACCATAGTAGAGAAGCCTCTCTTCATTTGGACATTGACAAAGGAAGAGAACAAAACTGGAGAACATAGAAACTGCTTCTGTGTTATGCCACTGTTTAATATTCCTTGGAACAACCTTATTTCTATTCAAGAAATGCACAAGCCCTTTCGAAACCACGTGATGTTTGTGTACTGTGATACTGATCATCCAACTGATACCTTGACGTCATGAGAGATAAAGAAGGCTGTGTACCTGCCCCCCTTTAAGGGAATACACCAACAAATCTCAGTCTTCTTCTTCTTTTCTCTAAGTATTAGCATGAAAAATATGTGATACATTTCTGAAGATTCCATGGATGCCAACATGAAGTGTGAATTCAGGATTCTAGAGTTTGCATTTATTTAATATCAAAGGCTTTAGTTGTTTGTTGAGTTCTCTTCTACCTTGTTCTTCTCTATCTTACTGGAAAACTTCACATTATTTCCTTTTACATGCCCAGTACCATTTTGAAGTGTGAGGCTTGGTCATTAACAATAGAGCTTCATTCTGGCCTCCCCTCCCAATATCAGATTGAAATTACCATCACTGGAATCTAATTCATCAAGGTACATGAGTATACATTACTATCTGTTATTTAATTATCACTATTTTAAAAAAGAGGCTTATTTTTCAGTGTTTGATAAAGATAGCTTCTATTCGCAATTCATTATGTATAAAATAGTGTATAAGATATATCTGATTATCATTGCCAGAAAGAGTAGCACAGAGATAGAGTAATGTTTTGTTTGTGACAGTTCTTAAAAGGAAAGAAATAACATTTATGTTTTTAATGTGTTTTGGGAGAATGAAGCTTTGCTCCGGACATTTTATATTAATTTACAATGTATAAAAATCCTCAGTAATGATAGACTACTCTGGTGCATGCATTACTTACAATAATCAACACCCCTTTCAGATCTGTGACTTTTATGTAAGTCTGTGAAGATGCTATCAGTAGATGAGACATAGTGGCTAATATTTACTGGAAAGTAATTTGAATGCTGTGACATGGGAGTTATAAAAGCCGTATAGCAATGTAAGTATTTGTATTCGAATAGTTATTTATTTACTTTTAGTCATTTTCAAGTGCAGACAACTGAAGATGTTCTTGGGAAGAACAAAAATGAACGTGTCACCTTGGCCTGACACCACATTTGTCCTGTGACTGCAGTGTGGCGAGACGAGTTTCCTATTACAAAGAAGCACAAGTGGATTTTTTCCCTTTGCTAAGCTCAGTATCATTTAAAGTAAATAAGTCTCTTTTTTCAGTGCTTATACAGAGTTGTATGGAATTCCAATGGTTTCCCCAGCCTTTATATATAATAGTCCTATTAGTAAGTCAATGAGAAAAAGTCTTTCCTGAGATTTGTGACTACTCTGAGGATAAAGGCTGACTTGTGATTTGGGAAACGTTAGTAATGAAATAGAGTAACAAGATTTTTGCTTCTTTCCTGTTGCTAGAGATCTAGTCAATGGCATTGTGCATGCTAGGCAATCTCACTAGAACTGGATTGCATCCCCAGAACTAAATATTTTAACAAGGCTATGAATAACACCTAGCATTTCCCAACTGAAATAGAAAGCCCAGAGAATAGCAAACATAGTTTGATCCTTCCTGGGGTAAAGAAATCTCTTTTGATATTAGACTGAAGTTATTTGAAGTAGACACTGGTTATATTGTTGACTACCTGGCAGATCGTTCTTATTGTCATTGTATCATAAATAGTGACCCTTTCTGTCATTTAATTCGCAACACTTGAGACCTGTAAGGCTTAGTTAAAACTGAATTAAATTTTATTATATTATTAATTACAGAAATATTAAAATTTAGTTCACGTAAAGTGATACAAATGAGCCAGAAATTGGAAGAGATTGCCAGAATTAGTTTGAAGCCAAGCAGAGTAATTCAGTATGAAGCCGGGAGAGAGACCTATTTGAATCAGCCAGCCTGGAGAGGAATTTGGGCCAGAACAGTTTAGTTGAACCAAATAACCAGAGTTTAGAAAGAGCTACAAAGAGTGAGTTTGTTCTGCGGTAAGCCTTTAAGATGACAATTACATTCTGTGAATAAAAGTTGCATTTACACTGTTTCAAGGTCTCTCTCTAAGGATGTCAGCAAGAAAATCGAAGCATTCATGTTTGAGGGTACTTAAAATTCACAAAGCTAAACATTTCAGAGCTGTTGAAGAACATGTAACAGATAAGATTAGAAGCAATTTGATACATTATAGAAATACAAGGAGTTAATTTGTTTGGAATGAATAATTCATTTATTTTTTATATATAAAATTTATATCTTGCGGCATTGTGATGAATAAGATAAGAAACACCCTTTTCCTTATTAAAAAACAAAACAAAACAAAACAAAACAAAAACAAAACAAAACAAAAAAAAGCATTCTAGGGCTAGAAAACAGATCAACTGGTAGAACTTTATCTAACAAGCAGAAAATCCTGGTATCAATCCATAGCAGACATAAAACAAGCATGACAGTGAATCCCTGCAATCCCAGCTCTTGGGAGATAGAGGCATGAATACCAGAAGTCCAAGGCCATCCTCAGCTACATAGAAAGTTCAGAAAATTCTACGCTACACAAATTTCTGTCTAAAGATAAATTTTCTAATAGCAGTAGCCAATAAGATAGCAAGAAAATAAAATCATCTCTAAATTAACAAGAAAATGTAATCATGTATCAATAAGTCACATGAAAAAAATATGATTAGAGTGGACATACAGCAAGTCATTAATAGGTAAACATATAATATGATGGGATAAAGATACTCTGGAGTAACCTCAGTGAATAAGAAAGAGTGAAATAAGCCTGTGAAGAGCCCCTCAATAATAAATAGCATGATGTCAAAAGAATTGCATGTAGATAATTCTTGCATCATATTTAAGAATATTAAACAATATACAAACTGCAAGCCTCCACCTCTGTTTCTGTCAGGCTCTGGCAGAGCCTCTCAGGAATCAGCCATATCAGGTTCCTGTCAGCAAACACTTCCAGGTATCCAAAATAGCATCCTGAGCAAGAGAGCAATGATGGAGTTGGAGAAGGGACTGAAAGAACTGAGGGGGTTTGCAGGCCCATTGGGGGAGCAACAGTGTCAATTGCTCAGACCCCCACATTGCTACTGGGGACTGGATTGCCAACCAAAAATTACACATGAAGGAACCCATGACTCTGGCCACAGTGACAGACTTATTGAGCATCAGTGGGAAGAATGGCCTTTGTGCCTGAGGGGGTTTGATGCCACAGTGTAGGGAAATGCCAGGGCAGGGAGGTGGGTGTAGGGAGGTGGGCACTGGAGCACATTCATTGAGACAGGAGGTGGAGAATTGAATCGGGGGTTTCTGGAGTGAAAACCAGAAAAAGGGGATAATATTTGGAATGTAAATAAAGAAAATATCCAATAAAAATATTAAGTGTCAAAAAAAGAAAACAAAAATACAAACAAAATAATATACAAACATATATGCATATGAATATATATCATTTTTATAGATAAAAGGAGAAATGGTGGTACTACATATAATTCGAAACAGAGGAATGTCAACCGTAGAATTTAAGGGGAGAAAACAGAGGACTGGGTTGTTAGAATTTGTGTATTTAGGTTTAACCAAGATTCTTCCATTTTACACAGCCTGTATTGATGAGTAATTACTTCATTGGCTAAAATGGCAAATCAATTCAGGAAAATGAGTCACATGCACAGCCTCAAGGTGAGGATGTTTTATGATAGTACTATCCTCATTTTGTCTGAGTTCCTCACCATAAAAGAGAAAAACAGCCATATTGTTGAGTATCATGGAGCTAATACCTTAGTGAGAATGAATTTTCTCATGGCTTCTCAGCAAGAGAACAAGAGATAACAGCACAGCTTGTGGTCATGAAGTGTGACTGAACATGTAGGCATAGGTGAGGGTGGAAGTGAGGGGGTGGGGGTCAAACACACAGATAAGACTGGTGAAGATTAGATGTGACTCTAGGTAAAGAAAGGGTTGGATAGCACATCAGTTTTCTTTCTTTTTTTTAAATATTTTATTTATTTACATTTCAAATGTTATCCCGTTTTCCAGTTTCCACTCTGCGTACCCCCTATTCTGTGCCCCCTTCCCCTGCTTCTATGAGAGTGCTCCCCCACCTACCCACCCACTCCCACCTCACTACCCTGGCTCTCCCCTACACTGGGGTATCAAGCCTTCATAGGACCAAGGGCCTCTCCTCCCATTGATGTCAGATAAGGCCATCATCCTCTGCTACATATGCAGCTGGAGCCATGGGTTCCTACATATGTACTCCTTGGTTGGTGGTTTAGTCCCAGGGAGCCCTGGGGGGTGTGTGTCTGGTTGGTTCATATTGTTGCTCTTCATATGGTTTGCAAACCCCTTCAGTTTCTTCAGTCCTTTCCTAACTCCTCCATTCGAGACCTCGTGCTCAGTCCAATGGCTGGCTGAGAGCATTCACCTCTGTATTTGTCAGGCTCTGGCAGATCCTCTCAGGAGACAGCTATATTAGGCTCCTGTCAGCAAGCACTTTTTGGCATCCACAATAGTGTCTGGGTTTGGTGTCTGTATATGGGATAGATACCCAGGTGGGGCAGTCTCTGGATGGCCTTTATTTTAGTCTCTGCTCCACATTTTGTCCCCACATTTCCTTTAGACAGGAGCAATTCTAGGTTAAAAATTTGGAGATGAGTGGGTGGCCCCATCCCTTAGCTGGGGGCCTTGCTTAACCTCCTGATATGGTCTCTACGGGTTCTCCCTCTCATCCAGGTTCGTCCTGGGAACCTCTTGCTTTCCTGACATCTGGAACTTGCTGGTAACTACCCCTAGTTCCCCATCCATTGCTACACACCTCTGTTCTTTTTCCTGACTCTCTGTATGCCATCCCCCAAGTCTCCTCCCATACCTAATACTGTCTCTTCATTTCCCCCATCCTTCTCCTTTCTTCCTCCCAAGTCCCTCCCACCCTCTATCTTCTGTGAGTATTTTGTTCCCCCTTCTAAGAAGGACTGAAGTATCCACACTTTGGTCTGTGAATTGTATCATGGGTATTTTGAGATTTTGAGTTAATGTCCATTCAACAGTGTGTTCTTTTGTGACTGGATGCTGAGAGCATTCACCTCTGTATTTGTCAGGCTCTGGCAGATCCTCTCAGGAGACAGCTATATTAGGATGATATTTTCTAGTTCCATCCATTTGCCTGTGAATTTCATGAAGTCATTGTTTTTAACAGCTGAGTAGTACCCCAGAATATTAATGATAGCAATAAAATAGAGGCTTTTTGTATAGCTCTTACTTACTTATGAAAGCCAATTTTTAGGTATGAGTTTTATTTATATATTTATTGCTATAGTTCAGTTTTGAAATAATTAAAGTTAAAACCTCTTCAGTGAGCAATGTATCTTTCTTACCTGATTACTCTTCTTGAAAGTTTCATCCTTCAGGAAAGGACTATGATGACCCCAGAATGTTAGGGCCCAAACACAGATTGCAGCACAAAGTGTATTCTCATCTATGGAGAATGTGTAGCCAATGTGGAGGCTGCCATATGCACAGAAAGACTATTTCATAGTAGTAGAAGGGACATCGTTCCTTTCATTATGAAACATAATGTCCTACTGTCCTTATTTCAAACTTCTCAGGTTCTTTTGTTCCAGTGATAATGGTCATGTATTCATGTGGTCATTACCCAGTGGCAAAATTCATAATTGCAAAGGATGAATGAAATGTCAGATAGAAGCTGACCAACACTGATGTCCAGTCTAATAGAGCAGGCACATAACTACCCTATTAGAAAGTCAATGGGTTACAATTCCAGGCATATTACTATTATTTATATTATGTAAGTTATATCTTGTACAGTCTGTAATGCTCCTATTTTCCAGTATAGGATAGTCAATATGGAATTCTGACAAATTTATTTTACATGCTACATAGTAAAGATGTGAATTCCCATTCTCTGCAAAGACATGGTATTTTCTGCTCTAGGAAAATATATTATTGGAAAATACATTATATGATAGGGAAATAGAATAGATGAACATAATGTATATATTTTTACATGTAGCACATAATTTTATGTAATACATAATATAAAATGTAAAAAAATAGGAAAACATTATGTATATGAAACAACAATTAAGGAAAAATCTGTAACTTTGAGAAAGACCAAGGAAGATAGAGAGAACATAGATAAGAGTGGTAGGAAGAAAGAAATGAGAGGGAGAAATTATATAACTAAATTTTAATCTTACAACACTTTACAAACTATTTAAATATTAATATAGGCTGAGTGACTAGATGCTTTACCCTAGAGAGAAAAAACCCATTATTTATGCTTTCAGTTCTGAAAACTAAAAAACAAAATATCATTTATCTTCTGATGTTAAATAAATATTTTAAAAAAGCATAAACTACTCAGGGTGCTGATTCCAAATAACGCAAAATGACAGTTGGAGGATATTTGAAACACAGCAAATGAACAAAGAAAAAAATTGTTGTGTTTTGAAAATAATAGTGATCTATTCCCTACAGTCATTAAAACATAGAGAATTAAAAATCCAGATGTTAAATATCTCTGAATATTATATGAATTATGAATTATCATTTGAATGAGCAAATTCTTAATTATTACTAAGGGGAATGTAGGTAGAGAATATACTAAACATGGGCCAAAGTGTTCCTTTTTTTTCCTTTTTGTTTTTGTATATGTCAAATTTGTGTGGAACACAAACAGCTGATTTTACTTTATAAGGCGAATAGAACCATATTATAGTGAGCAAATGTCTTGGAATTCTGCCCACAAGAAACTCTTATATTATATATGCTTAGGTTTTACGTTCCCTTGGATCCATGTGTTGGGTTGCACCACAAACTGTGTTAATACCTATTTTTGATTCGTTTACAATTTGAACACAAATGCTGCATGAGCCATTAAAAACATTTCTCTGAAAAGAATAGTTTGGCCAAGAAATTGAATTTATCCCTTAAATGATCAGTATTGCCTTAAGTAACATACATTATTAAGGAAGGCTTCTGATGAATGATGTAAGGCGTGGGAAGCACATGCATTAGTATTATTTGTATTTTGTGGTATAATTAATCAATTTTATTCTTTATTGGCTTTTTGAGGTTATCAGGGTAATGGCGGGTAAATTGCTAAATGCTTAACTTTCAGCTTTCTGTCTACATAGTATTGGCATTAAGTAAGACCATGACTGCCTCGTTATTCAACAAATATCTACTGAACAGCAGACATCTGAAGCACCTAAAAGAGGTTCTAAAGAATAAGCGAGACAGTAATCATGCTCTTACTGAGTTTATATATTTTAAAAGGCAGGTAAGCAATAAATACAATACATAAGAAAATGATATACATGTAAAATGATAGACTATAAGGAAGAAAAAAAGGGTCGATGGTGAAAGTCAGTTCTTTTCTGTATTTCCCAACTCATTTTTCAAGAAAACATTTGAACATCTGTTGCAGATAGTGCATGATAGCACTAGAAATATATGTACTAGGTCATGGGATACTCTTATTCCACCACACATTTTTTGGTCTACACTAGGCTTTCAATCATTCACAGGGGTAAAGCTGAGGAATGGGAGGATATTGTGTATATTATGATTTTAATATATCTATCCTATATCACAATACTTCATTTTAAAATACAGTGAGAAAACATTGAAATGTTAAAGTCAGAAATCATTTCTGTTGACCATATTTAAGTATGCTATTTTGTTTTGTGTGTCAGCTAAGAAGTCATCATAGAGCGATTTCTGTTCTTTCCCTTAGAGGTTGTGAGGAAAATTAGAGGCAGATGGTTAAATATCTGTAATTTCATAGTGACTTGAGAGTTTGCATCTAAAATTAAAGGGTTCATTTTGTAAGACTCAGCACTAGGTAAATATGATGTTTTTTGTGTGAGTTAAACAAATCTATAACACTGTTATATTATGAGAAATATACTATGCTTCAGTGTAGGTATTTTGAGCCCACTGTAAAGCTTTGGTGTTAGAATTCCCTTTAGAAGCACCTTTGCCCACTAGACTTAAACCTCCTGCCAATCAGAACTGGGTGCACTGTTCTCTATAGATATTTCATAGTACACAGCGCACAGAGGAATTTAATACAGTTGAAAGAAGAGCTAAATGCTCCAAACAAGACATCATCAGCTGAGAATAAAACATGTTTTGTTAAATAGAAAAAATTGTTAACAGCACTTCAAGAAATCCCAAAATTCAGTTGGTTGTTGCTAAGTTACTGAACCCAGAAGAGTCAGAAAGATAATAATGAGAGATTAGATTCATTTTGCTATTTATATAATATCATATTTTTTCACTGAGCCTGTTCATAGTTGCTTGTTTAAGGATATAATAATGACTCCTAAGTATTTGTTCTCAATTGTATAGTCTCATAAATGCTTTAGAAACAAGTATGTGTTTATCATGCTTAACTACATATTATAATGATGATAGTGGATTGACATATTAATTGTATTTAAATTATTCAGTA
The DNA here is from genome assembly GCF_000001635.26 of Mus musculus. Lineage (NCBI taxonomy): Eukaryota > Metazoa > Chordata > Mammalia > Rodentia > Muridae > Mus > Mus musculus. The sequence goes on along the minus strand of NC_000067.6, from coordinate 68,431,390 downwards.
ATTTAAAATCTAAAGCCTATTTTATTTAAAAAATAGTCATTAGGATATCAAAGCATAGCTTTTCAATTTTCTTTCTTACAGGAAAAACCTATGTGCTTTAGAATCTTGCAATGATTTGGGTTCTTTGTGAGTTTTCAGCTGTTTAAATTAGTCATTCATACTCCAGTTATTATCATTCTGTATAAAACTTTGGCACATGGCTGGCCAGACACAGACATTGGACTCTGCCTTAGAGTAAGGTGTAGAGACTATGGAGATACAGAAAAACACAAGTACGTGTCGTGAAGAAAGCTCACCATTGCATTCATTAGTGAACATTTTTTTTTAATAATTTAATGTTGCTTCAACTTTTGGCTAAAGATTAAACTGCTGTCCTATTTTTTCAGGAAACATTAAAAATAGGAGGCAAGAGGACCAGGTTGATAGTTCAGTCAGGAAAAGGTTTGATGAACAAGCATAAGAACAGAGTTTAGGTACTGACTTGAAGAGCTAGGTTTGCAAACATAGTCCAGAGTGAATGTTGAGCATGTGGCGAAGGTTAGGGGGGGATCAGGGTAGGAGAATTCAAGGAGCTGGCTGGACAGCCCTTCTAACTGAATCAGTAACATTCATAAGATAGCCTGTCTCAAAATATAAGACAAGGAATGACTGAAGAAGACACTGATTCAGACCTCTGGCTACTACATGGATTGTATGCATCCAGATGCACACTGCATACACACATACAAACATCTTCACATAAACATTTAAGTGTGTCCATTGTAGAAAAGAAAACCCATACAGAAAAGAAAGGAAGCATTTAAAGTAAGGGAAATATCATATTTTTACCTTAAAGATATTGTGATATATATTTCCCAAATTTTCATTCTTAAGCTATATTTTCTTCATCAAATAATCATTTTCAAATTTTATTTTTTCTATTGGGAATATATATTATAATAATTATGATTCTTATTTTTTGTGAAAACGTTGTGTAAAATATGTGTTTAAAGTGTGATTTTACTTTTCCCAGGAAAAACAAATTAGTATCACATATTATATTTTTAACCTAAGAGGAGATATTTTGATGGCCATGAAGGTCATCATAAATGAATCAGACAAAGGTATAAGTAATATAATTTTAAAATGTTATAAAATGTTGTTTTCCTGAATTATCTCCTACCCTGGTTTTCCATCCAGCCACAGATTCTACTTAAAATAATTGTAGGAACTGCACTAATTATGTATGAGTCAAGGCAGTGAAGAATTGAGGCACAATAGTTTGCTAGATATCACATTAATATGTATCAAAAGATGGCTTAGTCGGCCATCACTGGAAAGAGAGGCCCATTGGACACGCAAACTTTATATGCCCCAGTAGAGGGGAACGCCAGGGCCAAAAAGGGGGAGTGGGTGGGTAGGGGAGTGGGGGTGGGTGGGTATGGGGGACTTTTGGTATAGCATTGGAAATGTAAATGAGCTAAATCCCTAATAAAAAATGGAAAAAAAATTCCTAAATGGTCCCTGGGTACTGTTTTTCTAAATCAGATAGCTGAGAAGGAATGAGAGTTAGGGTTGCATACACTTTAGAGGTGAGGATAAAATAAACCAATAAAGTAGTGAAATTTTAGCAGAACTGTAAAATGGTTCAGTGAAGGGTTATTGCTAGGGAGAGAGTAATATGAACCTTCATGCTGAATGAGTTAGAGTACACAGACTTAGTGAGAGTACCCCAGATATGAATTGAAATCAAAGATAGTGGAGAATAATAGGCAACTCTGCATGAAGGAAGACTTAGCCACCAAACCCATTACTTATCTTGCCATTGTGTGGCAGTTTCTGCTATACACAAGTTTTGCATTATTAGATCTCCATCTTCCACTTCCATATTAATATAACTACTTAGTATCCAAGACTGCCCAATAAATACCGCATAATGACCAGTGATATTCTTAAACTACTAAATTATTTTCTTAATATTTTTTTGATAAAGTCTTTAAAAAGAGCCTATTGATGTCACACTAATATCACAGAGGAAATATTTTTGATCTGAAAAGAATATTTAAGGTTCCAGTTTATCTTCACAGTGAGCTGAAGATAGTGAAGTATTCTATTAGGAATTACTTCACATTACATTGTGAGATGTTCAATAGGATCTGCAAATGAGATAAAAATCATTCTAAGGTGAAACATTATTATGTGTTATTTATAATGCAGACAAAGGAAATATGTGTTTTGTATGATACCTTGAACTCAACTTTCAAGGTGTTCTTATCCCCCGATGACACACAAGGAAATAGTGGAAGCCATTTGGAAATCTATTTCCTTGTCCTTCATGCCTTGTGCCTCATAGCCTTGGAACTCTAAATGATCACCACCTATAAATCCCTCGAAACACCTCCCCACATTTTTGTAAATACTACTAATTTCTTTTAGGGCTGTACTTATTATTTAAGTTGAGAATAATTCTGCTTTTTTATTAAATTATTTTGTTAATTTACATTCCAAATCCCCAGTTCTTCATCACACTCCACCTGACCATTTCCTCTGAGAGGGTACTCCCCCACGTGCCCACTTATCCTCACCTTACCCCATCAGCATCCTCCTTCCCTGGGACATCGAGTTTCTACAGGATTAGGTTCATCTTTTCCTACTGAGACCAGACAAGGAGATCATCTGGTAGGTATGTGTCAGGGCAACACAGACGAGCCTATGTATGTTTTTTGGTTGATGGCTTAACCTCTGGGAGCTCTGAGTGGTCCAGATTAGTTGATACTGTTGTTCTTCCTAAGCCGTTGCTGTTCCCTTAAACTCCTTCAATCCTTGCCCTAATTGTTCCATATGGTCACTGATCTCAGTCCAATGGTGGACCATATCTGCTTCTTTCTTACTCAGGTGCTGATTAAGCTTTTCAGAGGACAGCCATGCTAGGCTTCTGTCCTCACGCACAACATGGCATCTTCAATAGTGTTGGGGTTTGGTGTCTGCACATGGGATGGATTCCAAGTTGGGCCAGTTACTAGATGGACTTTCCTTCAGTCTCTGATCCATTTTTGTCCCTACATTTCCTTTAGGCAGAAACAATAAGATTATTCTTTTTCCTAAATCCTATTGGCAAATAGGAGTAACTTTTTAATTTTTGCAATTTGGACATTGTACTTTGTATATATCTTTATTAAAGAATGTGTTTTTTCCAGTGATAAATTATCTGGATAATATTTTCCTCATGACAGGAGATAATGTTGCTTCATTTTTTATATTTTTAACACCTGGTCTGTCACATGTGCATAATCATAAAGTAATTCTTGAATTTCAATTTGATGAATAATAATGAATAGACAAATAAAACAACTCTACCTAAATAGCCATGCATGTATTTAGGGTGGAACATGAAAAATAAAGTTTTTAAGTAAAATTAAAATAATATTATTTATATTTTCTTGTACTATTTAGAAATATTAATGCAATTAAGCTGTCAGAGAACAGATAGCATTATTCTAGAATTCTTGTAAGTACTTCAAACAATTACAGTGAAAAATGATAATTATTTCTATTATCAATTTAAGTCTAGGACAATTGTTTTAGAGTAGACACTTACTGGCTACATATGAAAAATATACAGGTGATGACAAGAAGTCTACTCTCACTGTCTGTTCTCCTTCCCCAAAGCCTTTTCAGAGAATTAAGCATCACTTCTGTGATAGTTTGTATATGCTTGGCCCAGGCAGTAGCATTAGCAGAATGTGTGGCCTTGTTGGAGGAATTGTGTCATTGTGGGTGTGGGATTTAAGACCTTCACCCTAACTGCCTGGAAGCCAGTCTTCTCCTAGCAGCCTTCAAATGAAATTGTACAACTCTCAGCTCTGCCTTCACCATGCCTGCCTGGATGCTGTCATGCTCCTACCTTGATGGTACTGGACTGAACCTATGAATCTGTATGCCAGCCCAATTAAATGCTATCTACAAATTGCCTTGGTAATGGTGTCTGTTGAGAGCCATAAAATCCTAACTAAGGCAACATCCTTCTACGCAGTCTATCTTAATCCCTTCTTCCTTCGTCCCTTCATTCTTCATCCCGGCCGTTCAGAAGAATTGTATTAAATGTTGTTATTATTTTTATTTTTTGAATTGTTAAACAATCAACATTCTAATTGACATGTTTACTTAAACTTTATTTATCTAATAACGAGCAGCTAAACTCTTAGTTTGAAATTTTAATTTAATATATAACATTCTATAATAAATAAATTAATTATACTCTTTATCATCTACTCACTTTACATTGATGTAAACTAGGAGAAAGGTTTTCCATTAATCAGAAAAAATTGATTTTTTAACTCTCAGAATACCCCTCTGTCTTCGCTCTCACATTTTTCTGACAAGAAAATTCAAAGAATTCTAAACTCATTAAAGATACCAACTGGTATGTGAAGATTGTAACCAGAAGGCAGCCCTCCATTCTGTCCTCATGGTATCCTATTTTATACCTGACCACAAGATATCTTATTGTACCATGAGATAGATAATACAATTCTGTTATTGTATCTAAAACACACTGCAAGTTCACTGATAGGCCACAGAAATAAGTGACTCAGTGTCTCCTGACCCTTAAAAGGTGTTTATAATAATTACAGAGGTTTTTATAGTTACTCATAGGGAAAGAATATAGAAATAATCCTCATGTCTACATTCCTTAAAGGTACGCAGACCTGCAAAGCAACTTTCGCATTGACATAAGAAATGTGATCTCTTGTTTGTCACATACACTTGTATATATACAGTTCTGATAATATTTCCTCCCAAGCCACTTTCTGCATTTACTGTTTGGGACATCATAGACAAACTTTTTGAGTCTTTGTTTCAGACCCTATTTAAATGTAAGTGAACTTAGCTCCCTAAGCTAGTTTTTCATGCACAAGTATGGTTATAATAACAATATCCTACCAGTGGGCTAGTCATATGGATTAAATTTAACTGATGTACATAAACCCTGAACAGATGAACCTGTATGTCTAGAATAGTGGAGACTTGAGGTATCAACTTCCAGTTGGTTAGAGTATAAAGAATTTGACAAATAAAAGGAGCTAGGTATGATTTTTTTAAAAAAGTACACACAGTAGAAGAAATCTGATTCCACAAAACTTAATTCTGGACTCCACCATATACAACAGAAACAGCAAACAAAAACAGCTTACCGTTTCATTGTCCCATCTTGCCAATCTTGAGGCTCTCTATCATATTGAAACTTGCTCTTCTCTGGGTAATTGAAAGTGATTCTCCATCATGTGTCCTTGAGGAAGAAAGAATAAAGAGTGAACTCCATAGACTTTAAAGACAATATCAAAGAATGCCACCACTTGCTTCTTGACAATATCATATCAGTCAGGATTTAACTGCAAGAAATATTGGGAAATAAAGTCTTCAGTTTTATTTTTTTTTTCTTTCCATTTTTTATTAGGTATTTAGCTCATTTACATTTCCAATGCTATACCAAAAGTCCCCCATACCCACCCACCCCCACTCCCCTACCCGCCCACTCCCCCTTTTTGGCCCTGGCGTTCCCCTGTTCTGGGGCATATAAAGTTTGTGTGTCCAATGGGCCTCTCTTTCCAGTGATGGCCGACTAGGCCATCTTTTGATACATATGCAGCTAGAGTCAAGAGCTCCGGGGTACTGGTTAGTTCATAATGTTGATCCACCTATAGGGTTGCAGATCCCTTTAGCTCCTTGGGTACTTTCTCTAGCTCCTCCATTGGGAGCCCTGTGATCCATCCATTAGCTGACTGTGGGCATCCACTTCTGTGTTTGCTAGGCCCCGGCATAGTCTCACAAGAGACAGCTACATCTGGGTCCTTTCGATAAAATCTTGCTAGTGTATGCAATGGTGTCAGCGTTTGGATGCTGATTATGGGGTGGATCCCTGGATAAGGCAGTCTCTACATGGTCCACCCTTTAATCTCAGCTCCAAACTTTGTCTCTGTAACTCCTTCCAAGGGTGTTTTGTTCCCAGTTCTAAGGAGGGGCATAGTGTCCACACTTCAGTCTTCATTTTTCTTGAGTTTCATGTGTTTAGGAAATTGTATCTTATATCTTGGGTATCCTAGGTTTTGGGCTAATATCCACTTATCAGTGAGTACATATTGTGTGAGTTCCTTTGTGAATGTGTTACCTCACTCAGGATGATGCCCTCCAGGTCCATCCATTTGGCTAGGAATTTCATAAATTCATTCTTTTTAAATGTATGTTTAACAAAGACTAATTATTTATTATGTTCAAGAACAAAGGGGACAGCCTTCTGGGTGGTAGCATTGCCTGTACCAGGCTTGGAAGGCAAAGGTGGTGTTTTGATATCTGCCCTAACGTCTTACTAGAAGTAGGGGCTGAAAATGTTTGGACTTTGATATGTGCTACTTGCTTCAGTGAAGGAATAATTCACTGATTTTAAGTGCCGCAAAGAGAAGTTCAGTAAAGGTACTCTAATTGCCTGTCTCCTTCATGGCACCAGCAGAAAATGCCCTGTCTCATCGAGGCCTCAAACTCTAGAATTTCTTACATCTCCCCAGTTACGGTGTTTATTCACACTGTGCACATTCAGAGTCTTGCTTTTTCCTTGTACCAGTTCAGTTTCAAGACTCATTATTTATATTAGGTAGATACTAAGCAGCCCATCGCCCTCATGTTTGTTTAAGAGAAATGATCAGTCATGAGCATCCCCGTGAAACTCCCTGAGAAAGGACATTTCAAAGCAAGATCCAGACACAATAACCAAACAAGGGAAGCACATTCTCACATTAAAACAATCCACAGCTATGCAGGCAGCTTGGGGGTGATTAGTTAGATGGAAGACAGCCAGGACTTTGAGGCAAACATTTTAGTTTCTTGAAAAGTGCTTTGGGATTTCTAATGGCCACTTAGGATCAAGCCTGGAGTATAGAGTAACAGTGAGGAAACAGTACCTCTGGGAGCATGACATTTCCAGATCTGTTACTTGATAACTACTGGAAACTAATCCCCACAGACCACAGAGTAGATGCTAAGTGCTGAATCACAATGTATGTATGTTATGTATGTGTATTTTTGTTTACATGTATATGTATACATACTAAATAGATAATGTATAAATATACAATATATGTGTAATGCAAAATATGTATATAAAATACATATACTGTGAATACACATTTGTATAATAATGCACTAATATAACTACTATGACTTGTTTATATGTCATTCATATATACATACACACACATATATATGATCACATTTTAGTGATTTGCTTAGGAGAGCTGTCCATTTTTTCTGGATAACAGTGCTGGTAATTTTGGCCATTACTAATTAACTAATGTAATATGTAATCAATTGTTTTATTTAAAATTGGTGAGAAATATAATATTTTTTAATATCATAAACATTCTAAAAATTTTTTTAAAATCTATTAAACTTGTTGGGATTCTGCTGTTTGCCAATATTTGTGCATTAGTAAGTCCCATAAGGACATCTCTCTATATAAGTGAAGTACTTATGGACAATGAATAAAATCACATATAATGTATCAGTTTTTTATACTCTACAAAATACAATGAGTAAAGTGAATTAACTATTTTTGTTATAATTTGACACAATAATGAAATTTTTGAAAATAGAAGTCTGAAGGTACAGAATTCCTAAAGGAGAAAATTTTTCCTTTTTCAAAAATTTCTACCTAGTTTTTGACAATGTTTAGGGATTTGAAATGTTACTTTGAACCTTATTCTCTTGAGAATAAGCAAACTATTGAATTTTCTGGAAAATAAGAAAATATCACATCTGAGAAAAGGCAAATATTTTTCTTCCTGTAGTAAACCCATTGTTATATATATATATATATATATATATATATATATATATATATATATATATATATATACATATATGATGAGTTATAAAAATACTGTAGTATATAAGTAAAACACTTCATATCTTTATAACTTTTATATCAGTCCAATAAGCCTACAGTCTCTCCTATCATCCTCACACATTGCCACAGTAATTTGATAAGCCATACTTTTTAAAAACAAACAACATTTATTGTTTAGAAGCATGCCAGCTTTGACATGGGCATTTCCACTTGTCAAAACTATCCACATAAGGATAATCTGAATTCTCTACTTATTTCCAATGAGTAAAGTTTCCAAACACTTTCCTTGTTTGAAGCCTAATGAGAGGGAAAATGGCATTGTGTATGATTCACATGCCTGACTCTGCTCTGGAAATCAGATGTGTATCCAGCAACCTGGGGTGTGTTCATCAGGGTTTGCAGCTTGATATTCAAGTACATAGTCCTGTAATTAGTGGAAGCGGTGCCAGAGGAACACTGAGCTAGGCTTAGAGACTGTCATCCTACAGGGGAATAAAATGTGATGGCTTTTCTGAGGCACTTTTACTTTAGTTTCTTTATTCCGCACTTCATAAATTGAGTGGAGATGTGTGATTGGCCAGGTGAGTGAGTTTCCATCTGATTTGAGATTTTTTTCATGGAACACGAGATGACTGTGTTTCCCCAGTCTGTTTATTAACTGCTTCTTTCTGGCAACTAGCTTGCTCTGTGTCAGTGAAATCGAGTCAGTTACTTAGCAAGACTCTACCTGCACCTTGCTTGTCTTTGCAAGTTAAACATTATTGATTTAAGTTTTTCAGCTCCATGTCTCTATATTATCACACTTATTTCTGTGTAATTACCTATGGGTTTGAAGATTTAATTTTCTTGCTTTCACTTCAATATTCTGAGTGAAGTGTAACTTTGTTACTTGGGATATTGTAGCATATATGTGTGGGACATACACACAGGACTCACTCTTATCAGTGGCTCTGATTTCAGGAAGATCATCTTATTTCTTGTCTTGTAGCAAACTACATACTTTCTCTTATCAGGAAAGGGAAGGTCAGTGCGAACAACATCACAGTGATAAACAGCTTGTTCCTTTCCATTGCTGTCTTAAACATGAGTGCCTAAGAATTTAAAAGTATGTTCACATTTGTATTTAAGTTTTGTGCTCTAATTTTCTTCTGCTTATGTGCTTAGATATTCATGAAATTGTACTTAAGTTTTTTTTCCCTTTAATTTCAAAGTTTATCAAAACCAAACCAAACCAAACAGGTTTTTAACCAAAACCAAATCATAGAAACACACACACACAGGTTTTCAATTTAATCTAAAGACTGCCATATCCAGGGATCCATCCCATAATCAGCTTCCATACGCTGACACTATTGCATACACTAGCAAGATTTTGCTGAAAGGACCCAGATATAGCTGTCTCTTGTGAGACTATGCCGGGGCCTAGCAAACACAGAAGTGGATGCTCACAGTCAGCTATTGGATAGATCACAGGGCCCCCAATGGAGGAGCTAGAGAAAGTACCCAAGGAGCTAAAGGGATCTGCAATCCTATAGGTGAAACAACACTATGAACTACCCAGTACCCACCAGAGCTCGTGTCTCTAGCTGCATATGTATCAGAAGATGGCCTAGTCAGCCATCAGTGGAAGAGAGGCCCATTGGTCGTGCAAACTTTATCTGTCTTAGTACAGGGGAACGCCAGGGCCAAGAAGTGGGAGTGGGTGGGTGGGGAGTGGGTGGGGGACTTTTGGGATAGCATTGGAAATGTAAATGAAATAAATACCTAATAAAAATAAATAAATAAATAAATAAATAAATAAATAAATAAATAAATAAATAAATAAAACATAGAAGTTAATATTTTCCAGTTTAAAATTACCAGGTGAGTCTCTTATGCATTTTTAATTTTTAAATGTCTGTGGCATTTGGAGCCTTCCCATGTCATCATGGAAGGACACCTTGTAGGACTAGGTTCTCTCTTTCTCCCACTTGGGATCTGGGATTGAACACAAATTACAAGGCTTGGAAGCGAGCTTCTTTATCCTTGTTGGCCCATCATTCATATTTTTTTTCAGGGCTCTAGAATGCCAGAAGTCATTAACTTGTTTTATGCTTCATCTTTTTTCTCACAGTTGCTGTTTGAATCTCTGACTCTTTGTTTAGCTTTGGGTATCAGACACTGAGGTTCCCTGCGATGGCAGGCTGGTTTGGCAATGGTTAATGGAGCTTTGTTGTAGCGTGGGATTTAATATTTTAAAACCTATTTATAATTTTGGCAGAGTGCTTAGCATATGTATATACCACATTTAAATAATTAAGTGCATTAGGGCTAAACAGTTTTCAAGTTTCCAATAATTTGCATTCGTATAAAATACTCCAATGAATATGAATTTATATGACTCTTTTCTCCCAATTTTCTGGTTAAGTAGTAGCTGCTGATTTTGTATTGGTTCTGCCTTTGGTGAATTCGTTTTGAGACTTTAAACAGTTATAATATTATTTATAGTAAATAAATTTGATCAAATCTGTTGAAATAATCTATTGTTAATATATTTTAAAGGAATTAAATAGGTTCAGTTCATTGTCTTATCATTCTTAAAATCTGCAAATCATGGATTTGGTACAGGGATGGTAATTATAAATGTCACAAAGAGTGGATTTTAAATAAAAACTCATTTAAAATGTTGACTTAATCATAATCACCCTCCAAGTTTAAGGACAAACGGGATAAGGAGAGAATGCAGACTGATTGTGAATATAGCCAATGCTCTGCTCACATTGGAAGGGGCTTTTGCGTTCTTCCATGCATATTACGATGAATACAGATACTGTGTGCATTGTAAGGAACTTTGCGTTCTTCAGGTTGACACAAGTGCAAATTGGGGTAGAACTAGGCCAGCGAGGATTCCATTCTTCTTATTGATTTTCAAGTTTACTGGCTTCAGAATTCTTTTTTAAGGCATTTTTTTATCAGATATTTTCTTCATTTACATTTTAAATGCTATCCCCAAAGCCCTCTATACCCTCTCCCCCACCTTGCTCCCCAACCCACCCAATCCTGCTTCCTGGCCCTGGCATTCCTCTGTACTGGGGCATATGATCTTCGCAAGACCAAGGTCCTCTCTTCCCATTGATGGCCAACTAGGCCATTTTATGCTACATATGCAGCCAGAGTCAAGAGCTCCGGGGTACTGGTTAGTTCATATTGTTGTTCCTCCTACAGGGTTGCAGACCCCTTTAGCTCCTTTGGTACTTTCTCTAGCTCCTTCAATAGGGGCCCTGTGTTCCATCCATTAGATGACTGTGAGCATCCACTTCTGCATTTGCCACTTCTATATTTGCCAGGCTTCAGAATTCTTAAAGCCACACGGAGCTACAATTCCAGACCCTGCCACTGTGTGTTAGCAGCATGCAGCCTGAACTTTGTAGACTCACTGGACATGCCAGTGCTGTATACTTTGTTCAGGCTCACACTGTGTACACAGCTGAAACATTCAACAAAATTGTAAATCTATTGTGAACAGCACAGAAAGAAACATTTTTAGATGTGGAAAGTTTACTCTTCAAAATGTTTCATTTACTTTTGGGGGAGTGGGGTTACCAATTTGTGAAGAGTTAAATTAAGAAAATGGAATAGTATTTCAGCTAATGTCCTCCCTGCTGAGTTCTGGGAGACTCTTAACTTTCCTGGCATCTGGGACTTTCTCTTGGTGACCCCAGTTCCCCATCCCCCATTGCTACACACCTCTGTTCAATTTCCTGAACCTCTGTACATCTCCTCCCACACCTAATCCTGTCCCCCTTTTCCTATCCCCCTCCTCTCTTCCTCCCATGTCCCTCCCACCCTCTACCTCCCTTGATTATTTTGTTCCCCCTTCTAAGTAGGACTGAGGCATCCACACTTTGGTCTTCCTTCTTCTTGACCTTCATATGGTCTGTAAGTTATATCATAGGTATTCTGAGCTTTTTTTCCTAGTATCCACTAACCAGTAGTACCCATGTGTGTTCTTTTGTGACTGTGTTACCTCATTCAGGATGATATTTTCTACTTCCATCTGTTTGCTTGCAAATTTCATGAAGTCATTGTTTTTAATGGCTGAGTTGCACTCCGTTGTGTAAATATACCACATTTTCTGTATCCATTTCTCTGTTGAAGGACAAAGGCCTGCACATGAATATGTACATCAACAGTCAGGTTATGGATAATGACACCAGAGAGTCCTACTCTTCACTGCACTTATATACTCATTATTGATAAACTGTGTTAAATGAATAGCTTCAAACACGTTGTCAAATATATGGTCCTGATTAAACCAAATAGATCAGAATCAAAACAAAGGTATGAGTCTAGAAAGGAGACTAACAGGGAGGAATGGAGTCCATGGGTCTGAGATAGAGATAAGGAGAGTGTGGAAGGACACAATAAATCAGAAAGCACTGTGTGTATACGTGTGTGTGTGTGTATGTGTGTGTGTGTGTGTGTGTGTGTGTGTCTATGTGTGTGTATGTGTACATGTCCGTGCTTGTATATATGAATCAGTCTCTGTGTGTCTGTGTGTATATGTATGTGTATCCATGTATGGATGTATGTCTCTGTGTGTGAAATTGTCAAAGAAGAATCTTACTCGTTGAAGTCAAACAAACAATACCTTTGTACTTCCAGGTATTATATCAATTAGATCTTTTTTCTCTAAGTTTTCGTAGTCAACAAGCTATATATTCAAAGATCACAGACCAAATTATAGCCTGATTCTTAGACCACCTAGTAATAATCTTTTAAAATTTTAAGTTGTTTTCTACCTTCCTAATGCTGCTACCTCATGTTGTTATATTTTCTCATGTTCTCTGGTTGTTGTGACTCCAACCATAACATTATCTTTATACTTACTTTATAACTGTAGTTTTGCAACTCTTATGAATCACAATATGAGTATCTGTATTTTTTTTGATGGTCTTAGTTAACACCTGTGAAGAGTACATTTGACGTCAAAAGGGTTACAAACACAGATTGAGAACCACTGCTTTATTATTTTAATTAATTACATTCTAAAATTTGCCCCCCTTTCTAGTTGCCTATTTCCCTCGCACTTGTCTCTGAGAAGGTGGAACCTCTCTGTGTATGCCCTAACCCTGGTGCTTCAAGTCTCTGCAGGATTAGGTGGTTCTTCTCCCACTCAGGCAGCCCTTTCCTACATATGTGCAGGGAGAGGGACTCAATCCAGTCTGTGCATGCTCTTTGGTAGGTGGCTCAGACTCTGAGAGCCTCCTGGGTCCATGTTAGTAGGAACCGTTGGTCTTCCTGTGGAATTCCTACCCCATTCAGGGCCTTCAATCCTTTTCTCAACTCTTCCATAAGGGTCCCCAAACTCTATTGAATGTTTGGCTGTGGACATCTTCATCTGTTTCAGTCAGCTGCTGGTAAAGCCTCTCAGAGGAGACACAGTTATGCTAGGGTCCTGTCTGTAAGCATAACAAAGTATTAATAGTGTCAGGGATTGGTGCTTGCCTGTGGGCTATGTTTCAAGTTGGGCCAGTTATTGGTTGTCCATTTCTTCAATTTCCGTTCCATTCTGTTCTTGCATTTATTATAGACAGGACAAATTTTGGGTTGAAAGACAACTTTATTCCTCCACTTTGGGGGGGGGGGTGTCCTGCCTGGCTACAGGAGATGACCTGTTCATGTTCTCTGTCCCCAGTGTTTTTTAGGCATTTTGGCTAAGGTCACCACATTGAGTCCTGGGAGCTTCCCCATCCCAGATTCCTAGGACCTCTTAGAGATTCCACCCATCCTCAACCTCCGCAGCTGTCAACTTCTAATCATTCTTCTGGCCCTCTGGGCTTAACTCCTGTCTCCCCATCTGTGATTCTGTCCCCTCTTCCTCCAGTCTTCCACCATGGTCCCTCCTTACCTCCCTTTGCCTCCTATGACTATTTTGTTTCCCCTTTTAAGTGGGATTCAAACATCCTCACTTGGGCCTTCCTTAAAGATTGCAAGACATCCACCTGCTCTCTATTCTTCACATCCCTAGCTCTGGTTGAAGGAATTTTGTATTGTCAGGTAGAATAATTGAGGTATGTACTTTTAGTTGAATGCTTAGTAATAACTAAATACAATATACAATGGTAAATTATAAGGAGTCTTCTGATCTTTACATTTCCATTATGTTCATAGGATATAGTCTCTTTTAAATCTATTAAATTACCATGATACACTTTGGAACTTTTCACCCATCTGAAATGTTATAAATAAAAAATTTAACATGATGCAGTTTACAATTATTAATATTCATTTGCCACTTGCCAGCCAAATTGAGTAAAGAAATCTTATTAGCAAAATTCAATGAATAAATGCATAAACTGTATCAATAAATGAACCTCAATACTTTAGGATGTCTACATTGTGTAGAAGGGTTTTCCATGAAAATGTGCCAATTCTGCTTTTTTTTTTTTTCCAACTTTTGGATCACTTCTTATTATCCTAGCTGTAATTAGAAATCTTGTGAAATTAATAACCATTAAATTCAATGAGTTTTCAGCATAGGAAATTTGCCCAGCGGCACCTAGCCGATGGGCATACAAGGTTGGGGCTTCACAAAAGCTGCCCCTCCTCTCCTGCCAGTCACTCTAAAAGGAAGCATCTTTTCCACTTAGCTAATTAATTACACCTGCCAACAAGCAGATGGTTTTGAAGGCTTTGAAGCATGGAAATAGCTAGGTGCATATCAGCTACCTTCCTTCGGTGGCAATTTAGATTATAACTATTGAAGCTCTGGAGAAATGCAATATTAAATGGATACAAAGGAAGAAAAAAAAACTTTTAAGTATTTATTAAAAGCAGTTTCAGGTATGAAATCATCACCTTTTCCTGACCTCAGTTCACACATGTTTTCAGGCTGGTTATGTTTAGTTCAAGATTGGAATAATACTGGACAGATGTTGTCAGGCAATCGTTCTGAGCACTCAGATAAAATAAAAACAGAGGACTGGATATGTTAGTAGAGATTCTCAATATTGTAGCTTTCCAGTAAGTTATATTTTGTTTTGTGATAAGTTGTTAAATTTAACATAAGTACACACATATAACAATATTGAAAATAGGAGTGTATCCCCAGAAGAACCCTGCTTTATACCTTAATACATATATAGTGTCCATACTTTTAAACTAACCCAGTCATTTAAAGAAATTACTGATGATGAGTAGCTGGAAATGATCATTAAGGTTTAATTTTAATGTAATATTATTTTTAATATCTCCTAGTATAAGTACATGTATACAAAATCAAATTAACCATATGTATGTACATATATGTGTGTGTGTGTAATTTTACAATATTTACTTTTATGAGTTTAAAATAAAATAAGTATTTTATGCCTTATTGAATTCATGAAGTATTTAATTTCATGAGAAATGTAAAGAATGTCTTCTGATATACATTATTACTTTGTATGTGAGGTAGTCCAGCCTTTCTATTTTAAAGAATAATTACATGTACACATACATGTATATGTTAAGTGAATCTATAATTTTACTAGTGGTAGAATAAAATTGTCTCTGCAGTTTTACCTTTGTTGCAAGACATTCATAAAATGTATGTAAATAGAGCTGGGCATGGTGGCACATGCCTTTAATCCCAGCACTTGGGAGGCAGAGGCAGGCAGATTTCTGAGTTCAAGGCCATCCTGGTCTACAAAGTGAGTTCCAGGACAGCCAGGGCTATACAGAGAAATCCTGTCTCAAAAACAAAAACAAAACAAACAAACAAACAAACCCGTAAATAAAATCAGTGAAATACTTCTTCAAACTTTCAGATAAATTCAGTTACCTTTACTCCCATAAATGAAAAGTCATGTGGTAAACATAGCCAACAATAGATTCATTTACATATACTGACCATCAAATGTTAACATTGAAATTATATGTCTGAGAACAACCGTATTCTCTTAAAATCTTTAAGTACAGAATCGTGCAAGTTTGCCTACATTGAAGACACATTGATTAAACCCCTTACTTTTAATTTTAAAATTCTCTTTCTTCCAACAATTAAATTCCTCCTCATTTGGCTTTTAATTGATTCAAATATAAAGCTTATTAGAAAACAAATTTCAGTGATTTTGTCTTATTCATTCATAGGTTATTTCATTTTTACTTTTTATTAATTCATCAACAGCTGTGAATATGGTTGAAGCATCATACTTGAAATGTAGATTTCTTAGTAGAACCAACACCTTGATGCATTTACCCATTTTTCCTAACCAAAGAGCCTACCTAGGCTGGTCTGAGGCCTCCAGGCACATATGTACCAAAGGACTGCCAGGTCTGACCGCAGTGGGAGAGGATGCACGTAATCCTGTAGAGACTTGATGCCACAGGGAGGGAGAGGGATGCCCTGAGTTAAGGGTACCCGCTCAAAGTGAAGGGGAAGGACAATGGGGAAAGAACTCTGCAAGTTGGGATGTAAATAAATAAAATAATTAATTAATGATAATAATAAAGAAAAGAAATTGCAAGGGACATAAAGACAGACTCTGTAAGGCTTCTGACTTGAGTATGATAATTAAAAAGCATTTTGCCTTATTCACTGAACCAGAACTACAAGGACTCCGTACAGAGTTCCCACAGTACTTGAAAATAATAAAATTGCCTTTAAAAACCTCAATCTTTTTAGTGAATAGAAGATTTTTCCTTAAGTAGGCTGAATTCTTCAAGTTTTATTGTACTGCCTTTTCCTGTGTGCCTACTTTTGACAGAGGCAAAAGGAATCCACCTTCAGTGATGAGGGTGGGATGTGGTCCAGACACTCTAACAGAGCCAAGAGTTTAAAGGCAGTGCTTCTCATGTAGAAATAATCCCTTAAAAGCATAATTTTCTCTTTCAACTCAATAAAATATTTTTGGAAAGTGCTTCAGGGAAATTGCTGAGTTCTTAATTATACTTACAAGTAGACAGCATAAGACAGAGTATGCCTCAACTCTGCTTATACTATATTTTCTTTCTCTTTCTCAGCCATTCCTTCCTGTACAGAGGAAATGTGGAATAACACTTTGAAATTACAATCCCAGATCAGCATTTAGGCTGGACTCTCAGTTGTCTGGAACACACGGGTCAGTTATTTAGCACTCTAAACATTATTTTTCTCAACTGTAATATGAGACCATTAAAAATTACCCTGCATAATTTTCTTAATTAAGAGAAATGCAATATTGGGCATAGTCTAGTAGAGGGAGCACTCATGAAGAGTTATTACTAGGAGATCCACAATGACCAGTTAGCCAGACTCTGAAATCCTCACTGGAGTTTTCTGTGTGAGGCATTTGGCATCTTGCTTGATGATCGTCTCTTGCCTGATATGCCTTTTGGGGACCAGATTCCCCATACCCCTCCCCGAAAAAAAAATGCTGATTTCAAGACTCCAGTAATTTTATGAGTGCTTAGAACCTGTAATATGTCCCTAAAAGAGAATGTGAAACTCAGAGAAGTAGGTTAAAAAGTCTAACTGGCTTGCTGTTCAAATCCATAGGGACTTAAATAGTTGTTTTTCTATCAGTTGTTTGACTCTTAGTGGATAAAAATAGTAAAAGGTAGCTTACAAAATGATTAATTTTGAGTGTATCGTCAGAAACTTGAAATAATTTGCCACAATGTCAAAAAGGAAAGTATGCATCACAAGTGTTGTATAGTTTTCTTAATAAACCAGTGAATAAATGTACATATTCTAACTTAGAATAATTATGCCAGTTGTCTTCCAAAAGGATACTCATGAGAGGGATAAAAGAGAGTTACTATCCAGAATAGAAAAAAAAAAAACAAAAAACCAAAACCATGCTGATTGGAGGGCTGTTCCTGCTGTCTGTTTGCACTAACTGCACAGTAGCTGGACATTCACCGAGAGGTAACTGTAAATGTGCAGTGAGCACCTCCAAGTTAAATCTTTTGGCCCTTAATGCCATGCTGTGAGTGTGCTCCTGTTAGAATCATCATTATAAAGATAAGTAAAACAAAACTATGAAATAGTGAATAATACTATATCTTAATGTGAACATATGTTACCAATTAGAATCATAGTTACCTGTCTGTGTCAATGTCCTAGAAAGAGCATATTCTCCTCAAGTGCTGGACATTTGAGGTGATTGGAACATCTCATCTTAGATTCTTTAGCTCTTGATATTTTCCTTATGTCTAAGCTTACCAGGAATCTATCTTAATTTGAAAATAAAATTCAATGACATTAATTCAATCTGGTAAACATGAAAAACTCTAAAATAAAAAGTATTTTTTACTGAATTTGGAACTCCTAGCCATATCATTGTTTGTTATGGTCTGTCCTACTGTGACATCAGAAATTAACAGTATCAAAATATTTTTTTTCAGTTCAAGAAAACGCTATGTGTAGTTCTTGTAGTAATAAAATACGCAGATCTACTAAATAGTAACTAAAAAGTTTTAATGAGCTTGCTTTTCAAATAGGTTAAATATATAACTTGAAGTCTTTGAGTCCATTTTTCTTTTTTTTTATTTTGCCTTTTTATTAGGTATTTATTTCATTTACATTTCCAAGTCCCCCACCCACTCTCCCACCCACCCACTCCCACTTCTTGGTCCTGGCGTTCCCCTGTACTGAGGCCAATAAAGTTTGCAAGACCAATGGGCCTCTCTTTCCACTGATGGCCAACTAGGCCATCTTCTGATACATAAGCAGATAGAGACACGAGCTCTGGGAGGTACTGGGCAGTTCATATTGTTATTCCACCTATAGGGTTGCAGATCCCTTTAGCTCCTTGGGTACTTTCTCTAGCTCCTCCATTGAGGGCCCTGTGATCCATCCAATAGCTGACTGTGAGCATCCACTTCTGTGTTTGCTAGGCCCCGGCATAGTCTCACAAGAGACAGCTATATCTGGGTCCTTTCAGCAAAATCT
The DNA here is from genome assembly GCF_000001635.26 of Mus musculus. Lineage (NCBI taxonomy): Eukaryota > Metazoa > Chordata > Mammalia > Rodentia > Muridae > Mus > Mus musculus. The sequence continues at coordinate 68,412,614 of NC_000067.6, read as the reverse complement.
TGCTAGAGTATGCAATGGTGTCAGCGTTTGGAGGCTGATTATGGGATGGATCCCTGGATATGGCAGTCTCTAAATGGTCCATCCTTTCGTCTCAGCTCCAAACTGTGTCTCTGTAACTCCTTCCATGGGTGTTTTGTTCCCAATTCTAAGAAGGGGCAAAGTGTCCACACTTTGGTCTTCTTCTTGAGTTTCATGTGTTTAGCAAATTGTATCTTATATCGTGGGTATTCTAAGTTTCTGGGCTAATATCCACTTATCAGTGAGTACATATTGTGTGAGTTCTTTTGTGATTGGGTTACCTCACTCAGGATGATGCCCTCCAGGTCCATTCATTTGCCCAGGAATTTCATAAATTTATTCTTTTTAATAGCTGAGTGTAAATGTACCACATTTCCTGTATCCATTCCTCTGTTGAGGGGCATCTGGGTTCTTTCCAGCTTCTGAGTCCATTTTTCTAAGTAAGTGGAGTATGGAGCTGTATCTTCTTTGTTCAGGTGAGAAAGACTTTCCTCAACCACCTTGCAGTATTATTCCAACATGCTTGTTACATATTTTTTTTTGCTTTTTTTTTCCATTTTTTATTAGGTATTTAGCTCATTTACATTTCCAATGCTATACCAAAAGTCCCTCATAGCCACCCACCCCCACTCCCCTGCCCACCCACTCCCCATTTTTGGCCCTGGTGTTCCCCTGTACTGGGGCATATAAAGTTTGCAAGTCCAATGGGCCTCTCTTTCCAGTGATGGCCGACTAGGCCATCTTTTGATATATATGCAGCTAGAGTCAAGAGCTCCGGGGTACTGGTTAGTTCATAATGTTGTTCCACCTATAGGGTTGCAAATCCCTTTAGCTCCTTGGCTACTTTCTCTAGCTCCTCCATTGGGAGTCCTATGATCCATCCATTAGCTGACTGTGAGCATCCACTTCTGTGTTTGCTAGGCCCCGGCATAGTCTCACAAGAGACAGCTACATCTGGGTCCTTTCAATAAAATCTTGCTAGTGTATGCAATGGTGTCAGCGTTTGGATGCTGATTATGGGGTGGATCCCTGGATATGGCAGTCTCTACATGGTCCATCCTTTCATCTCAGCTCCAAACTTTGTCTCTGTAACTCCTTCCATGGGTGTTTTGTTCCCAAATCTAAGGAGGGGCATAGTGTCCACACTTCAGTCTTCATTCTTCTTGAGTTTCATGTGTTTAGCAAATTATATCTTATATCTTGGGTATCCTAGGTTTGGGGCTAATATCCACTTATCAGTGAGTACATATTGTGTGAGTTTCTTTGTGAATGTGTTACCTCACTCAGGATGATGCCCTCCAGGTCCATACATTTGGCTAGGAATTTCATAAATTCATTCTTTTTAATAGCTGAGTAGTACTCCATTGTGTAGATGTACCACATTTTCTGTATCCATTCCTCTTTTGAGGGGCATCTGGGTTCTTTCCAGCTTCTGGCTATTATAAATAAGGCTGCTATGAACATAGTGGAGCATGTGTCCTTCTTACCAGTTGGGGCATCTTCTGGATATATGCCCAGGAGAGGTATTGCTGGATCCTCCGGTAGTACTATGTCCAATTTTCTGAGGAACCGCCAGACTGATTTCCAGAGTGGTTGTACAAGCCTGCAATCCCACCAACAATGGAGGATTGTTCCTCTTTCTCCACATCCACGCCAGCATCTGCTGTCACCTGAATTTTTGATCTTAGCCATTCTGACTGGTGTGAGGTGGAATCTCAGGGTTGTTTTGATTTGCATTTCCCTGATGATTAAGGATGTTGTACATTTTTTCAGGTGCTTCTCTGCCATTCGGTATTCCTCAGGTGAGAATTCTTTGTTCAGTTCTGAGCCCCATTTTTTAATGGGGTTATTTGATTTTCTGAAGTCAACCTTCTTGAGTTCTTTATATATGTTGGATATTAGTCCCCTATCTGATTTAGGATAGGTAAAGATCCTTTCCCAATCTGTTGGTGGTCTTTTTGTCTTATTGACGGTGTCTTTTGCCTTGCAGAAACTTTGGAGTTTAATTAGGTCCCATTTGTCAATTCTCGATCTTACAACACAAGCCATTGCTGTTCTGTTCAGGAATTTTTCCCCTGTGCCCATATCTTCAAGGCTTTTCCCCACTTTCTCCTCTATAAGTTTCAGTGTCTCTGGTTTTATGTGAAGTTCCTTAATCCACTTAGATTTGACCTTAGTACAAGGAGATAAGTATGGATCGATTCGCATTCTTCTACACGATAACAACCAGTTGTGCCAGCACCAATTGTTGAAAATGCTGTCTTTCTTCCACTGGATGGTTTTAGCTCCCTTGTCGAAGATCAAGTGACCATAGGTGTGTGGGTTCATTTCTGGGTCTTCAATTCTATTCCATTGGTCTACTTGTCTGTCTCTATACCAGTACCATGCAGTTTTTATCACAATTGCTCTGTAGTAAAGCTTTAGGTCTGGCATGGTGACTCCGCCAGAAGTTCTTTTATCCTTGAGAAGACTTTTTGCTATCCTAGGTTTTTTGTTATTCCAAACAAATTTGCAAATTGCTCCTTCCAATTCGTTGAAGAATTGAGTTGGAATTTTGATGGGGATTGCATTGAATCTGTAGATTGCTTTTGGCAAGAAAGCCATTTTTACGATGTTGATCCTGCCAATCCATGAGCATGGGAGATCTTTCCATCTTCTGAGATCTTCCTTAATTTCTTTCTTCAGAGATTTGAAGTTTTTATCATACAGATCTTTCACTTCCTTAGTTAGAGTCACGCCAAGATATTTTATATTATTTGTGACTATTGAGAAGGGTGTTGTTTCCCTAATTTCTTTCTCAGCCTGTTTATTCTTTGTATAGAGAAAGGCCATTGACTTGTTTGAGTTTATTTTATATCCAGCTACTTCACCGAAGCTGTTTATCAGGTTTAGGAGTTCTCTGGTAGAATTTTTAGGGTCACTTATATATACTATCATATCATCTGCAAAAAGTGATATTTTGACTTCCTCTTTTCCAATTTGTATCCCCTTGATCTCCTTTTGTTGTCGAATTGCTCTGGCTAATAGTTCAAGTACTATGTTGAAAAGGTAGGGAGAAAGTGGGCAGCCTTGTCTAGTCCCTGATTTTAGTGGGATTGCTTCCAGCTTCTCTCCATTTACTTTGATGTTGGCTACTGGTTTGCTGTATATTGCTTTTATCATGTTTAGGTATGGGCCTTGAATTCCTGATCTTTCCAAAACTTTTATCATGAATGGGTGTTGGATCTTGTCAAATGCTTTTTCTTCATCTAACGAGATGATCATGTGGTTTTTGTCTTTGAGTTTGTTTATATAATGGATTACATTGATGGATTTTCGTATATTAAACCATCCCTGCATCCCTGGAAGAAAACCTACTTGGTCAGGATGGATGATTGCTTTAATGTGTTCTTGGATTCGGTTAGTGAGAATTTTATTGAGGATTTTTGCATCGATATTCATAAGAGAAATTGGTCTGAAGTTCTCTATCTTTCTTGGGTCTTTCTGTGGTTTAGGTATCAGTGTAATAGTGGCTTCATAAAATGAGTTGGGTAGAGTACCTTCTACTTCTATTTTGTGAAATAGTTTGTGTAGAACTGGAATTAGATCTTCTTTGAAGGTCTGATAGAACTCTGCACTAAACCCATCTGGTCCTGGGCTTTTTTTGGTTGGGAGACTATTAATAACTGCTTCTATTTCTTTAGGTGATATGGGACTGTTTAGATGGTCAACTTGATCCTGATTCAACTTTGGTACCTGGTATCTGTCCAGAAATTTGTCCATTTCGTCCAGGTTTTCCAGTTTTGTTGAGTATAGCCTTTTGTAGAAGGATCTGATGGTGTTTTGGATTTCTTCAGGATCTGTTGTTATGTCTCCCTTTTCATTTCTGATTTTGTTAATTAGGATTTTGTCCCTGTGCCCTTTAGTGAGTCTAGCTAAGGGTTTATCTATCTTGTTGATTTTCTCAAAGAACCAACTCCTCGTTTGGTTAATTCTTTGAATAGTTCTTCTTGTTTCCACTTGGTTGATTTCACCCCTGAGTTTGATTATTTCCTGCCGTCTACTCCTCTTGGGTGAATTTGCTTCCTTTTTTTCTAGGGCTTTTAGCTGTGTTGTCAAGCTGCTAGTATGTGCTGTCTCCCGTTTCTTCTTGGAGGCACTCAGAGCTATGAGTTTCCCTCTTAGAAATGCTTTCATTGTGTCCCATAGGTTTGGGTACGTTGTGGCTTCATTTTCATTAAACTCTAAAAAGTCTTTAATTTCTTTCTTTATTCCTTCCTTGACCAAGGTATCATTGAGAAGAGTGTTATTCAGTTTCCACGTGAATGTTGGCTTTCCATTATTTATGTTGTTATTGAAGATCAGTCTTAGGCCATGGTGGTCTGATAGGATACATGGGACAATTTCAATATTTTTGTATCTATTGAGGCCTGTTTTGTGACCAATTATATGGTCAATTTTGGAGAAGGTCCCGTGAGGTGCTGAGAAGAAGGTATATCCTTTTGTTTTAGGATAAAATGTTCTGTAGATATCTGTCAGGTCCATTTGTTTCATAACTTCTGTTAGTTTCACTGTGTCCCTGTTTAGTTTCTGTTTCCACGATCTGTCCTTTGAAGAAAGTGGTGTGTTGAAGTCTCCCACTATTATTGTGTGAGGTGCAATGTATGCTTTGAGCTTTACTAAAGTGTCTCTAATGAATGTGGCTGCCCTTGCATTTGGTGCATAGATATTCAGAATTGAGAGTTCCTCTTGGAGGATTTTACCTTTGATGAGTATGAAGTGTCCCTCCTTGTCCTTTTTGATAACTTTGGGTTGGAAGTCGATTTTATCCGATATTAAAATGGCTACTCCAGCTTGTTTCTTCAGTCCATTTGCTTGGAAAATTGTTTTCCAGCCTTTCACTCTGAGGTAGTGTCTGTCTTTTTCCCTGAGATGGGTTTCCTGTAAGCAGCAGAATGTTGGGTCCTGTTTGTGTAGCCAGTCTGTTAGTCTATGTCTTTTATTGGGGAATTGAGTCCATTGATATTAAGAGATATTAAGGAAAAGTAATTGTTGCTTCCTTTTATTTTTGTTGTTAGAGTTGGCATTCTGTTCTTGTGGCTGTCTTCTTTTTGGTTTGTTGAATGATTACTTTCTTGGTTGTTCTAGGGCATGATTTCCGTCCTTGTATTGCTTCTTTTCTGTTATTATCCTTTGAAGGGCTGGATTCGTGGAAAGATATTGTGTGAATTTGTTTTTGTCGTGGAATACTTTGGTTTCTCCATCTATGGTAATTGAGAGTTTGGCCGGGTATAGTAGCCTGGGCTGGCATTTGTGTTCTCTTAGTGTCTGTATAACATCTGTCCAGGCTCTTCTGGCTTTCATAGTCTCTGGTGAAAAGTCTGGTGTAATTCTGATAGGCCTTCCTTTATATGTTACTTGACCTTTCTCCCTTACTGCTTTTAATATTCTATCTTTATTTAGTGCATTTGTTGTTCTGATTATTATGTGTCGGGAGGAATTTCTTTTCTGGTCCAGTCTATTTGGAGTTCTGTAGGCTTCTTGTATGATCACGGGCATCTCTTTTTTTATGTTTGGGAAGTTTTCTTCTATTATTTTGTTGAAGATATTAGCTGGCCCTTTAAGTTGAAAATCTTCATTCTCATCAATTCCTATTATCCGTAGGTTTGGTCTTCTCATTGTGTCCTGGATTACCTGGATGTTTTGAGTTAGGATCCTTTTGCATTTTGTATTTTCTTTGACTGTTGTGTCGATGTTCTCTATGGAATCTTCTGCACCTGAGATTCTCTCTTCCATTTCTTGTATTCTGTTGCTGATGCTCGCATCTATGGTTCCAGATCTCTTCCCTAGAGTTTCTATCTCCAGCCTTGCCTCGCTTTGGGTTTTCTTTATTGTGTCTACTTCCCCTTTTAGTTCTAGTATGGTTTTGTTCATTTCCATCACCTGTTTGGATGTGTTTTCCTGTTTTTCTTTAATGATTTCTACCTGTTTGGCTGTGTATTCCTGCTTTTCTTTAAGGGCCTGTAACTCTTTAGCAGTGCTCTCCTGTAATTCTTTAAGTGACTTATGAAAGTCCTTCTTGATGTCCTCTATCATCATCATGAGAAATGTTTTTAAATCTGTGTCTAGATTTTCGGTTGTGTTGGGGTGCCCAGGACTAGGTGGGGTGGGAGTGCTGCGTTCTGATGATGGTGAGTGGTCTTGATTTCTGTTAGTAAGATTCTTATGTTTGCCTTTCGCCATCTGGCAATCTCTGAAGCTAGCTGTTTTAGTTGTCACTGTTAAGAGCTTGTTCTTCAGGTGACTCTGTTAGCCTCTATAAGCAGACCTGGAGGGTAGCACTCTCCTTAGTTTCAGTGGGCAGAGTATTCTCTGCAGGCAAGCTCTCTTCTTGCAGGACAGGTACCCAGATATCTGGTGTTCGAACCAGACTCCTGGCAGAAGTTGTGTTCCACTCACTAGAGGTCTTAGGATCTCGTGTGGAATCCTGTGTGGGCCCTTGCGGGTGTCAGGCGACTCCACTGGCAAGGTAGCCCGGGGCTCGAGTCGGGCGGAAGGGACTTGTGCCCCAGATCAGGCCTGGGTAGCCTGCTTCCCTATGTACTGCAGTCTCAGGTTCCGCGCGATTGGATTGGGGCAGGCGCTGTGTTCCACTCACCAGAGGTCTTAGGATCCCGTGGGGAATCCTGTGTGGGCCCTTGCGGGTGTTGGGCAAGACTCTGCTGGCAAGGTAGCCCGGGGCTCGAGTCGGGCGGAAGGGACTTGTTGCTTGTTACATATTTATTATTTGCTCTGTTTTATTGATAAAATAGAAAGTATTAAGTTAAGCAGTGTGTGGCAAAGTCTCAGAATCCCACTTCCCTAAGTGACTCAGATGCTTCAGCACCCATCTGCATCCTGCAGAGCTGCAGATCCTGGCCATTGGAAGAACTCGTGTTACTTGCTCACAGGAAGACTATAAACAGAGGCCTTATGGCCAGTGACCTGGGAATCATATATAAGTAAGAGGGGGAGCTTAAAATGTGATCACAGAATGTGGCTGGATTAGTGATAAGAAATGACTCAGAGGGTTAACTCACTAGTTGCACAGTATACAAGTGATAGTGTTACAGATTCTATCAGGTCCCAGATAAAAGATTCTCCTAAACTCTTAATATGGTTTTGCATACATAATCTGGATTTCTCATTGAAATCCAGCAGTGAATATTAAGATGTCCAATTCATAAACCATAGAAAAGAAACCACAACAGACTTGCCTCTACTCAACAGTGAAGCAGCAAACTGCTATGCACCAGCTGTAGAGAGTACCAGGAAATGTTAAAACTATTTCAGTAAAAACTCTTGAACACATCTTGCCATCATTTAAAGTCAGTAGAAGGAATGTATATTACCTCAATCAATAAATACTAATTTATCAAATAAAATACCTAATATGTCATTTAAAACTATCATTATATAGATACCTAAAGGATACATCCCTGATTGCATATTAACTTTAATCTTTATATAAAACATAAATATATTGGTCTTTCTTGGCACACATGTAACTGATACTTCATGCTTTGACAATTAAGATACACACAGAATCACTACACTTATTCAAATAACCAATCATTCTTGGCTTTCTTTAAAGATGCATATCAATAGATTCTATTAAAATTCAATGTAAAACTATACGGCTGCCTTTCCAACTGTAGAGAAGTCCATTGGGTTGTGTAGATGTTGATTCCAGTTAATTTTGATATGTAATATTTTATTTATAATCTTTATAGTAAACCTTACAGTTTCAAAAATATATTGAAATATCTCTGAGCATTGTGACAGTTTATAGCATTTCAGAATTTCTGTGTATTATTGTATCATGAATTCTTTCATTACATATTTTAATAATTTTTGTCAGTGTTTTCAATGTTTGTATTGCAGAATTTTTTTTCTGAATCATCCAAGTCCCCAAACACTTACACTTAATAGTATCTTGTATAGAATTAAAATTCTTGATGTATTTGAGAGTCCAATAATCACTTTACAAGATTAAATCATCTTTCTTTTCTTGCTTTATCTTTTATTTGCAAGTTTTATCTTGCCAGAAATAAGCATACACATTGATGTGGTTATTACTGTCATCTATAAAAAAAATCATCCTTTCTAAAAATTCTAAAGAAGGGAAGACATCACACATTGTGAGAAGAGTTATTAAAACGATACAAACTAATATAGTAGGTGAGATATTAGGAAGTGACCTTGCAGTAAGTCCCAGGCTTATTGTATTAAAGCTTGTAAATAAAATGGACAAATCATTTCTGGTACTAGTGCAACTCTTTCCCTTTATTGGAAATGAAAACAATGAACTCTGCTGTTTTTTCTTTTTTTTCTACTGAAGCAATTACATTTTCTTGAAACTTGGAGCAGTTATTTAAGAGGATTTTTGTCTGCAATGAGGGGTTTCTGCTAGTTAGAACATGAAAACGTTTGAGCTTTATGTAAGGAAGTATTTGATTTCAATATCAAGAATCCACTAAATCTCCCATGTTTGCTTATCTACTTTCAATTGTGATCATGCTTATTGTCATAGCAGTGGTTCCCTATTATAAATTAGAGCATGCATCATCCACTATCCATGTTTTTTTTACATAATTGTCAATATTGTTTAATTTACTTTTAAGATCTTTGTCACACACACGTATGTATGCATGCATGTATGTATATGTGTGTATATATATATATATATATATATATATATATATATATATAATTTTATTGGTTATTTTTTTACTTACATTTCAAATGTTATCCCCCTTCCAAGTTAAACCCCATCCCTTCCCCTGTCCCCCCTGCTTCTATGAGGGTGCTCCCCCAACCACCTACCCCCTCCCACCTCAGCACCCTAGCATTCCCCTATGCTGGGTCATATTATCCCAGACCTCTACTCTCAAAAGAATTGTGGCAAATAGCATTTGCTACACTAATTTAATAAAGTCAGATAAATGTCAAATGTTTCAGAGTTCTTTATAACATACTAAGACCATTTTTTGAGAAAATAAAAATGGACCTTCTTATTCCTTAAAACTACATTTCAAATATGGTATTTAAGAGATTTGTGTTAGTTCTTTGGGAAAGTGAAAATTAAAATGATAGTACTGCATGCTAATCAGATGAACAATTCAAAAATATAATATAAAAAACTAAAACAAAACATAAATAGAGTTGAGAATAAAATTTGGTAAGATTGCTTTGGAAACATAATTACTATATCCTATCAATTTCATTTCCAAATATGCACACAACATATATTTGCACATAGATTTGCATCAGTGACCTATTGTAGAATAACATAGCAGTACCACTCAGTAACTTAAGTGCAAAAGTTAAGTCATCAATGCAGAAATGGACCCACCATGATATCATGCAAAAATAAATGAGAAGATGGCAGAAGAAATTTTCAGATATAATATTATGGGGGAAAAGATGTTAAAATGAAATGTATGTAGTCTATTGCTGTATTACAGCTCTTTGTCTCCCTATTACTATCACTATTTGGAATATTGAAGTATAGCATGTAGTAGTTATATGATAATCAGAGGATAAATTTGATTCTCTACTACTATTTGTGATTTAATTAGGATCAACACAATATAATTTTTAAGAACATTTCCTTACAGTCACTAAGAGTGAGTATATACACTCATTCATTCCTTTTCACACGTTTTTCAGTACTAAGCATTTCTTTTACTAGCTGAACTGTCTGTGTTTTGTTTTGTTTCGTTTCGTTTTGTTTTTATTTTAAAGGGCTTTTGTAGAAACAAGATATACCGGAATCCAGCACCTGGATTATTGCATACTCTATAATATCCTTGAACCACCTAAACAGTAATACATATAAAATAAAAACAAAATTGTCTCTTTTATCTCCAATCTGTTACAAACTAATAGAGTGCTAATGTAAATAGTTGAGACAAAAAGCCTAAATTGTGCTTAATAGTAAATTATTATTTAAATAATTGTCAAGCTTAAAAGAAAAACAGTGTTTTATTGGTACTATGTCTCTAGCAACCCCATCATAGAGGTTAGGGTTGTACCTCAAAATAATGAGAAACATCATACAGCTGGCAAGTTAAATTAGATTTTTAAAGTTTTATCTCATTACATAGATTCAGTATTCTTTGCTTTCTTTATACTTCAAACTCATTATTGGAAGAAGTATCTGTTTGTCATCTATCTACCTATGTACCTACCAATCCATTCATATTGTAGCCTATAGTGTGTTACTATGTTAATATGCAAGAAGGATTCATGTGACAGGTGTTATGACATGATAGGATCTGAGTTATAGAGGATCACTGGGTATAAAGTGAAAGCCTATGAAGACCCTTCATTATCATATAATGATGAATTAAATATGAAGAAATGAAGCAATGACTGATAGATCTTAATTTGTTATGCAGATAAGCATATGAGATCAGAGAACAATTTATAGCAATCAGTTTTCTCATTCCACCATGTGGGTTTAAGGATACTGGAATGAATTCGGGTCACTAGGCTTGACAGCAAACACCTTTATCCAGAATTTCACATTTTTGGCATTTTCTTAGGAATTTGAACACAGAGTGATATATTTCATGATTTTTATTCTTGATGAACCCACAGAAATATAAGGAAGATAAGAAAAGTATCCAACAAAAATACCTAGTGTGTGAAGTCATGTGCTCTTTGTCAGATGGTACCTATCATAGTTCTATGAAGGGTATCTGACCTCCATGTACCTGAGTTCGAAGCACATCACTCCAAAAAGCTTGTACTTAAGCTGAAAGAATGAAAGCTCAGGATTGTTTTTATGTATTCTGAGGCATTGAGAATAAGTAGGATACTATGGGAACATAACTGAGTTCTATTCCGTTGAAATCACTGTGTTTTTGCTTTTATTCTCTATTATTTGATTTTCAGCCAATGGGTCTAGAAATTTCCTCTTTAAATTGCTCTGCTCTGCTTGAAAGACTGTCCCCTGTTACTTTCTCACATTTGGTATTCGCATCCATGAGCTTTTGACTCTGATCACAGAGCTGAAAGATAGAGGGTTACATCACTCATTTACATTATCACCCTCAAACCCCTCCCAATACAAATGTGACATTTCAATTTTGCACACTTCAACTCTCCTTAAATCATCTGTATAAAAACTTCAAAGCTTGATTGATGATGAATGAGCCATTGTCTCTTCGAGCACCCGGTTCTCATTAGCCTTTAGAGTCTCAGCTTATTAATAATGAACCTTGAGGGCTGACCCGGTGGGGTAGCAGCAATTCATTGTGCTCCCAGCTGAAAGGTCTGGGTTTGGGAAAGATAGAGGAATCCATAGACCAAGTCCACTCCAGAGATGATGTATTAAGTATCAGAGGTGGATGATGTGGTCTATATTACTTCTGTATCATTATCTGCCAACAGACTCGTGTGGCTTAAGCTGATGACAGTGAGAAAGATATATTGCTTTGTCTCTGAGAAAGCCCTGTAAATGATTATGTTGCTTCACTTTGAAAATGGCCTTTTGTGTGTCTTGGAATTTTAACTTCTTGGTTGTTTGCTTTAATCTTGAATAGGTGATCTAAGTCTAATATATACACTATTTAGATGTCTGCACTGTAACTAGACAAGTGTGATGCTTTTTTAACCTGCATTTTCATGGTCATTTGCATTCTACAGTTAGCCTGTATGGTGCACTCTTACAAAACGAGACATTTAGATACACAGCCAGAGATTGATGTAAACTATTTCAGTCCCGCTTATTAGATTTTTATTATATCATCATGGTTAATAGTACTGTGAGGCATATTTACTACCAACTCCACTGGAGAGACCAAAGTGTCATGGGTAACTGCATTTACTATTATAAAATCTGTTTTGAAAATAAGAGAGTTTCAGCCACTTTTTATATAGTAATTAGAAATAGGATATTGGGTTGGAGAAATACTTTCAGCTTCCTAAAACTACTGGGAGGTCACATTCATCAGTATTTTTAGTAAGGATGTCACATCACAATTAGGCTATTTCATATAGGTCAGAGACAAATACAAGTATTACACCATAATATCTTTTGAAGGACTATATTTGCAAAATGTCAATGATTCTATTAAAAGAAATGAGCTGGCAATTCACTATAATAACTAGTTTCTGGGAAGGTATATATAAGAAGAGTTTATTTAAATAACAAAAGCATTATCTTTGTCAGACTCATGAAAAAATATTTAAAGGCAAAGAGCATTCAAATGGCCTTGTTTTAGAATTTAAAGATATAAGTTGCTCATGTTCTCTTTCAAATTTCATATCTGTTCTTTGTAACTTCCTAAAATAATTTTAGAAGCTTTATCAGGTAAACTGAGGCTTGATTATTACAGTATAATTTCTGTAAGTTTAAGGAAATATGGATAAACTAGAATAACTCAAAATCACTAATACTCAAGTAATGGCTAATAAGTGGGTTTGATGTATCAAATAGGTTTTATTTTAATATTACTAAAAAGCATTTAAGTAACATGTAAAGATCAAAAATACCACCTACAGTAATTTTGTATATTATAAATTATGGACATTTTATATAATAAAATTTATTTTATTTCAGTTAATAAGAATTTAAACATAAAAATTATATATTAACATTACATATATATGTGTGTTTGGTTTACTTTATATGAAATAAATTCTACTAGCTATAGATTTTTAGCCTAGTGAATGTCTACTCTGTATCTCCTTATATTAGTATCAGAGAGTAGAATCCAATCTTGACAATCAAACGATTAGTTCCTGATTTAAACACAAGTTTAGAGATATCATATAAGCTGTTCATGGGAAAAGCTAAATTTTAACATTAATTTTACTTAGACAAAATCCAAATTACAGAAAGGAGCTACAGAAGAATTTAAATGATTAATGTTGGCATAAAATTACATAGCTTATGTTTTTTAATAAGATTTTTCAGTAACATGACACTTTTATGTTTATACAATATTATATTAATGTAACTTTAACATTTATTAATAAGAATTAGTTTTTTGGAAAGCTGTAGGAAATATTTTCATACAATACATTGAAAGAGCTCATAGTAGCCTTTCTTCTGACCACTGATTAAATGACCAAGATTCTACTTGTGTCATTCTACATTTACTATGATATGTATTGACATCAGTCCACTGGGCTAAGACTACATTGAACTTCTTTACTGATTTGACACTTCCATCACTACACTCTACCTAAACTTGTACCTCTTTGTCTGACTGCACATCAAATGCATTCATTGTCTTTCCTTTCTTCCTTTTGCATATAAATTTGTTTTTTATGTCTAGATTCTAAAATTTAATTATTTCTTTATTTTTATATTATGAGAAAGGAAACTTCGATTATAAAATAGGTTGTCTTTTCTTCAAATATATGTTCAATGAAATAAAAAAGAACATTACTGTTATATGTTACTAAAGTTTATTATTTATTTAAATTTATTTGTAATTATTTGTCTATCTGGCACTAACTTGAAACCTTCATAGTCAACCATAGTGCAAACTTCAGGTTATTCTTTTGTTAACATATTCTTCTGCACCAGAAACCATCCCATTGAAGTTTCTTGAAAAATTAAACTAATCAAGTATTTTCTCAAAAGCAATACTAAGTTACTACCTTGCATTTTCATAGTTATAAAATCAGACAGAACTAAAAAACACATTTTAAACAATTATGACATTATTTCCTGAAAATATTTTGATAGACCTGTTTTAAAATGTAACATCATTTGTTCATTAGTACATTTCTATAAATATCACTGAAAACCTATTTTCAGACTGTGGGAATTTAACATTCAAAGTAGAGAAAGGTATACATCATAAAGATTAAAGGCTATTTTAGCCAAAACAGAGAAACTATTCAGTATTCAAAAGTAGAAATGAATAACTCTCCTGACTAGACTTGCTGGGAAGAAATACTTGCTTTCAGATCTCTCAAGCCCAAAATATCATCCAGATTGATAGTGATTATGTCTTAATTTGATATTTTAATCTGTAAGCTTGTTTTACAATTCTTGTCTCTTTTCTGAATTACTTTTCTACGAAGCCAAGCTCTCCAGTGTAATATTTCTAAGAAACAAATGTAAATAATAATAGTTGACTAATTCTGGTGGAGAAGGACATTTGATGAGAATATCATTCATCATAATACAATCTGAGTCTATTTGGGAATATTCTAATAGGAAGTAGGAAATGAAGAGTATGTTTATTCCATGTGAACAATTTGAATTAAAATATTATTCATGAAGAATAAGTTTTCTTTCCATAATGTTTGAATTACCATCTCACTCTTTGTATCTTGTTGTTGTTGTTGTTGTTTTGTAGAAGTTTTCCAAATGTAAACTGAAAGATAACTTTCATTTCCTGGAGAGCAGTCAGAATACTCTTTCTTTTAACCTAATGAAGAGTTATCCCTAGATCCTAAGAGTATCACCCAGTGTCTCATGAGAAAGCTATTAGTAAGACATGCACACATTTTCACATAGAAACTTAATGACAAACATTAATACAGAAATGATTTTATTATCTTCCTTACATTTTCCATTTGCTCTGAAGAAGGTTGGATGCTCAGTTCATGAAAAATAATGAACTAGGTGGTAGAGCAAGAACAATGATCTAATTTCTCTTTGTTCCCTTTTTTCCTCTCTCTCAAGAAGTGGAACCAACAGGCAGTGAAAAGACTGATAATAAGAATGGGTCTCAGTTTGAAAGTGGAACTCTTTGAAAAATGTAGAATAAATCTTGAGGGTTTTATGCATGCAAAGGTTCTTTGGATGTGCCACCAATTTTGCATCCTGAAATACTAGTGTTGTTAGGTATTCCTCTATCCATTCATTTCACACTAGTTTAAGAAATCTCTTAAATATTTAGCTTGGTCCAGACACACAAATGGGAGACAATAGCAATATTAAAAATAGCTTGAAGAACTACACAAGGAAGATGATTCTCCAGGCTACATAGAAACATGACTCTCCCTGCACTACTATACACTGACTGGCCGGGATTTATTGGGAAGTAGTAATTCTGTAAGCTGTTGTTTCCTCACGCATTCACAAAGTACCCAGTGAAGATAATATTTTTGAACAATGAAATAAATTAAAAATTTTAGATTTAGCACATTTTAATGACATATTCATCACATAATGATTAATATCACAGATATTTTATACAAGTATATCATGTACATTCATTATCTTTATTCTTATTCTCCCTTAGTCTCCACCCACCTACTATTAATTTGTTCCCCATATCTCTTCCTCTTCATGCCCATGAATGCTCTCGACTTGCTACAGAATATATAAGCTCCACAAATAAGAAACAAATACTGATATTTATCTTCTTGCATTTGACATTTCATTTAATATCAGTCTGTAGTAACACTTCAAGCAAATGCCATAATTTTATTATTCTTCAGAGCTGATCAAAGTACCATTTTGTATAAACAACAGATTTTTCTCTATCCATTCATTTCTTGGCATTTTTTTAGCTAATCAGTATTACCTGTGTAATAGAAAATTGACTAAATCGTAGCTTTCTTGGATTTTTATCTCATTCCCAGGTTCCTGTGCCAAAGAGAAATGACATAATATTTTGATTTGCATTATTCTTCACATTTCACACACTTTTAGATGACATTGATAATATTTTAGATGACAGAATATTTTATAATAGAACATGTATCTTATTTTTTTATGCTAATTAATAATATGAGACCTTTATTAAATGTCAAATTGTATTAAACCTAACAAAGGCACTTTTGAAAATGTGTTTCAAAAGTCTTTAGAATTTTCAGTGTCTATAGATATGAAGTGACATTTTTGAAATTTATTTTAATAACTAACTAAAGAAAAACAAAACGACAATAACTTTATTAAATAATACTAATTAGTTCATACTCTGGTATATTATTTTATCATTAAATTAAATAAAATAATAATTATTCATATTTAATGTGTAATATTAAAACAAAGTAGCATACTGAAATATTACATACGGTATTATATCCCATTCATGGTAAAGTTACAGAAACTAAAATTATCTATCAAAATCTTAAGGGTTTATTTACATATATGAGATTAATTAATGGTTTAATCTGTACTTTTCAACCTCTTCAAGTGTTATAGGCAAGTGAATCAATGAAAATATTTTTAGAAGAATCCTGGCTCCTACTGTGCCTAACATTGAAAAAATGGAATGATGCCTTTCTGTTTGCTAACATTTTTAATAAACAACTTGATGGTTGCTTTTGTTTCCAATACAGAAATACTAAATGGTGGAGTCTATGTAGACCAGAACAAATTCCTATGTTATGCTGACACTATACACTGGCAAGATATTGTTCGGAATCCATGGCCTTCCAACATGACTCTGGTGTCAACAAATGGAAGTTCTGGATGTGAGTACTATTATCCCTTCATCCTTTTTATACATGTATTCATTTATTTATTTGTGTGTGTTTTCAATCTGTCTATATGTCTGCCTGTGTGTCATGGTTCATGCATAAATGTCATGGGACAATTAGTAAGAATTGCTTCTCTTCATCCAGCATATAGGGAATGGGGATTGAAATCAGGTCATTAACTTGAGGTCTAGAATCTACCTGATGAACAATGTCAACAGCCCATATCATACTCTGTAATTTCTTCAAATGTTATTTTACCCTGTAATATAGTGAACAACTTGTTCAGCATGCCACTAGTGATATTTTAACATCTGAATCTATTAAAAAGCGTAGTAGTGTCTTCCTTCAGTTTTATGTCATACAGAAAATTTCTGACTAGCACCCCAAATTCGCAAACCTTAATTTCTCCCTAATGCCCCATTGGAAATGTTTTATAACAATTCTCAATAATGTAATATAAGTCATTATAGATTTCACATATAAGAAACACTTCTACCTTCTTAGTTTTTAATGAAACATAAGCTACTGAATTCTTTCTATCTTAAGGTTTTTATGCTATTTTTATGTGAGAAGATTTATCAGATTAATAGTGTTTAATATGATGAAATGTTAAACAAATTGTTAAACAAATAGTTTCTGAACTATCACTGAAGCCTCTGCCAATGATTCTGCCTGGGATCTCTCATTTTTATAAAGCAGCCTTTGTTGTCACACATTTATTAGTACTGACATTTGTATGAGAACTGAATCTTTATCAAGTATTAACCTGGGTTTTAAATTTCTCATCTGTTATTATATATTTCCCACCTGAAATCATAACTGTCTCCACATAGTTCCATAATTATTTGCAATAGTGCTGATTGTGTTATGACGCTTTTATGGGAAATCAAACTCCAAGGGACAATTATTAAATTTCATGATGGCCATAATAACATAATGGGGAAATATGAATGTATTTGATCAAAACTGACAGCTGAGTTTTTAATAAAAGGCTAGAGCCTTTTTTTGTGAAAGTAGGATAACATAATTTTCTTGTCATCTTTAAAAAGAAATTTGTATGAAATTCTTTCTTTGTAGTTTTCAAGTTACCTACCAGGTAAACTTTCATGTGCAGTTTTTTTTTTTTTTCATTTTAAATCTGCTTGTGCTAACAATGGAAAAGATGTGGTTTAGAAATTACTATTGTTTTCAGGTGGCCTGTAATATGAGCATGTTACATAGGGCAGAGGTTGTATTGGTTGAATGAGGGAAAGGCTTGCTGACTCTCAGATTCTCAAAATGACTTGCCTTTAAGGCATAGACAAGATCATGTAAGAATAACGCCTGAATCGGAAGCCAGAAGGAAATCATCCCACTGCCTTTACAGGGTTTGAAGCAGAAAAGGTCTGTGGGGTTAGAACACATTCACAGATGGTATCGCTTTGTGCTGTTCTTTTGGAGGGCTAATTTGGATGATTGTGCCTATAATTAGGCAACAGTGACTGGACTTTTTGGTTTGCATGTACAATTTCAGATGCCAAAATTAAAAATGCAGAAAGGGTTCATAATCAATGGTCCTTTACAGATTACCCACCAATTGTTGTCAAAATGTTATTACTTACATAGCTTTAGATAGTAAATAATTCCATCTACTGTATGATATTAGATCTGAAAATAATTCATTGCTACACATTAATTTTTATAGTATTTTTTATTAAAGAAAAATATATATACCTATATGTACATATAGTGATATATATATATATATATATGGATATAATTTGTGATTTCTGATTCGTAATATAATTATTATAGAATTTGACTCTTATATTGGTTCTTGATAAAAATTATTTTAACAGATAATTAATATTAATAAAAATATATACACTCATGGTCAAATGGTTTTAAATTTTCTCTCACATAATTTTAAGAATCGTATGCATCTTACTTGCTTAATTGCTTTTCTTGTTACAAGTCCTAATAATAAGCACACTAGATTTCTTTCCAAGAACTGCGACTCTGTCATTGTGAGTAAAGCTATATAAAATCAAGTGTTTTGGTGTTTTCAGTAACTTTGTGCCTGTTTTCCAGCTTGATAAACTGAGTTTTCTAGTTTAGAAAGTAGTTCCTTTCTTCTGTTGCTTGACATAAGTCTTAATCATGCTTGAAAATACTCCTTAGAATCATATTCCAATAAATATGCTCTCCCTGAGGTTTGATTCCAGAGATGAAGAGATGGTCCATTCTATGTAAATCAACAAAGTTGTCCATCTCATAAATATTCTCTAAGACAAAAATCATATGATCATGTCGTTAAATGCAGAAAAGGCATTTGATGAAATTTAATATCTCTTCCTAATAAAGGACGTGGAGGAACTTGTGATGGAAGGAATATACCTAAACATAATAAAATATACAAATGACAAAACTGTACAAGACATTATGTTAGATGTGGAAAACGTCAAATTGTTTCCACTAATATCAAGACTCAGACAAGGACAGTTTGCATTCCTGTCCAATAATCCAAAATAATGCCTACAGTCTTAGAGTGAGAAGACAAGAGAACAAATCAAAGGTTATGCTAATGGGGAAGGGAACTTTATATGTGTAGAAGTGATCTAAAGATGCCACGTAAAGGTCTTTGAGCAGACAAATATTTTTAGCAAAGTAGAAATATACAAAATTAAGACATAAAATTACTAACTTTTCTCCATACCAATGACAGCCATACTGAGAAGTAAAACAGGAAACAATCCTTTCACAAACACACAAAGAAAACTATTATGTACAATAAAAACTTTAAGTAACAACAAGTCAAATAATGAAAATAGGAAAATATCAAAGAATTAAAACAAAAAACTTCCCATGATCATGAGTTGATAAAATTAATCTAGTATAAATGGCCACGTTATTAAAAACAATCAATCCATCCTATGTAACCCAATCAATTATTAGGCCTGTATTCAATATAGAGAAAATAACCCAAATTTTGTTGATGGCTCAAAAATCCAGGGATAGTGAAAATAATCCTGAATATTCCCTAAAAATGATTATTGAAAATATTTTGTAACACATTCTTAGGTATATTTTTAGGTTTTACTAATTCATAATAAAATTGTGGAAAATATTTTAACGAGAAATATGTTTGTTGTTAGCATTCATTTGATAGTTAATTAAAATATAAAGGAAAGGCCTATTATACCTGTTAAAACTTACAAAAGCCATTAAAAATTATTGAAATGATACATAGTTACCAGATGTATCCCATACCTAAATTGTTTTCCAGAAGGAATTACTAGCATACAAAAGAGCTAGAATGGGAGATTGACATATTTGCATATAGTACCACCTTCACTGGCAGAATTTCATAAACTTTTTTATCTAAATGATATGTTCAAATAACTTTAATTGTTGAATTTTATTGTTATATTTTTACTGAACCTTATCCATATAACAATTGCCCCCTCCAAACATTAAACACTATATTCTATGAAAAAATTTCTTCAGCTAGAAGAGAATCAAGTCTCAAAACAGAAATTAACTATATTTATTATAATATTACTCTTGTAACACCTAAGATATTAAAGTATTTATATGAAATAGATGTACTTTTTTATATTGCACTTTGGCGAACAGTTAATATACAATCAACACAAGTATAGACAGGCCAAATTTATGTAAATTCATACATGCAATCAAATTACATGATTTTTGTAATATTTTAATGTCAGAACATAAATTAGAGGGAAAATGTAGAACACACTGGAAAACCTAAGTTTATTTACACAAGTCCAAGAAGTAGCCTTGTGAAAACTACTGTAAAATAGATTTTTTAATATAAATTTCATGCGGTCAAAAATTTTAATTCCCTAAAAGTTTTCTTTGAATTCAGGTACATACAACATTCCAAACAAAATATTATTGAAACAAATCAACATACAATCTAAGAATCTGTTTTATAGTAAAATAAAATAATAACACATGTCAGCTGTGCTGTTAATTAGAAAGTGAAGTCTTGAGATAATAATATAGTGAAATAAAATATAATAAGATTAAATAAAAAATGGCCTACCACCTCAAAGCTGGACAAGACTCAACAAGAAGAAATAAGCGCAAAGGAAGGCCCAAGTGCCAAAGACTGTTTCATCATTCATGCAATCCCATAAAGTCTCTAGACTTAAGCAATATAATATAAGGAGAGGTACTGAGGCTGCCCCTTGCAGGCCCTGTGCATGCCATGTTGCCTCAGTGTCTGTGAGATCATATGACCTTTGATCATGTTGATTTAGAGGGCCTTGTTTTCTTTGTGACCTTCATCCCCTCTGATTCTTTTTCTTGTTTTGCCTCCTCCTCCATGGTATCTGCAAGGCTCAGAAGGGAAGGATTTAATGGATGCATCCTATTTATGGCTGAGTGCTCCAAGTTCTGTCTCTCTCTCTCTAGATTATCTGGCTATAGTTCTCCATATCTGTTCCCATCTGCTGCAGGGTGAATCTCTCTGGTGATAACTAGCATTTATCTATGAGTATATCAGAATATCATTTGGAGCCATTTTATCACTACTTTTTTTTTTTTTAAGAACAATAGTAACCGATTTACCCTAGGTTCCTAGGTATCTATTGTCTTGTTTGTGATCAGCTAATCAGTATCTGATATGAGTCACATCTTGTAGAGAACCTTACGTCATATCAGATATGGGTTGTTACTCCAACAAGCTTTGTGCTACCCTTGCCCTAGCATATCTTGCAAGCATGGCCACCTTTATAGATACATGATTTGTGGTTCAGTTTGTTTTATATGTTTCTGCTGTGGTAGCATGCACAACAGCTTCCTGCACCGAAGATGTTATCACATATGGCTGAAGGCTCAATATATGCACCAGCTCAACTTCTCCATTTTCAGTGATTTATGTAGGTGTTGTGAGTTTGTGGAAAATAACCTCTTGTTTGTAACAGCCTGGGTTTGGAGGTTTCCATGGAACCCCTTGGCCAACAACACAATTAGATATAACCCAATCCTGGTATTGGAAGCATCATTTGTTGACAAGAGATGAGCAGTTGGGGATCTGTCTAATCTCTTAGAGGCCTGGCTTTTTAAATGAAAGACAGAAAGGGAGTGGATACAGATAAAAAGCAAGGTTAGGAGAAACCAAATAGAGGAATAGAGAGAAAGCAAACCATAATACAGATACATTATGTGAGAAATGAATCTATTTTCAATAAAGGAGGACAAAGAGAGAGGGAAATATATAACTATGTATGAGAATAGTAATTGAAACTTTAAAAACAGTAAAAAAAATAAGAAGAAAATATAAAAGATCAAAAATGTTGGCGAAAATGTCCATTATTTTTAAAATAATTTTTATTAGATAATTTCTTCATTTACATTTCAAAAGCTATCCCATCTTCTTGTTAGAGCTTAAGGTACTTTCCCATTCTGTAGGGAAAGCTGCCCTAAAGAGACACACCCTTGTCCCATCGTCAAATATGGCAGATGTTCAACTTTACTGTACAGGATCTCACAATCTAATCAAATTGTATAATGGCAGCAGCAGCAACAACAACTGAATTGCGGTCCTAAAACTGTGAAGGCATTTGTCTCTACAACATTAATAGAGGGTCCTGGGTTAGTGCACTCTGAGAGTTAGCACTTGAGGGCATGATGCAGAGTAAACTTAGTTTGCTTCTAGCTGGGGTCCTCTTGCTCCTTTTTTGGACACCAAAGTGCATTGATTGACCCTAGGAACAAAACTTTCCAAAGAGTTCCTGTTTTCATTCTATGATTCTGTGTGGTGATATCTTGTTATCAGTCAACATTTTAAGCAATAAATAAATATATAAATAAATAAAGTCTATGAAATAAGGAAGTATGATTAATTTCTGAATTCTAGAAAGAAGTAATTTATTTCTCAGCAGTTTTTAAGTTCAGTTCCCATGACCAGAACGGAGAAATTTGTCCTTCATAATGTAATGGAAACCTTACTTAGCTCATTTGAAAGTATATATTTGCCAAGAGTTTAACTACTATTTATTATAAATAATTATACATGCATGAGTACATAATATGTAAAATGCCTAAATTTCTTCAGATTTTTCTAATTTCTAATTTCATGTCCCTATGGTTCTCTGGATTTTTTTGGTGTCTGTTATGTCTGCCTTTTCCTTTCTGGTTTTATTATTGTTGATTTTCAGCTTTAATCCACGGTTGTCTGATAGATTACACAGGGTAGTTTTATTATTGTTGGATTAAACTGGATATTCTCTGTGTGACGTTTAGTTAGTTTGTATAAGAGTTTGCCTATCTTTTTCATTTTTTTTCCACAGAGCCATCTATGTGTTTCATTGATTATTTGTGTTGTTCTCTTTGTTTCTGTTTTATTGAGTTGAGCCCTCAGTTTGATGGTTTCTTGCCTTCTACTCCTCTTGAGTATCCGTATTTATTTGGTTCTGGAGCCTTCATGTTTGTTGTTAAGTTGCTTACTTCACATTGTTCTAGAGTTTTCAGGTGTGCTGCTAAGTTGCTAATATAAGATCTCCTTTCCCTTCCTCCTCTTCTTTATTTTCCTCTTCCTACTCCTCATCCTCCTCCTTCATGTAGGCACTTAGTTCTATGAATTCTTTGTCTCCAAAAAGTTTGGGTATGCTGTGTACTCATTTACATTAAATTCTAGGAACTATTTGATATTTTTATCCCTGTATTAATCCATTTATCATCCAGTACAGAGTTACTCAGTTTCTATTAGTTTGTAAGCTTTCTGTTGTTGGTATCCAGCTTTAGTCCATGGTGGACTGACAGGAAGCAGGGAGTTATTTCAATTTTCTTGTATCTGTCCAGACTTGCCTTGTGTCCACATCCGTGGTCAAGTTTAGAGAAATTTCAACAAGGTGCAGAAAAGAAAGAATATCCTTTTGGGTTTGGGTAAAATATAGAGACTGTCCTCAAGTGGACAATGGAATCAACAAATAATTTTTCACATTGTGCTCCGTATACATACATCAGCAAACTTCTGTATTCAAAGTAGATTCCCAATACTCTCCTTACGGAAATGAGAATCTATGTGCAAATGTTCTGTAAATATCGGTTACGTTCATTTGGTTTATAGCATCTGTCAGCACCGATGTTTATTTAGTTTTTGTTTGGACGCCCTGTCCATGGGGAAGGGTTGGATATTAAAGTCTACTGCTATCAGTGTGTGAGTTTCTATGGGACTTCAGATGTAGAAGTGAGTGCAAGATTAAAAAAAAGTGCAAGATTAAAGGAGGATTTAGTAACAGCCACTCTTCCTGCCCTCTCTGTTTTCTTAACAAACTCAATATTTTGATTTTCCCTTAAAAGAGAACATAACTGTCGTATTCTGTTTTTAAAGTTCCTTTGTTGATTTAAAGGCAGATTTATATAACAGGAGTTTCCTATGAGATTGTATGCTGGAACCTGATTAGAAAATCCTATTATGGAGCATACACTACAGGGTATATATTAAATTTAAACTCAGTATTTATATTCCTTTTGATAATAAATATTAAGTATAATTACTTATCTTTTACCCGTTTAATTATTTATTTATTCAACTTAGTTATCTTTTAATTATATTTCAAATTTTTTATGAATCATTTTATTCAAATGATACTCCTTTACAAATCCCCAATCCTACCCTACCTTCCCCTCCTCCGCTTTGCCTCTATGAGGCTGCTCCTCCACAAACTAACCCATTCCTGCCTCACTGCTCTAGCATCCATCCCCCTATCCTGGGGCATCAAGCCTCCACATGACCCAGGGCCTCCTCTCCCACTGATGTCAGATAAGCCCGTCCTCTGTGAGCCATGGCTTCTGTCTATGTATACTCTTTGGTTGGTAGTTTAGTCCCTGGGAGCTCTGGGTGGTCCAGTTAGTTGATATTGTTCTTTCTATGGTGTTGCAATCCCCTTCAGCTCCTGCAGTCCTTCCCCTAGCTCTTCCATTGAGGTCCTCAGGCTTAGTCCGATGGTTAGGCGTGAGTATCCGCATTTCTATTGGTCAGGTGCTGGTAGAACCTCTCAGGGAACAGAAATACCAGGATCCTGTCAGCAAGTGCTTCTTGGTGTCAGCAATGGTGTGTGTGCGTGTGGGGGGTGGTATCTGCAGATGAGATGGGGTGGGGCAGTATCTCTTCCTTCAGTCTCTGTTCCATTTTTTGTCTCTATCTTTCCTTTGGACAGGAACATTTCTGGGTTAAAATTTTTGAGATGCATGGGTGGTAGGTACCATTCCTCAACTGGGGGCCATGCCTATCTACTGGAGGTGGTCTCCACAGGTTGTATCTCCCCTTTATTGGGTATTTTATCTAAAGTCATCACCGTTGGGTCCTCGGAGCCTCTCGCTTACCTGGAGTCTGGGACTTGCTAGAGCCTAACCTCAGTTCCCCATCCACCAGTGCTCTGTGTTTCTATTCAATTGTCTAATCCTCTGTACTTCTCTCCTGGCCCTTCCAATACTTGATCCTGCCCTTATTTTTCCCTCCCCCTACTCTCTCCTTCCTAGGTTCCTTAATTATATTTTATGTTGTTTATTTGTTTTGAAACAAAGTCTTATAGATCAGGGTAACCAGAAACTTGTGATTCTCCTGCCTAGGAGAATATCTTTATTGAATTTTTAATAATTTTCAAATGTCATACAATGACAAAATATTAATGAAGTAATATTATTTGAATTGATAAAAAGTAGAGCCTCCCAGGACCCCACAGGGATGACATTAGCTGAAATACCCCACAAAGTGGAGGGAGAACCTGTCGAAACCATATCCAAAGTTTAGGCATGGCCTCCCGGTTGAGGGATGGGACCACCCACCCATCTACAAAATTTTAACCCAAAATTGCTTCTGTCTGAAGGAAATACAGGGACAAAGAGTGAGGCAGAGACTGAAAGAAAGGCCATCCAGAGATTATCTCACCTGGGAATCCATCCCACATGCAGACACCAAACCCATACACTGTTGTGGATGCCAAGAAGTGCTTGCTGACAGGAGCCTGATACCGCTGTCTCCTGAGAGTCTCTGCCAGATCCTGAGAAATATAGATATAGATACTCACAGCCAACCATTGAGCACAGGAACCCCCAAGGGAGGAGTTAGGGGAAGGACTGAAGGTCTTGAAGGGGGCTTATCTGGCATCAATGGGAAGGGATGCTCTTGGTCCTGTGAAGGCTTGATGCCCCAGTGTAGAGGAATGCTAGCTCCTTGAGAAAGGAGTGGGTAGGTGGGGGAGCACCCTCATAGAAGCAGAGTAAGTAGGTTAGGATAGGGGGTTTGCAGAGTGGAAATCAGAAAAGGGGATAACATTTGAAATGTAAATAAATGAAATATCCAAATTTTAAAAAAAGTAAAATATATTTTGTGATATTCCACTATTTGGTACTTTATATCCTCACAGAAAGATGTGATGTGTTCTTGTATTTGTGAATATCCAAATAATTCTAACCCTGGATATATTAAGATTATAATAAAAATGATAGATTAAGAAAAACAGTTAAATTTCTGACACAAATAACTACATTCAGCTGATTAAAGGACACAACAGGAGAGGTTGTCCTCCCCAGGGAAGGGCGCAACAATTCATTGTCCAGTGCCAAGTAGCCAGACAAGAAAACATACATAAAAATAACTCGTTATGTGCTCAAGGTAAATTAAAAAAATATGTGTGTGTATATGTGCCCATGCATGCATGTGCATGAAGGTGTGTATAAAAAGCATTCATTCATGCAATAACAATTAATGAAAAGAGAACCCATGACTTGGAAGAAGAAAAGTGAGGGGAATATGGTAGAGATGTATTAGGAAACAGAAAGGATAACTGTTGTAATTAAATTGAAATTTCAAAAAAAAAGTTAAACTACTATAAAGCAAAAACTCATCATGAGTGGGCAAAGAAAACATTTTGATTCAAATTAGTTATTCATAAATAGATTTATCAAGCAACACAGAGTTGATTGTTTTTTTTTAAAGAAACACAGATTGCAGATAACACCTATTTGGTGTTTTCAAGCAACTGTGTGAATTGGATGTCAGCTACACTGATTAGTCAGTGGTATAAGCTTGTGTTGCGTCCACCTCGGCCAGCGGGCAAGGAAGACACAACAGGGTCAGATTCTTCTCAACAGTCTTTATTGCAGGCACCCAGGGAGGACTGCTTATACGCACCCTAGCACAGGAGAAGGCTCCGTGGCACCCCGGGATTGGTCAGTCTGCTGACATCTAATTTGCATGCACCAGCTCGGGAGGGGTCCACGCCAGATTCGGGCTAGTGCCTGCCCAGTGGAGTCCTTTACCACAAAGGCACACGGAAACCGGCGCCATCTTAGAATTGGCTTCCTACACTCTTGAGTCCTTTCTGATTTGTTTAGAAGGTGGGAAGAACTGTGTCTACCTGCTCTGCAACCGATCAGCACAGGTTTCATTACTGTGTGAATCCCCCCCCCTCTTTCTCTCCCTCCCTCCCTCCCTCCCTCCCTCCCTCCCTCCCTCCCTCCCTCCCTCCCTCCCTCTCTCTCTCTCTCTCTCTCTCTCTCTCTCTCTCTCTCTCTCTCTCTCTCTCTCTCTCTCTCTCTCTCTCTTCTTTCCTGTCTCATCTTTCTAAACTACTTCCTTCCCAGTATTTTCAGCAGAGATGGAGGGGAGCCTCCTCAATACCTAGAGAGTAGTGACAGGGACTGTCCTATCTCTTCAGGGATGTGGATGCAGCTGAATCAGGAGAGCAAGCTGCTAACCCACTAAAGGAGCTTTTGAACCTAAATTGTTGTTGGTAGCTCTGTGAGGCTCTTATTTAATTCTCCTGCCTGGAAAGAACAAATTATGTTCTATTTAGGGGTGATTCTCTTGCCAATTGAAGGCGCTCTTTTAAGTAGTGAATAAAAAAGTGGAGAGGAAATTATGCAGTGACATTTCTCTTAAAGTTCTATTTAGAATACAAGTAAAGGAAATATATAAAAGAAATAACAGGAATGAATAAAAAAGCACAAAAGAAAATCCATCTCAGAAGTAGGTCCTCCAGTCAGGCATTCTTATTTTCCTGCTTCTTCACGCTTTATTAAACAAAGCTTTTTAATCTAGGATTTTGTTAAAATATATTTCCTATAGAATTAACTTGAGTGTTGTGTGAAAGGATAGAAAGTTAGTACTCCCACCCTCCACCCCTTGACAGGATGGAAGAGACCCTTGGTCCTAACAACACACATATTTTTAAGGCATTGCCATCTACTTTGTAGTGTCTAGAATTAATTTGAAGTCTGTAATGAAGTAGTATATAACACTAAAGTAGGCATCTAAATACATGACAGTGTGTGTTTTCCAGAGTTTAAAAAAAAATGACTTTATAAGGAAAACTATGTCAATAAACACAACCATCACATCTGCAGTTCTCAATTTCATTAAATCTTAAATAGCTCATTGGAAATATTGCCATTTATTTATAATAGCATTCAAACAATGTGTAAAGATTTCTATAGTTGCCAACAGGGATCGGCCTACTTTGGTTCAGTGGGAAATATTAATATTAATGGATAATCATTCAGTTTATTTCATTTTTATGAAACAAAATCATTTAAATAAATCTATAACCAAATACACATGTAGGTTTTGGAACAGAGAATGGTGTCGAAACACGGACACATTTCTAATGTTCTCGACATTTATGTGGGCCTCCTTTGTTTCTGTCTGTTTATTTTTTTTCCTCATTCATCACAAATATCACAGACTTTCACAAAGCTTCCCAGACTTTTTTCTTAGCTCTAGTTAATCCATCTTTTAAGTGACTGAATAATTGTCTTTGTTAAGTCATAGCTGATAGTTTCTCTGCCTAATAAAGTCCACTAAATGTCAGGACACAAATCCCACCATAAACCAGGTATTATGTTAGATAAAGCTTGTTTTTCTATGTACATTTCAATGCCTTTGGGACACTCACTTCTCCTTTATGTAAAGTATGGTTCTCTTCTTGGCTGTAGCACTAATTAAATACTTGGTTATCTTGGCTGAGTGTTTGGTCTTGGAGCATATATCCTTGGGGTGACTCTTACATGTATCTTTTCTTGTTTGATAAAAGTTATTAACCTTCCCTGGCCTAATCATGGCAATCTGCAGTAGATTTTTCCTTTGGAGGTTTTCATGAGGACTACAATACCTGGAATCATGCTTTTATATTACAGACTGAAAAGAAAAGCCATCCATACTTTGACTTATTTCTTCCCAAATTATCTGATGATGATTATGATAGTATCTTTCAAATAATTACAAAGCTAAAGTTTCCATTTGTAAAACAAAAATTTGGACTTAATTTCAGGCAATTTGTTTCATATTGTTCTGTGTTTGAATAATCTGTAATAGTATACTATAGGTACATAGTCAGCTTGAGAAATAATCACTTGTTTTTTTCTATAAACAAGTCAATTTCTAGGTCTATCTAGCATTACAGCATGAAGAAATGCCACTGAAATAACTTGTTGATGGAATCAGATTTGTAATGTATTATTAATACATTATCCCTGGGTTTCATATGTATATGAACTTTTCGTATATGAACTTCAAAGGTGATTTAATAAAAACATACTCGATGAAGACATTTTAGGTTTATTAGTTATTATAATTATCCCTGGTTCACTTTCTTTTAACCTCCATCAATTTAAAAATCACATTTTCATTCCTCAGGCTTGCAGTAGCCTTTTAGAAATGAGATGTGTTCATTAACTAACTATGGGCTGTTTGTACTTTAAGTGTGAGGACTTGGACATAAAGAGTTAATGAGAGTAAAACAGGAACAGAGAGAGGGAGACAGATACACACACACACACACACACACACACGACACATATAACACAGTCTCTTAACAGCTAAGTCTTGGGGCTGATAGAAAACTAGAAGGATGTATTATGAAGGGTGTGACATCTGTCCTCAGAAGGGCTTGTTTAATATAGTGCCATGGAACTACCTAATCTGTTCCAATTTGCTACTCATTTTTCTTTGTTATCTGTCTCAGGGATGTCTCATCTCCCCAACTGACTGCTACAGGCTAGCAATCTGTAACAAAAACTCCGTCTCAATCTCAGAGATAATAAAAAAGGGAGGCTACAAGATTAATGACCCACATCATAATTATAAAGCCTCAAACCACAGGCCTTATAAGGCATTTTAGAATTGAAGTCTTTCAGGGTTGAAGAAGCCATGTGGTTCCGTGCTGTGAAAATATCACTCTCTTAGTAAAGGAGATGCTGGCTTATTAAATCTAGGTATGCCACTGTGGTTTTAGCAGTGTTAGAAATGATAGTGAAGAAATGGTTTCTTCCCTTATGGAACTTAGAATAATTTTGTCTTTCTTCATTATCCCATGATAATACCCAGATCTTATTAATCCATAGAAAAGCAAGAGCTGTTTTTGGAGCCAGGTGAAAACAGAGGCTACTGATGCACAATTTCGCACATCTGTCCCACAGGTACCTGTTCATATCCATGATGAAGGAAAACCAGTCTACATTGATCTTTAAGAACTGACTACTTTTCATGGCAGTCATTATAAATAGAGAAATTCTCATAAATTCTTA
Source organism: Mus musculus (assembly GCF_000001635.26). Lineage (NCBI taxonomy): Eukaryota > Metazoa > Chordata > Mammalia > Rodentia > Muridae > Mus > Mus musculus. The sequence continues at coordinate 68,382,632 of NC_000067.6, read as the reverse complement.
CCTTACACATTTTTATATATAACTGATGTCTTTTCTCACTGAATCGAAATGTAGTCTCGTGCACATACAGACAGACATATGTGCACACTCATGGACACACACACGTACTTGCATGTGCATGTACACACAATTACTAAGGTATAACAGTACACATTCATGAGTAATTACTAAAACTGTGGGAAGAGAACTCTTAGACCAGAGAGCTGAAAGAAGTCAAAACTAATTTGGAATTGCTGATTCCACCAATCAATAGGGAGGAAGAACAAAAGGTGACTTTCTTATAGGAAAAGACAGCTAGGGACGGAGATATGTTATGAGAAAGACTTCAGAGAAAGATTTAACAAATGTTCATACAGGCAGTGCTTTGGATCCCATGGGATGTATTTGGCTGGAATACTGGGTTTAATAACAAGTCTGTCAAATGCAACACTACTTATGTACTAAGCTTGTGAGAAGTTTTAGTTGTTTAGGGATCTCAAACTGTTAACTAGCAACCTAACAAAGATAGCGCATCCTTTGGGCCTTGACTGTACTATCAGTGATACCGTATCTTTTGCACTCACGCAAACATTTCTCCAATGTGTGGGTTTATGTCTCCCTCTTTGGAAGTAGGCGTATCTTCTGGCTCCTTTCCATTCTTCCGTGTAATTGGTCTGAAATACAGAAGACTGTTGAGTTCCAGGATCTGGAGTATTTCTCTTGAATCATGATTTAAGAAACAGTCTTGCCTAGACTCTGGCCTTCACACTTTATTCAAAATGTAGTGAAATCTTGTATGTACAGGCCAGCTCTGACAAAGCACCCCTTCCCTACATTTGATCGTTGTCACACAACTCACCATTTCCAGCCAATCATAAAGGGTTTCATCTGTATGCAATTTTTTTCACTCTATCTTCTTTAATACTCTTTAATAATGTTGTGTTAATTTGGGGGAACTAACATTGATGTCAGATATTTTAAAAAAGTTATTGCACTTCATTTTATCTAACATATCTGTGAAGCAGGTATTACCACCTGTCTTACACGGGGTTTGTTTGTTTGTTTATTTTGTTCTTGTTTTTGTTTTTTGTTGTTGTAGTTGTTGTTTTGTTTTTGGTTTTGGTTTTGGTTTTGAAAATGAGCTGTTAGGCAGGTCCTTGCTCAATATCCTAACAATAGGAGACAGTATGAGTTAGAGGCAGACAAACCTGATTCCAATATGTACATCTTCCCTTTTTACCACCACTTAATTAAAGTTTGTGTCTTTTCTTCTGTCTTTATTTTCTCGTTATGTTTTACCAGCACTTACTTCTTTAAGTGTTTCACACAGGAAGAATGAATGACATGCAGAAGACTAGATGACGATTCTGTAAACTAGTTATGTCTTCAATAATATTTTAACTTCCCTAATTGTGGAAGTGATAGAATAACACATAATAGAATCAAAGCAATTGCCAATTAGAAATTTCAAAACAGGCAAACTTCCCCTTACATTTTGACCACATGCTGAGTGTCTGAAAATCTGATCTGTAATAAAAGAAATACCTCTGGCATCACAAAGATTGTTTTCTTGTTTCTCCCCTGTAAAGTTGAAAATCAAACAATATTATTTACGTCGTAATTTGGACAAACCTGAGGAGGTTATGTGCTAAACAGTCTGTGATGTTGAATATAGAGAGTGCTCGATGCACAGAAACATTTTTGAAGTGGTGGTGTTTGAGGTGCTGATACTATCAACAATAGCATCAGCCTGACGTAAACATCTGTGCTTATTTATAAAAAACAAACTGTGATATGCAGAGTGTAAGGGCGAAGCACAGTAGGAGAGGTTAATTAACCTGTCTGTGAAATAACACAGCAAATGATAGGTGAAAATCGAAATGTTGGCACTTCTCATTGCAAGTGGACTTTGTATTTAATTGTATATGTGTTTATGTGGAATACTGGTTTAGAACTATATTTGTTGGCATTTATATCACTGCCATTCAGTGTGATACTGTTCATTTGGATTCATTGTTTTATTTACCAAATTCTTGTGAAATCTGAATGGTTTACCACCATTAGGGATTTGTTACTCTTCTAGGGCTGTGCCATTTACGCACACAAGAAAGCATATTTCAAAATTTTAATCCACCTTCCTTGGTGATTAAAAGGTCAAATATGATAGATGTGTTCAGAGACCTTTGGCACATTGCAGGCACCAGCCCATCAGTTCAAGCCAGCCAGTACATCAATCCTTTCATCAAGCTTTCTGATATATGTGCCACTCATCCAGAAATCCATACAACTTTTCCAGATCCCATTTAGTTCTTTCAAGGAGGAGATGTTGAAAGACATGCTCAAGTTCATTCTGGCATCCAAAGCATTGCTTTACAAACTCAAAATCTTCTGAAAATATGCCTATAAATTAGTATTATTTTCTTAGTGCTCATTTTAATTAGTGATGTATATTAATCTCCAACATTACCAGAAAAAAATCATAAAGTAAAATAGGTAACTGAATTATGTTACATATAATAGACTTAGACATCCAAACATAAAGACTTGAATAAAACCAGTAAGAGATGCCCATGGAAGGACCATGCCATGGAGAAAAGCAGTAGGTAGGACCATGGTGGCATGGAGGAGAGTGCTGAGTATTGTAGGATACTGAATACCCAAGTAAGGACCATTGCTTTTTTTTTTCAGAGGTAGAAGACCAGCTGATGCTTCATGGTCTGATGGAGATTACAATGTCTATACTGACTACAGATCATAAGTAGGTCAGGGTATAAATTAGGCCAACAATTAAGTTACCATCTTAATTCAAGTATAAGATCTGAAAGGTAGCAGTGTGGTAACTTACTAATTTATTCTGTCCTGACTTCCATATGTACCTTGAATTCCTATCATTGCCATTTCTCTCCCAGACATATTTCTATTTGCAGGGGGCACTTAAGCAAAATGGAAAATCACAAACACCTTCGAAGTTTGTGCCACATTGACTTGATGAAAATTAGTTCTTCCAATAGATTCCCCTCCCTGCTGCTGTTCTAAAGAGAAATGGTGTACAGTGGTAGCCATTGACTAGAAGTCAGGTATCGAATCCCTGAAGAAGGAATGCATAGGACTGCAGACTAAATATGCTAGGTTTTATACTTCTATTTGAAATCTATCTTCATCATATGAGAATAAATGATATTCTAAATCATTGACTATAGAATATAAATTTATCTAGATTTTTCTTTTAAAAAGTCTAGTTTAACAACATTGACATTAAATATCTCTTCTTTAGAAGTGTTTTACTTAAAGTATTTCAGTTGAATAACTAGTTATTTAATTTACTGTGACATGAAATAAACTCTGAGCATTTTTTTTGGTTTTTTTTTTTTGAATTCTTATTTTTTTTCTTCCAAGTAGGTATAGTCACCTAACACATTTTGATTATAGGAATGTATGAAAGATAAAATTTCTATTTAATCATTAACTTTCAATTTAAGAGGCATAATAGGAATTGGAAGGAGAAATTCAATTTCACATAATTAAATGACCCATCATAAAGCAGATGATAATAAGTGCATAAGTATCTGTGAAATGTTCAGCTGTGTGTGTGTGTGTGTGTGTGTGTGTGTGTGTGTGTGTATGTGTGTGTGTACATATGTATGTATGTATAATGTCCTCTCACTTCCAAAGCTGAGGGAGCATCATGAAATCAAGTTCATAAAAACTGTAAAAGCCAAAGATCAGGGAAAACCAGGATGCATCTAACTTCTGCATATGCCAGAAACTCTGTACTTATGAAGCCATAGCAAGTGTGGTTACTTTCGAGTACACTGAGGTGGAGTAAGTCATAAGACTCACTCGCAGCTGATGAGCTGTTGACTGACAGTTGCCTGCTTTTAGTGGAGAATGAGTTTTCTTTAAGATTGTGATTGCTGACCAGCCAACCAAGGTGAGTGTAGATTCCTATACCTGTTGGTATATGGGAGACAAGACTGGACACTGTAAGTTATATAAGAAGAAAAATTAGAGGCTATGGCTTTGAATGGGAATATCTACAAAGTCAAGAACCATTAGGAAAGAGAGTAGTGAGTTATTGTAATCAAAATACGTGCAGGAAATTATTAAATGATTGATAAAATACAATAAGATGAGATAAAAATAGAAAGAAAAAATACAATCAATTTTCATAACACATAATGTTGAAATAAATAATCAAATAAATATATCAAAGTGTTCTCACATGAGTGAATAGAAGACACTCAAATCATAAAATGAAGCAATTCCAAATAACAGAAACATAATTAATTCATACAAGTTTCTGGAACACATTGTGATTTTACCACTCATTAGGATCTCCTGTGTATTTAAATTTGAAGACTCTATGTTAGTTTTACCTCTATAGGGGTAAAGAAAAATATTGAAATATTCTATAAATCAGAAAGATAACACAGGAATGTAAGACAGGCTGCTAGATTTTTATTTTACAATCTATAAAGTTGAAGGAATAGAAATCCAGCATCTGACCACACTTAAAAACTAGAGTATTAATATAAAAAATGTGGCCACGATGCTAACAGTGCATAGAGATACATGCCCAGTCAAAAACATATATATTGCACTCTGTCGCTTCGGAATCAGCAGTATGCGAAATTTGTAGACTGTTTTGTGTAAACGTGGTTTTCAGTGCCTTGTGCCTCAATGAAATGAACATCTCACACAGGTTGCTAAGGCTATGCCCTGATTTTATGAAACCATAATCAAAAACCAATTGAGGGCAAACTATATCATTTCAATCTCTCCAAGACTAAATCCAAATCCATGAATTCTTTGGCTAAGTCAAGCCCAGGTGTTTAGAGGTAGATATTAACAAGATATAACCTCACACCACAGTTCTAATCTTCATGTAAAATAATCTCAATATACCCTACATTTTTGCTCCCCTAAGCGGAGTTGGTTCAGAATGCTGAAAATGAATTGGATAAGTCTGTGAGTATGAGTATCTCATTCCTTTTCCTTCAGCACTGGAAAAACTAGGCATTGGAACCAAACTCAGGAAGCGCATTCTCTGTATGTCCAAATTCTCCCTATCATATATATTTTATTAATAATAAGCACTGAAGCTATAATAGCCATGCCATTTTCTCTGCTGATTTTAGGATACTGCAATCCCCTGTAAGCTGGGGGTTGACTTGTTCATCTTTCCTACACCAATAATAGAGACTGGTTCAACATAGACTTTCAATGAAGTTTCTTCTTTCATGTTTTGAATCATATCATTTTTCTTTCGTTCTTTCCACAGTAAAAGTATTTTTAAGAGGTCAGGGCTTCGAGTTTTCTAAAGGACTAGGAAACAATCTGAGGATGTGCCTGCACTGCCTTTAGCTAGAGGCAGTTTGAGGACATAATCCTTTATGTCTGCCAGTGGCTTCATATTTTGTGACTCTTCAGCTGTCTAGCTGTATTACTTGCAGAGAACATTATGGGGTAGAGATTGAATCCCATCTCTCCTGCCAGGCACTCACACAACAGGCAAAACTCGTAGCATGAATTTATGACTCTTAAAGCATAAAAGATGTTCAAGGACTCTAGTTACCTAAAGAACACGTGAAAGCTACATTTCTAATAGCATCTGCTGGACCAGTATAAAAGATGAAAATCCTTAGTCACTTTTGCTATCTTCCATGATAAACCGTGCATCATCAAAGCAAATGGATTATGTGTGAATTAAAAGAATACTGGTGTAGGATAATTTATTTAAATACACACACACACATGCATGTACAGACATATGAAATAAAATTGTTTTGAAATTTTTATTATTTCATATCTTTGGCTGACTAAAATGACAGAAGATATTAATTTAAATAATTGCTATCACTAAGCTATTTAAAAAACATCAGATTTGTGTGTGTATGTATGTGTGCGTGTGTAATAATGGCATATTTATTATACAACTTTAGAAGAATTTTCACGTTCTTCTATACTCATAGATTTCTCAGCTATCAGCAGAGAATCTTCTTTTTGCATCAGATGGTAACAAATACAATGACCCACAAACAGACAATATGCAGAGAGTAAAATCTTAGACTTAAATTAGATTTCTCCATCAGTTCCACCATTCAGAGCTTGGAGAATATATGAAAGAGGAGGCAATAAGAGTATAAGTACCAGAGGAGATGGAGGACATCTAGGAAGCAATACCCTATAAATCAACAGGATTGATGCACACATGAACTCACAGAGTTTGAGGCAGCACACACTGGGCCAGCGTGGGATTTTACTAGATGGGGTCCTAGAGCTGAAAAGAGATACTCCTATTCCTCTACCAGAAGCTACTCAGATGATAACCACTTGGAAATAAAAATTTGTTTTTTCAAAGGGAGTCTGTCTGGAAACAAACATTATATATATATATATATTCTTATACCAGAATCCTTTGTCCTTTGTGTGCCTATTGTTGCTTACACTTTAGTGCTTAGCACTTTTATAGGATTCTTGTGTTTGAGAACAACTGGGTTTTCATTTCATGGGCCTTCTTTTGGGCTCTTCTTCAATTTATTTTTCTATCCTATTCTCACGTGTCATTTTTGTTTTATCTAATATATATTCTTTTATTGTCCCTTATGACCCACTTTGTTTTCTAATAAGACAGAGGCAGGTGGATCTGGGTAGTCAGAGAAGTGGAGAGGGTGAGTAAAGGGAGGGGAAACTGTCATCAGATACATTATGTGAGAAGGAAATCTGTTTTTGATAAAGGCAGTAAATAAAAGTTTGCTTCATCACAAAAATAAAATTATTAAACTAAATTGTGGTGAACAACCGTGTATGCTTGAGATGGATATGGATAGGCTTTGAAAGCAATGGTAAATTCATATAATTTTCCTCTTTATTCATTCTAGGATCTGACGTATTTTTCTCTTTAAAGAACTCATTTAAACACTATACTCCTTGGAGTAGTTTGTCAAACTAGATCTTAATAAAGTACTAGGAATAGATATGAGTTTTGGCTATTTATTGCATCAGACTTCAGGACTGTGGAAATTTCTTGTACCCGGGAATAGAATTAAGGAAGTGTGTTTCAAATAAGATAGTGGACTTGGGTGTGTCTTTGAGAGGCAAACAGGGATCACTTAAAGAGGCTTCTTCTCCTCTCACCAAAATATTCCTAGCGATCTGCCTCCATATAGACAATGTGATGAAGAATCAACATGGTGTACACATAGCATTTTCCCATTTCACCAGATACTGCATGAACTTTCTCGGTGTGGCTGGGTCCTCCTCTAGGCTCTAAAACCATCATGAGTGAAACTGTTATAAAAGGTTTAATTAACAGTGGTGTAGCTGTCTCATGTGAGGCTATGCCAGTGCTCACAGTCACCTATAGGATGGAACACAGGGCCCCCAATGGAGAAGCTAGAGAAAGCACCCAAGGAGCTAAAGGGATCTGCAACCCTATAGGTGGAACAACAATATGAACTAACCAGTACCCCCAGAGCTCATGTCTCTAGCTGCATATGTATCAGAAGATGGCCTAGTCGGCCATCACTGGGAAGAGAGGCCCCTTGGTCTAGCAAACTTGATATGCCCCAGTACAGGGGAACACCAGGGCCAAGAAGTGGAAGTGAGTGGGTAGGGGAGTATGGTGGGGGGAGGTGGAGTGGTAATAGCATTTGAAATGTAAATGAAGAAAATATCTAAGAAAAAATTAAAACAAAACAATACAAAATAAAACAAAAAACAAAACAAACAAACAAAAAAAAACAATGGTGTCCTGCCTGCATGATATGATAGTGCACTGCTGAAACAAATCTTGTATGAGCCAATATCTGACAGCCTTTAAGACCCACTCCACAAGTTGGAAACCATACACACAACTGTACCTCGCTCAGGCGACCACAGATCAGAGACTTAATAGCTCAGAGATCTAGTGTACACCCTAATATTACAGTTCTACTAAAATAATGCAGTAAATGCCTCCTAATAACGTTTTCCTGAACTAAAGATCAGTACCCTCCTTAGCTATCATCAAAGAAGCTTGTTCCTGCAGTACACATAGGAACAAGGAAAGAGACCCACAGACAGACATTAGGCAGAGAGAGAGAAACCTCAGAGGACTCGGTCCTAAACTGTTTTTCTCCATCAAATTTCTCCTCTTAAGCCAAACCAAACCAAAACATCTAACCCATCAAACAAATGAACAAAAGAACCCTGAGAAAACAGAGAAAGTAAGAGCCTGAGGAGATAGCAGACACTATGGAAACAAGGCCCTCTAAACCAACAGGATTAACATACATCTAAACTCACAGAGACTGGGGCACAATATGTAGGGACTGAAAATGCTTGTAGCAGTTTGTGTCATAGATCTGAAAGGAGACGTGGGCAAAAGGCCTTATTGCAAACTCAGGAGTTATCTACAATTGATAACCACTAGCAAATGGAAATTTAGTCTTCTTGAAGGGAGTCTCACTGGGGAAAGAACTAAGGGTAAGCTGGAATCCCATCAGTATACCATCAACAGACAGTTAACAAGCCCATCAGTATACTGTCAGCAGAAAGTTAACTCAGCAGCAGGCTTGGAGGTTTCTTATCTGGAGTTGTGACAGAGTTTGTTGTTGTTATTATTTAATATTATGTTATTTTTCATTTTATTTTATTTTATTTATATATTTTTATCCCCTTTGCTCTGCAGGAGTTCTCTCTCTCTCTCTCTCTCTCTCTTTGCGTGTGTGTGTGTGTGTGTGTGTGTGTGTGTATGGAAGGGGAGGTGGAGAGGAACTGAGAGAATTAGAGGGAAGTGAAACAGCAATTAGTGTATATTATGTGAGAACAAAATCAATTTTCAATAAAAATAGACATAGAAATAAAAATGAAAGAACATGTTTGAAAAAATCCATATTGAAATAACCCTATCTCTCTTTATGATGTAATTATTAGGAAGAAAAGTACAAGCATATGTAATAAAAAATTAAAATGTATTGAATTATTCTTTGACACATACAGAGGGAAACCTCTGAACTCAGGGAATCAAAGCTTTCCATTTCAAAACACGCCTAAGTTAATTTTGAAGTTCATGAAATTATAGTCCTGTCTGTTTTCATTCAATATTTTTACAGTTGATACTTTATCCAGTACCTAATATATAAGAAAATAGGGTTCATACATATGAAGTTCTTAAGAATAGAGAAAAGAAGGGGAGCTGGCAAGAAGTTTTATTGGTTAATTTCTTACCATGCTGAACTCACGGTTATTATAGAAACCCTTTACCACATTATATCTTTGATGGTTATATGTAGTAGAAATTGTGGAAGTAAATGCAATTCGGATGCTTTGTTCTTATTTGGGGCTTTTGTTTTGTGCTGGTGTAATTGCTGTGTTTTGATACAAGGCTTCATATAGCCCAGACTTGTGTCCAGAATCTACTGCCTATACTTCAACTGGAAATATGCACCACCATATGAGGCTTTTGCACATATTTAAAACATTTAATTATATATACCTTCATATACTCCAGTTACCTACAAGAATCAAATCAGGTAGAGGATAAATACATAGCAAATGGTTACTTCCAAAAGAAGACTTGCAGCATCCTGGTCACATATGGTAGCACTAACTGCATTGCAATAACATAGTGAAAATAATGTTGGTCTTTCCTTTAAAAACCACAGTGCAGTGTATTCTCTGGACAGAAAGTGTAGAAGCTCTTCAAGATAGGAGAGGCTGACCCTCTGTAAAAGCAGACTTCAAGTAAGTAAACCTCCCTAGTGTGATAGAAAGCTGGCATATGCAGTCCAAGCAGTCTTAACTGTGGGTACCAGCAGCTCAGCTGTTCTTTACAAAGAACACTGAGGATGCTAAAGATAGGCATTCCCAGAGAAGCTGCTGGTGGTAGCATCCTTTCCACAATTATACAGGATTTTGATAAATACTGATATATACATGAAGTCAACCAATTGACATTTCATAATGAGAAGGTAAACAAGATGAAATTATTAACATCTCTTTGGGTGTATACTATATAACATGTTTCAAAATAGTAGAGCTATGTCATGATTGTATGACAAAAACTGCAGACATTATTTTCAGTGACATTTCACTCTTAAAAGTTTAAATGTGCTGGGCGGTGGTGGCGCACGCCTTTAATCCAAGCACTTGGGAGGCAGAGGCAGGCAGATTTCTGAGTTCAAGGCCAGCCTGGTCTACAGAGTGAGTTCAAGGACAGCAACGGCTATACAGAGAAACCCTGTCTCAACCTCCCACAAAAGTTTAAATGTATTTTGAATATATAAATAAACAATGTCCATATTTATGTATGTAACATACTGATTCTGGAAACAAATCTTAGGTTAGTAATTGAAACTCCAAAAGAAAAATTTCAACTCAACCAGAAATAAATAGAATACTAAAGTGACTGTTTGTGATTATGTTTGGTGTCACTTTTTTCTATTTCCCTTTATTTTTTATATTTTAAATGAGTAACATTCTAACTATGAAGAGTAAAAGTTAAATATTTTATTATTCCAAACACAATTAAAGAAGTCGTAGATTAAATGGTAGATTATTCTCTACTCTAGATAGCTTCAATTAAAAGTGGATCTTCAGTCCACTTAAAGAATGAATATAAAAGTCCTTAGTGAATTCATTAAAAGGCTTCATCTACTTTCTCATAAAAAAATTGTCCTCAAAAATTTTTCATTTCTTATTCTGACTCACAGTCCTCTCTAATTTCTGATGGCCCAAATAAGATTTACTTAGGTTTATTAATTTGCAACAAAGGAACTCCAGTAAATTTTTAATAATAATAATCATTATCACTGATTAAAATTATATTGTTTGCTCCAGATGGAATTCTTTTCCTGGAAGCAAGAATGAGTTTGCATTGTGAGAATGTAATGTGTTTAGACCCAAACAGGCAGATGGCAGAATGACAGACTACCACACACTCATGATGTCAGTAGCTGTATCTCACCAACGCTTGCTTTAAATAAACTCTGTTGCCAAAAGAATCCCCATACTTTTCAAAAGATAACTAGACTTGAGAGCCTAAACATTACGTGAGGTTGGACATGGTTCTTTTTCATTTCCAAAAATAGACTCCCATGAAGTCTAAGTTTCAGGCAAAGGAAGTATCAGTCAGGTGTAGTTTATCAGTGAGAGTTGTTGATCTTTGTAGATTACCTGGTCACTCTCATTAGACAGGGAAAACTGGTAAGTAGTAACAGTTCTCCGTTAAGGATTTTAGAAGTGTGATTCAAGGGAGGACTGTCATATTTGGTATAACTAATATTTTTAAGATGTAGTTATCCTAGTTAAAGATGTTGAATTTGTAGTTAATGATATAAAATTAACAAGATTCTTAAAAAAACTATCTTTAAAAAGGCTTTAGTCTTTAATAGCTTTTCATGGATGCTTAATTTTAAAGGGAAGTCAGTGGTACACTGAGGTTTGGAGTGAAATTCAGAAATAAGTTTCAAGGAAAGTCCTTTCACGTGGTTTCCTCAGTTAATGTGCCTCTTTTATGTATTCCTGGAAATCTCTGTGTGGAACAGATGTATCCACTGAGGCAAACACATATAGATGAAACTTTGACCCTAATTCTTATAGAATTCCATCTGAAAAGTGAGATAGCAACATCTTAGGCATATATATTAAACAGCTGACATTAAGCTTCCTTAAACTTTGCACTTTTTATCTCCTTGATTTTGCCTCTAATCCTGATGCTTTATGATTCGCTTGACTATATGTTCTTGTTCTCATAGACCTCAGCTTCTTCCTTCAAACCATTATTCCTTAATTTTTAGTGGTGGTTGTGAGTTTTAGAAGCTATATTAAGTAGAATAGATTAATGAAACAGCAATGCCCAATAATCAAAGTGAAAGCATATTACTATTTACTTATTTAAAAGATTACATCTAGGTTTATTTCCTTTTCATGTAAAGTGCAAGACAATTTCACGTATCAGGACACTGTGGTTCGGTTTCTGATACAAAGGACATGCAGATGTTGGCACATAGATGAATATATTTGGGGTTTATATCTCAATTCTATCACAACATAAAAGCCTCATCCTATACAAGAGTATTTCATTGAAAAGGTACAAGAGTGAAAAGATATAGTGAACTTGAACTTTCCCATTCTTCTTCCTTCTGTGCAGGTGGAAGATGCCATAAGTCTTGCACTGGCCGATGCTGGGGACCCACAGAAAATCACTGCCAGACCTGTAAGTTTGCAATAGTATATGGCTTGAAAATGTCAGTAGTTTATCATGGAATCTCCTCACAATTCTGATCACCTGCAGTGTGCAATGAGCTTCATTTGCTTCCATCAGAATAAGCTATTAATATATTGCTTTCAAATGAAACAGTACATAATTGCTTCTCTTATTTCTTTGTGGTTTCTCATTTAATGACCTCCATTGCACATTTGTCATGACATTTTTCTCTGACTTTGAAGTCTGTGTATCAGTAAAATTAGGAGATTCAAAGGCATAAAAATTCATATTAAATCAATTTCAAATACATTGGTACTGAATTAAATTTCCCAAGTATTTATATTGTCATTCATGGATTACAAAAATAAAACTGCAAGAAGGAACCTGTACCTGTTTGTTCAAAGCCCTGAATATGGCACACACATGTAGGCTACATGGCTAATGTGTTTACTATCACGACTGTTACGAACAAACTTACTCGTAGATTATGCTTCCTTTTAACATTCAATTTCAGTGTGTGTGTGTTAGTATGTGCACATTATTATAAACAGTAGGTTCTTAACTCAGTCTTTAACTAATAGGAGCAGTAACTGTCATCATTGATAGGACATGGGAAACAAAGAGTGGCACTGCAAAGGTCGAGGGCTAAGAATGACCATTGTCCTTAGAGTCTTTGCTGTGTATGGATGAAACCTGGGCTAGATCCCCAGCCCTAAACACATATACAATACCTTTAGCATTCTTAAATTTTTACTATACTCAAAATATACATGATATTTCATCAATCTTGTGAATAAATAATTTCTCTTATATTTGACAAAAAAGCTCTATGCAAGTGATAAACTCCTGCCATGCATTAAAAACCAACATTTAAAAAAAATAAGGAACAGGTTGGTGATAACATGAAATGCACATTTTGATATCATAGAAAACAAAAATATTGAAAATTTAAAACAGGCAAATATTGCTCAATGTCATCATTTTAGATAAAATTTTGAAGATTTCACATTTATCTCAGTTCATGACATTGTTTTAATAAAGAAATAATAAAATAAATTATTATAGCATAAGCCAATTTTGATAGCATAAGCCAGCAATGGTGGGTATACAGAAAGAATAACCCTCAAAGGTAAAATATTCTTAAATTTATTAAATTATGTATATTTTAGTATTCAAATTGAAGAAATATAAACAGAATCACATAAAATTGTCAGCCATCCATTGGTATTCATCATAAAATTCAGAAAATAATTTCTATAGATAAAAAATGCATGACTAAATGCCTTTCCCATTTTTACTCACAACCGCTTATTATGTTATCTATGTGTTCATTAGCTTTCTGTTACCGTAAAACATATCTGTAAAATGATAAATATGTAAGGTTAAAAGTTGATTCTGGCATGCAGCTTTGAACGTTTTGGCCATGGAGTGATTGGTTCTGTTAACCATGGGCATGTTGCCAGCTAGCATCCACAGCATGGAGAATATGGGTGAGAAAATCTGATGAGACATTGAAGAGAAGTTAAATACAGAAAGAGGTCATAAGTGGGTATTAGCCCAGAAACCTAGAATACCCAAGATACAATTTCCAAAAACACAAAAAAATCAAGAAGAAAGACCAATTTGTGGATCTTTCATTCCTCCCTAGAATAGGGAATAAAATATCCATGGAAGGAGTTGCAGATGCAAAGTTTGGAGCTAAGACAAAAGGATGGACCATACAGAGACTTCCCCATGCGGGGGTCCATCCCATGATCAGCCACCAAATGCATACACGATTCCATATGCCAGCAAGATTTTGCTGAAAGGACCCTGATATAGTTGTCTCATGTGAGACTATGCCAGTGCCTGGCAAACACAGAAGTGGATGCTCACAGTCAGCTATTGGATGGAACACAAGGCCCCCAATGGAGGAGCTAGAGCAAGTACCCAAGGAGCTGGAGGGGTCTGCAACCCTATAGGTGGAACAAAAATATGAACTAATCAGTACCCCCAGAGCTTGTGTCTCTAGCTGCATATGTAGCAGAAGATGGCCTAGATGGCCATCATTGGGAAGAGAGGCCCTGTGGTCTAGCAAATGTTATATGCCCCAGTACAGGGGAATGCCAGGGCCAAGAAGTGGTAGTATGTGGGTAGGGGAGCAGGGCAGAGGGAGGGTATAGGGGACTTTTGGGATAGCATTTGAAATGTAAATGAAGAAAATATCTAATAAAAAAAAGAGGTCAGGATCAAATCATCCTCAAGAGGAGTACCCTCCTAGTACTAGAAACTGTCCCCGCAGCCCTCACTTTTTTAGTGTCTACTGTTTTCAAATGATACCGTGAGTTAGGGACCATGTCATTAATATCATAAGTTTTAGAACATATTCAATACAAACTATAGTATACATTTAACTTTATTTTTCACTTATAACATCTGTTTGATCTATACATTTATTCAAAGGTACATCATCTAAAAAATGAATAATATGTTAAGTCCTTCATATTCTGATTCTCTATTAATTTTATGAATTTATCACTTTCTAATACATGAATTTCTTTTTTAAAGAATCTACAGCTTCTTGGATTTAGGGGTTTGAGTGTATTGTTTTGTTCTGGTTTCAGGACTCCATAAATCACTACTGCACTTATATTATCTCTACCCTGCACTCACTTTCCTCCAACTGCCCCTGTGTTCCTGAGAGCTCCTTGAATTCATGACCTCTCTTTAAGTATTGTTTTATACATTATATGTACACAAACACACATAAACACACACAAAAACATATTTATATAGCCTTTGCATGCATTTAGTGTTGTTCATACATGTATTTCCTTGCGGCTGATCACTTGGGAACAGGTAATCCTTGAGGGTTTAATCCTTGGAGAGTCTGTCAATCTATCTCTCAGCAGCCATTACCTTTAACAATTTTTCTAGGATTTTAGTCTTGTGAAAATTCCCCCACCCATAATAGCATGTCAACTTGTGTTACTGACATTGACATTATGCGGGTCTTGCATAGGCAACCATATTTTTGAGATTTTATGGGTACACTTTTCCTATCATGCATAGATGACACTACCTCACAGACTATGCCCTCACCTTCTGAATCTTAGAAGTTAATCACCCTCATCTACAATATTCTCTGGGTCTTCTTTGTAGTGCTGGTGTTGTAAAAGTATCAAGTGAAATTCACAGCCAATTGTCTGCATTTTAGAGTTGTGGATATATAAAATGGTCTCTGGTGCAAAAAGAAGCATCTTCGATGAATGAGAGCTACAATTACATGTTGGTGAAATGATAAGAATTTAGAATGCAGGAATTATACTTTAGGAAAAATCATCTGTAGAGTCTCTTCTACACTCAACCATACCAGTCATGATGAAATTGTTGGCTAGAATTCCAGCACCAGGTTTGAGTTCCTTCCTAATGATGACTTACCTTCAATTAAACAGCTGTTGGTTACCCCTAAGATATAACTGTCACTATTGTACCTTAAGGATTTATTGTCATGCTTGTTCTTGTTCTGGTTTGGAGGTTTTTCTGTTGTGTAGTTCTTTTCTTTTCTTTCTTGAAGCCTGCATAACATCTTTACATAATGTGGGAGACAATCCTTCACATACCTTATGTACAATGGGAGATCAATTCCTTCAAATCTTGTGTTGAAATTTGTGATGTCTTCAACAATAAGATTTTCATTTTCAAGTCATGTTAGACAGCCAAGAGCTATTCAATGTCCCTTATTACTTGGGGAGGCTCTTAAGCACTCTGAGCCAACAATTCTGAGGGAGAATTTTTTTTAATGCATGGCACTAAGGATTTTGTTAGGTAACACAGGCTATTGTGGGGAGTATTATCAACCAAACAAGCATAATTTCATTAAAACTATACACATAGATGACAGACAGACAGACAGACAGATAGACATGCATGCATGCACACACACACGCACACACGCACACACGCACGCACACACTAAACATCTCCTTATGTCTTTTTCAAAAGTTGTCAGTATTATTTATGTCCACTTCCTCTGACTCCCTCTATAATGCTCTCTCTTCCTCTGTCTCAGTTAAATTCCTTCTTGATTTCCCTACTGCTTTCTTTAACCATGTGTACTTATTCTCCACTCTTTAGAGCTCTCTCAACCTGACCTGTTTTGTCCATGCATATAAGCATGAATTTCCATAGTATTAGTTCTTAGAAGTGGCATTTCTATGAGGTAACTCGCTTATATGTTTGCACATTCGTAGAGATCACCAACACAGAATCACATTTTTGGCAACAATTACTGCTGCCAGGGTAAATATGTGCCAGTGCACATTTTTTCTATTCCTTGACTAATAGCACATTCACAACAGTTTTTAGCTTTTACTAAATGATTAGTATAGAAAAACAAACCTGCAAGTGGTTGTAGATGTCAATGAACTCACTTAGTAGAAACAATATTCTATGGCAGGGATTTTTTTAACAAGAATTTTAAACCAGATTCTAAACTAAAACTATGTTCCTATGGGAAATACAGTATTTGGTGACAGTATAAAATAATTCCAAACCTAATCACATGGTGCTGGGCTGGTGTTGCTTATCAAGAATTGATGCCAGACCTTATGGTGATGCAATGGAGAGACATGGAAGTCGACAAAAACGCACAGGTACTAATGGGCTTTTCACAACAAATAGCTTCTGAAAACTGAGGACTGCAGACATGGATGGTCACAGCCAGCTTTTTGAATGTAAGTGGTAAGGGTCAAAGCTCAGGTCTTCCTGCTTGTACAGCACATATATTCACCCATAATGAAACAGTCACAGCCCCATATTACCTTTTCAAAGGGTTTTGCTATATTCTAGTGTAGTGGAAAAGAGAGACCTTACTAAGAAACCCACTACTCTACTGTTTGTACAGAAAAATCACAAAATACAAGATGATTTCGTTTACCTATTATTTCTGCATAGAAATTAAGGTCACTATCTCTTTTCAGCCTTTTGGCTAAGAGCAAGTTTAGAAATTAAGCTCACAATAACATTATAATACAAAATCCACTTAATGGTAACCATATATTCTCCACATTCTATAAATTTATATATATATATATATATATATATATATATATATATATATATATATATATATATTTATCCAAGTACAAATTTTAGTATACTATATATTATCACAGAATCTAATAGCCTATAAGATGTTTCTATTTTAATGTTTTTAAAGATAAATTTCTTGCAAATTAAGGAGGACAATGATCTTTTTCTGTAAGCTGGAGATTGTCATATTTGTATAGCTGATACTGGGTTTAAGCCTCTGTATTTGAATCCGAAGCTTGTTCGGTCTCCACACCATGTTGCAGAGGGCACTGCAATGGTATGTTAGCTTTGAACATCCTCGTATAGACAGGGGGTTGGAAGGGGGTATGGGATGGAGAACAGTTGGAGGGTATACCAGAAGGGGAATAAAATCTGGAGTATAAAATAAAAGATTAAATAAAATTAAAAAGAGAGAGAAAAGAAATCAGTCACGTGATAGAAATCACAGTCGTTCTGCTTCTTGTCATGCGTCAACAACTCCATTTAAATTTCAGTTACCATGTCTATAAATTGAATGGTTATTCTCAACTCCAGAGGGTTGATTTCTTTTTTCTTTTTTTTAGAAAGGGATTCTATTCAATGTTAAAGTTGGAATACATAAGCATTTTGGGGTATAGACTAATGACCCAATGATTAACAATAGTATAATAACTGAAGGAAGTGTGTTGGAAGCAGTTTTTCATGATAAGTGAATGAAATGATATGGGAGACAAACTCTACAGCTCAGTCTAACCTGGAGATGTCTACAACACATCTGCTGTCCAGAGCAAAGGATGAGAAACAGGACTGAGGGAAGTGAAGGCTGTTTGCCCTTGCCTTTCACGCAGATTCTTTTCCTCTTCCCTTGAGTTACTTACCAGATAAACCACTTATACATATTTATAGAAGAGAGCAAATTATATTTTGGAACTACTCAGACACATAAGTATAATAAGGCCCAAGTTTTATAATTATAAAAATAATTTCACATTTCAGTGATAATTAGGTTTCGTGGAAGATTCTGTGGGGATGAGAAATCCCTCTGAGCTTTCACAGAGGTGAATTACAGTCAACCCAGAATTCTAGTCTCCCCTTAGATTTTCCTCTGTGGTTCCTCCGTGAACTAATATGACTTACAATGAATTTCACAGAATTTACAATATTTGTTGATGCTTTTGATAATATTCTACTTAACTGTTTGTCCATAACATGTGCAAGATGTAGTCTTAGTTTACAAATTACTTCTTTCCCTATGGCTGAAGTACATTACTACTGGGGAGAGCTTTCCTAGAGCTAATTTTTTTCTATTTTCTTTTCTTTCTTTTTAATCAAACATTCCTTTATATCTATTGTGGAATTTTTTTTTCAGAATTTCAAAGTATTAGGAAAGGAAGGACAACCATTCCAGTTTCCTTCATCTCAATTCAGGAAGTTGGAGTTAAGATAGTATTTCATTCCTTCTCCTTTCCACTAACTTACTCCTTTGGTTGTGCCTCCTGGTTGGTATGTCTAGAGGTTGCCCTGTGTAGCTAAATGGTGAGAAGTCACAGCAAGACAAATGGCTCAGCTCTGGAGACGTTCACAGTGATGATCAAGTTGTTGGGTGAGATGAAGCACGGGAGTGATGAGAGCTGACAATGTCTGTATACGGAGCCACAGCGGGGAAAAAAGATGTCAGCACATCATGGCTTCCTTGAGAGAAAAGCTTCAGGGTTTCCAAAACAGCGGGAAACTTCTGCTGTGTTCAACTTAGAGTTCACAAAATGGAAGTCCAGGGAGAATTTATTGGCATTTTATTATACACAAAGGATTATTTGTTCAGTTTTCAGGAATTATTATTTATATTTCCAAGAGTTTAGAATTATATGTGTTTTCAGTTCCACTATACTAGTTATTGTATGCACTGGCTTATGAGTCAGAGTTGCTTTGAAGGCATATTGAGTAATTTAAGTATGTCCTCAGTAGCATTTCCTGATGTTCAGATTATAAACCAGGACCAGTAGGTATCTTATAAACATTCTCTATTAGAATAGAAGATTTGTTTCTAAACAAAATATTTTAAGAAATCTTAGCTCTGCTAAGGGATTTTATAAATATTAATGTAAGTAAATGATGCTTGTACAATCTTACTAAGTGCTTTGCTCTGGTTTACCCAAGAGCCTGATTTTCTGAACAACTTGAATTCATGCTCCTTAAATCCTTTTTTAATGCTAGAGCACGCTGACCCTAGAAACCTAACAAGAACATTTCTCGCATCACTGCAAAGGGTCAAACAGATCTTAGGCTGGGATACTGAGAGATGCCTTACATGTGGAAGAGCAACTCCAACTTGAAAGTACTTTTTAAGCTCAGTTAAATCGCGCCTGCCTTGCTCCACAGCACAGCTTAAGTAAATTGATTCAGTGGATTAATGTAGTCATGTCAGGGGAGACAAACTTATCTTCTATGTGAAGTCTGAAGCTTATAGAAGTATTATTTAGTAAGCTTGCCGGGAAGAATGACAACTCTGTCTATTCACAAGAACTGAGTTCTGAGGTCTGAGTTGTATAGGTGTAGGTGTGAAGGAGACTAAGCTTTAAGAAATAAATAATAATGATAAAAGGAACAACACTATCTCTGTCCCTGCAAGATGTATGGAGTGCACTTATCACATTTTAAATAGATACTGCATGTCCTTTGTTATCTCTAGTCTCAGATTCAGGCCAGCTCTCTCTGGGCTCTTACTATCAAGAAATGTGGCGACTTCATTTTACATTTGCCTTTTGTCCTACCAGACCCAACTTCATCTCACTTAGACACTGAATTTTGTGTTAGGAAAGAGAAAAATGCACACATTAAAATATTACCATTTGATTTTCTCAACCTACACACCCATTTTGCATAAAAGTAGTCATAATTGTCTTCAGTTGCAGATTGGATAATTAGAATATTTTTAAAGAGACAACCTCTGATACTCAATTTTACATCTTCTAAGTTGTTTTTCAAATGTCGTTTCTTCCCTAGAAACAAAATAGATAATATGTGTATTTAGCAATAGAAAGAAAAATGTGTTTCTCTCCTGAATTAAAGTAAAACAATATAAAAATGGAAGAGAAAATGTATTTTAGCTGCTGGACTAAACAGACAGGGTACTTTTGCTCATTTGTCATTAAATTAATTTAAGCTAAGACATTATTTTAAGACTGAAAACTTCTGCTTCCATTACATCTTTTAGATAAAAGTCAATATGCTATAGAAAATTCTTAATGTGATATTTAATACATTTATAAACACGTTTTTCAAACAACATTTTATATTATTTATTGTTTCTATGAAGACCTTATAGTTTATCTTAAGTAAATTGAAAGTTAACAAGTCTCTGCATATTTTATTATGCTTAGAAATGTGAAAATCACTTTTACAGTTGCAACATATTGAAACATTGTTTAAAACAGGAAAAGAAAATAGCCCGTTTGTTCCATTCTTTCATAAGGAAGGAAAGTGTTGGAAGTATGACTTCTCATATTTGTTTTTAAATATACCCATGACAGAATCAAATGAAGTATTTAATATTATTAAATATTGATTACTCAAAGGTTTTCCCCAAAATATAGTCAAGAAAAAGTAACCACTCAAAATTAAGTTGTATTTCTTTCTCCATGAACATCACATTTTAAATTGTGAGACTCAAATGACAAATTGTGAGGATAATAAACCAATTATACTTGTATACATGCATAAACATAGAATTTATCATAGTATGATGGTGTTAAAGTCTTTGTAGAACAATATAATTTTAAAGGAAGGTGCCAATATGCTAAACTTCTAATTAGAACTGAGAAAAGCATGTGGGAGTTAATGTGGAGAGGAAAAGAGCTGAGCCAGCACCCCTGATCAATCAAGGGAACAGCAAACCTTTGTTAGGAGCCAGCATCTTTAATTAAAACTCTTGTATTTACTAATAACTTTGTACGCCTATAAGCCCTCTTATTGATTTCAATTATTTTCTATTTTCCCCTTTTTGAATGTATAGTTTCTGGAGACATTGTAAAATTACGGAAGACATTACAGTGTAGTAATTACTTACACACATTTAACATGTTAAACAGCAAGTCAATAATTTCCTTGACGAACATGGCAACAAATTGCTATTAATTATATTATCATGACATTCTTCATAGATTGAAGGAGGAGCATGATTTCTATCTAACTAGAGTAGGTATCTTTGTCTGAACCATGGTACAGATGAAAACACAGTCTTGTTGGGAGATCTGGCTGGGTGTCATGCTAAGGGATTGTGAGGCAGAGATCCAATATATGAAATTGTGCTTTTCCTGTGGATATTCTGAAATGAAAAGGGAGATGAGATCATGCCATGGAATTTGACAATTGAAGTCATGAGTTCCATTGAGCTACTTTTGGTTTTGTATCTTCTGTCCACTTGCCTGTTGTCCTAGTGTCTAACAAAAAGGTACAGCAAATAAATGACATGATAAAATGATGTTTATGGTGAGAAAAATAGTAACAGACACTGTGTTCCAATAGATTTTGTGGTCCCAGTGATCCTAATTTGGACAAGTTATCACCAGTGGATTTATGTTTGTGAAGTAATTAGAAGTATACTTTGCTGTAGAATAGGTATACAAGGAGAACTCAGGCTGTTTTACATTTTCCTGATTTGATCTATGTGCACTGAGCTGAGAATTGTTTTTCTTTTTTTAATTAATTAATTAACTAGTTTATTTATTTACATCCCTAGTGCTGTCCCCTCCATGTCCTCCCCCACACTGATTCCCTCCTCTTCAACTGAGAAAGGGGACATGACCCTCACCCCCAGGTATCGTCCAACCCAGGCACATCAAGTCTCTGCCATATTAGGTGCATCCTCTCTCACTGAGACCAGAGAAGGCAGCCCTGTTGGGGCTTGTTAACAGACTGTCTAGTTACTCCAGTGAACCCTGGATAGCAGTAAAAATGTATGAAGTAGATTATATTAGAAAGAAACATGCTATATTTTAAAAGCATTCTTTATTAAATACTTAAGCCATACATGTGTAATGTGAGTCTTATACTCACTACCCATTGTTGCTATTACTGAAATGTAGATTTATATATTAGCTCCCAATAGGTCCCCTTGCCTCCTCTATAAAATTTCAATTTGAAACTGCTTCTATGTTAGATGCTATGAAGTCATTTATGTTTATATGTATGTACATCCATGTATGTGCCTGCTAGATAAAAGCTTTAGCAACAGATGTGGAGAGAATTGAAGTGACAACTTAGTTTTCATTATGATCACTGTCAATATTGTTAATTCATGTGGGATAGGAATGATCTGGTTTACAGGAGTGAAAACAGAAGTATCTGAGATTATTTTAGGTACATGGTATTGCATTTAAAAAAATACCCATGAAAGGAGTTACAGAGACAAAGTTTGTAGTTAAGATGCGAGGATGGACCATCCAGAGACTACATCACTTGGGGATCCATCCCATAATCAGCTACCAAACCCAGACACTATTGCTTATGCCAGCAAAATTTTGCTGAAAGGACCCTGATACAGCTGTCTTGTATGAGGCTATGCCAGTGCCTGGCAAATACAGAAGTGGATGCTCACAGTCATCTATTGGATGGAACACAGGGCGCCCAGAAGTGGATGCTCACAGTCATCTATTGGATGGAACACAGGGCGCCCAATGGAGGAGCTAGAGAAAATACCCAAGGAGCTGAAGGAGTCTGCAACCCTATAGGTGAAACAACAATATGAAGTAGCCAGTACCCCTAGAGCTCATGTCTCTAGCTGCATATATAGCAGAAGATGGCCTAGTTGGCCATCATTGGGAAGAGAGGCCCCTTGGTCTTGCAAACTTTATATGCCCCAGCACAGGGGAACACCAGGGCCAAGAAATAAGACTCAGTGGGTAGGGGAGCAGGGCAAGGAGAGGGTATAGGGAACTTTTGGGATAGCATTTGAAATGTAAATGAAGAAAATATCTAATAAAAAAATAGTTTCTGGAGCCATCTTCCTCACTACTCTAAGTCCCCTTGACCCTTTCTTACCTTTAGACACATATTGTTTGTGGCTTCAAATTTAATGTCTACCAATCCAGGAATGTATAAGAATTTAGAAAATAATTTAAAGACCTAGTTTGATAATAACTCAGTATGTGACCTGAGACAACCTAGTTAAATACTTTTAAATATTAATGTCTTCATCTGTGACACTGGGATAATTAATTTGCTCTCTGAAATATATAGGTTATATCTTTACAGATTTTATATTTCTGTACAAACTATTTAAATAATACCCAAGGACCCGTAGTAAATTTTAACAATCTCACTATCTGTGAGGAAAATTTCCCTCCTTTCTTTTTATTAAAAGTAATTAATAGCAAACAGTGTGACATCTATGTATGTATATTTGTACATATATTTATATACAAATATTGTGATACTCTTTCTTAATTTATTAGAATTACCTTAGTCATTTCTATTTTTCTGTCATTTGATTTTTTTAACTTATAATTTATGTTTACATCTTATTTCACCACAAGAAGAGCAACTTCTCACTCTTTTATGCTGTCACAGTTTTGTGAGTCATGTTTTACCATTAATCTAGTAGTTTTACTTTAGTGGATATTGAAATTACATTAGGGGCAATTATAATCAATGGAAAGTTCAAAATATGTAACTATATAAAAATTTACCTCACTCTATAAGTCATATTTCTCTACAAAGAACTGCAAAGTCATAGATATATATAAATGCATAGGGTTTGATGAATGGCTGTTTGTGATTTATGTATCAATTTATGAACTCACAGTTCATTCAGTGTTGAGGATTTTATCCTTATCAAAACAGAAGCTTTTGCACATCATCAAAAGGTACTGGCTTCCCCAGTGATGTCTGACTATGTCTCCTTATTTGTTCATAAGCGTTTATTTGATTCATTTTCTTCATCAATAAGTGATAAAGAATGCATGATTTCTTCATACATGATCTGCCGTGAACTTCTGTCTTTCACATGGAGAATTTCTTTGAAATCTTGCATCCTAAATTAAGGAGTAATGCAGATATGTATTAATTAGGAGAAAGCTCATCTTCATTCTCTCCTGATAATTTTGAAAGGGTGTGCCAAATTTGTTTGTTTTTACATCAAGGCAGTATATTCATGTATGTGATATTCCATAAGTCAAATTACATCAAACTGCTGCGTACACCTTTGTTTTTTCTTTAAGTTTTTAAAGAGAATATTGCTATGCAACTTGGGCTGTCAATAAACCAGGTGCTGCTGCTTCTGCATTTTGAGTGCTGAACCTAATGGTCTGCATCACCATGCTCAGCACCATATTCTGCTTTGTGACGAATTCTTGAGGTTGCAGCCTTTAATAAATTAAAATGATAATCTTAACAAAAGCACAAGCTCCAGAGATGGCTTAGTTGATAAAATGCATGCCTTGCAATCATAAGGACTTGAGTTTGATTCCCAGAAAGTACATTAAGACCCAAGTACTACAATAGACATCTAGCGTTCTAATTCTGGCCATGTGGGGACAGGATGATCTGGCAAGGGGGGTGGGGTTCCTAGCTTGACAATCTAGCTAAATTGGTGAGTTTCAGAATCTGGATCTAACAAAGTGTCTATACCCCCCAAAAAGGTAGATGGTAGCTGAGGAAGACACCTGAGCATTGATCTGGAGTTCATACAGATACGAATACCCTGACACCAGCACACACACATACACATAGACACAAGCACACTGGCACACACAAGCATACATATGCATACACACAAACAGACACTTGTGCACACATATGAGCTTATACACACATAAAACAGACACATACATACATACATATGAACACACAAAACTCAACTGACATTTTTATTCATTCTCATATTCTTCTTTATGTCCTGAAATATCTGTCAATAGTTCTGTGGTTGGTATGATGATTCATAATCATTGCTAGTCTTCTTTTATAATTATTATAATATAATAACGTTTTTCTTTGATTCTTGACTCACAAACCTTGTAAATGTTAATAGTCTCCTAATGATAGAGAATATACCTTAGGGCTAAGAGTACAGTGTAAAATCAACATTAAATTCTCTCAATGAATCACTGAGTATGTCTTTAAAAAATAGGTGAAGCAGTCCGCATTAAGAAAATGAATAAAACAGGGGATTATGAAGAATAGACTAAACAAGATTCCTTTCCTCTGAGATACATCTAACAATATTATCATGCCACAGTTCATAGGTCACTGGAGACTAGACTGGGACAAGGATCAACCCTGATTAGTACTTGTAGAAATCTGACCATGCTTTTATTAACTGACTGAATGTCAATTTCAGCAAAGCCTGTAGAGCAATAGACCATGCTTTTCAGGTGCACTGTAGCATCTATGTATTTAGGATTAAACTGTTATAATACCTTTAGGTGTGTATACCTTATGATACATCCAGATTGTTCATTTAGAGAAGCTATTAACAAATAATATTTTGTTGGAAGGAGGATCATATCCATTTGAAAAGCCTAGACAACTTTTCACAATTCTATTTTGTGACACATAGTTGTTTGTACTTTTAAGTCATCCTCTAGAGCTTCCTTCAAAGTGAACCTATTATACCTCTAAGATTCCTAAAGCATTGCCAGCCATATAATCTCATATATGTGATTAAATGAATTAGATGATTAACAAACAATATATACACACTTTCTATACTGTATATCCTCCTATAAAAATAAGGTTTATGGACCATTAGATAGCGACACTAGTTGCAAGCCTGTGAAAAATGAACGTTGTGACATGCTGAAAGTAACTGAATCAAAATTTTCATTCACACAATAATTGCTATGTTCAATTTCAAATTTCTGGTAGACTATCTTTATTCCATTAACAGAGATTACATATAAAAATTAAATGCAATTAGAAGGCAGTGAAGAAGGGAAGAGGGAAAGATATAAATAAAGAAGAACAGGATAGTGTCATATGAATGATAGTGGGATCTAAAAAAATGCTCCACAAATGTATCCTTAATTTTCTTATTTTATAAACAGATTTTTTTCTAACCAGTGTAATGATTTTTGCTGCTCCTGAGAGAACTCAACAGTAAATATTTGATCTGTAAACTGACTGTCACTTTGAAATAAAGTAAACTTATTCCACGGTAACAATTTGGTCATAATAATGGTTAGCAATGTATTTAGAATAGGAATTCAATTTTTGTTTTTATTGGGGAGATACTGATAAAATACGTCTTCTATCAGATATGGTAACTGTTGGGAGTGGTTTTTTTCTCAATGGCTTCCCTGTCAATCAAATTTGCATATCTGATTCCATTGAATGTGTTCTTGAATGACTCTCCATTCTAAGGTTCTAGTTACTACGATTCATATGAAAAGTAATCTAACTTCCAATATTTTACTATTTAATTTAATTACATTTAATGGCATGCCAGCACTTCAAGAGCTAGTTACATCTCCTCTCAAGTATTTTAGTGGACTTAGTGAAACAGCTCAGAGAACCTACTTATAGGGGGCCAATCTAATAAAATATGTGAATAAAGGTGGAAATGAACAAAGTTAAAAGTTGAGTTATTGATTTCAGGCACTGATTATTTTGTGTGTCTACATCATTACAATTATCAGTAACCAGGACAGCCAGGGCTATACAGAGAAACCCTGTCTCGAAAAACCAAAAATAAATAAATAAATGAATAAATAAAAATAAATTATCAGTACATTTTGACGTTACCAATATTAAGTAACTAATACTGAATAATCAACAAAAATCATTAAACAAATATATTATATGCTGGTCTTCACCCCATCCTGTATCAGCTTTGACACATCCAAGGGGATGCTTTCTCCCTAAAAAAAAAGCCTAAACAATAGGAAGAATAGTCTCTGAAAGCTGTCTGTTTAGAAAACTTACTTGTTACATTCGTTCTTTCTGGTTTCTTCTTTATCAGACAAACACAGAAGCTAGTAAAATATAGTGTGTGTTCACTAAATTTTCATTGATATTTAAGGAACATAAAATTCTTGGAAACAAAAAGTGTTATTTTTCATATTGAAGATTACATATTGAACTTACATAAATATCAGTTGAAGAATAGGTTTTTATTCTTTTAAAATGCATTAATTCATTATTATTATTATTATTATTATTATTATTATTTTGAATGTGAAAAGAGCCTTTATTCTGATTGGATAAAATCAACAGGATTTCAAGAGTATATCCTCCTGTTTATAATAAATTTCCTTTTTTGCATCTTCTAGTAGATTGAAGATACCTTGAAGCAGAGATAAGCAGGGATCTGAGGATGCCTGTACGTTGCAGAATTCCTCTTGCTTTGGTTCTAAATTGGTCCCTAATTCCATTTCTTAACACTTGATCAGTGTCTCTGGATGAATTTTTAATGTAGAGTGTGATAGTTTGTTTCCAAGGGTCCTGTGCAGGTCCAGCAGCTCCTGGAGGATTTCCCTAGGCAGAAGCAGATTTTGTTAAAAGATACATGCTTGGATAAAGAATTAGACTTCTCTACATTCTGCTAAGATGGAATGGACCACTAGAAATCCCAAATGCCCTAGAAATAGGCGATATTTGACCATTATATGTCAGATATTGTGACTTCAAAAAATTTAAAATTTATTTATTGTAGAAAAGGTAATAGTTTAAAACTTATGCTTAAGAGTTTAATAGAATAATAATTGTTACAAAGTTTACAAATTTTGGAATGTTCTTTTCATGTATAAACACTGCCTTCTGAGTATAAAATTTTAATGTAAATAATAAATAATATTTAAATAGATTGTGAGTTAGTAATCTTATAGGTTTAATGTTTTCTACAGTTATTCCCAAATGGCAGGGAAGGTGAAAGTAAATAAAAAGAAACTGAAACATTTTGTGTAATATAATAAATCAAGACAGTTATAAATAAAAAATTAACCTATAAATGTATATGTCTAGAATTAATTATTGTGTTGCTTATAACATAAGTTAAATATGGTGTAGCTTATAAAATATGTTTGCTTTGAGGTCTGTGCTGCTGATTTCAAGCTGAGCAATGCTTGTTACCTAGAAACAAAGTAATGGGATGCCCTTTCACTACGCTTATTTGAAATGTAGTAATTTGTTTATCTAGCATATGTAACATATGTCTGCTATTTTAATTAGTTATTTTCAGTCTACTGGAATAGCTTTCTTATATCTGTGAGTACAAATATATATTTGGATACAATCTTTATAAAACTATGTATGAAAATATTTTGCACTATGTACCCTGAAATACGTACAAATTTGTACATATAAGTAAGTGTAGGATTTAGTTAAATTTTATAAGGAGTAGCATTAGCATTGTACACAATAATACAGATTTAGATGCTATAATGATTTAGGCAACATATATTTATGGTATGCAATATATATGTGTGTGTATGTATATATGTGTATGTGTATATATATGTATATATGTATGTGTATATATATATGTGTATGTGTATATATATGTATATATGTATGTGTATATATATATATGTGTATGTATATATATATATATATGTATATATGTATATATATGTGTGTGTATATATATTTCCCAATTCTAAGAAGGGGCAAAGTGTCCACACTTTTTTGGTCTTAGTTCTTCTTGAGTTTCATGTGTTTCGCAAGTTGTATCTTATATCTTGGGTATCCTAAGTTTCTGGGCTAATATCCACATATCAGTGAGTACATATCATGTGAGTTCTTTTGTGATTGGGTTAACTCACTCAGGATGATGCCCTCCAGGTTCATCCGTTTGCCTAGGAATCTCATAAATTCATTCTTTTTAATAGCTGAGTAGTACTCTATTGTGCAAATGTACTACATTTTCTGTATCCATTCCTCTGTTGAGGAACACCTGGGTTCTTTCCAACTTCTGGCTATTATAAATAAGGCTGCTCGGAACATAGTGGAGCATGTATCCTTCTTACCAGTTGGAATATCTTCTGGATACAAACTAATGTAGAGATAGAGAAGTTATAAAAAAAATTAATGAACCAGAATTGATGACTTTCTCTGTTATCAGAAGTGATGGGGAAAGAAAAACAGAAAATCCATGCGCAATTTTTAGAGGAGGAACTGGTTAGATAACATTTCATTAATTGTGATGAGTGAATATAGTCTGTGGCAGAAGTGGTCTTAAACCCACTTGTTTCAAGAAAAGATAACAAAGCATAAAAGAAATGAGGCAGAAGTATAAATACATATATATACATATGCAAATTATATTATATCTATATATCTATATATATATATATATTGTAAAGTTCACAAGAAAAAAGTACTTAGAAGGTATATCTCTGTAATAATTGAAATAAGTAGGATACTTTTCCCCCATTCTGTAACTTTAATATCCAAGCTGAGTGTTCCTGTTATTAAATTATATAGTAATTTGATACTATGAATTGGATTCATGAGTAAGAAACGAGTAGAAAATATAGATGTCTTTTCATCCTTCCTCCCTTGTTTGCTTCCTTCCTTCTCTTTCTCTCCCTCCCTTGCTCTCTTCCGCCATTCCTTCATTTCCTTCTTTTCCTGTTTATGTTCCTTTCCTGCCTTTTCTGTAAAATATAATGTGAATCGATTGCAAATATATTTTTCTATTTCTGAGAGCACTTTCTTTTTTAAATTTTTTTAATTAGGTATTTTCTTCATTTAAATTTCAAATGCTATCCCAAAAATCCCCCAGAGCCTCCCCCCCCCCAACCCCCTACCTACCTACTCCCACTTCCCCTGTACTGGGGCATATAAAGTTTGCAAGACCAAGGGGCCTCTCTTCCCAATGATGGCCGACTAGGCCATCTTCTGATACATATGCAGCTAGAGACATGAGCTCCGGGGGTACTGGTTAGTTCATATTGCTATTCCACCTATAGGGCTGCAGACCCCTTTAGCTCCTTGGGTACTTTCTCTAGCTCCTCCATTGGGGGCCCTGTGTTCCATCTAATAGCTGACTGTGAGCATCCACTTCTGTTTTTGCCAGGCCCTGGAATAGCCTCACAAGAGACAGCTATATCAGGGTCCTTTCAGCAAAATCTTGCTGGTGAATGCAATGGTGTCAGCATTAGGAGGCTGATTTTGGGATGGATCCCCAGGTATGGCAGTCTCTAGATGGTCCATCCTTTTGTCTCAGCTCCAAACGTTGTCTCTGTAACTCCTTCCATGGGTGTTTTGTTCCCAATTCTAAGAAGGGGCAAAGTGTCCACACTTTTTTGGTCTTAGTTCTTCTTGAGTTTCACGTGTTTTGCAAATTGGATCTTGTATCTTGGGTATTCTAAGTTTCTGGGCTAATATCACCTTATCAGTGAGTATATATCATGTGAGTTCTTTTGTGATTGGGTTACCTTACTCAGGATGATGCCCTCCAGCTCCATCCATTTGCCTAGGAATCTCATAAATTCATTCTTTTTAATAGCTGAGTAGTACTCCATTGTGTAAATGTACCATATTTTCTGTATCCATTCCTCTGTTGAGGAACACCTGGGTTCTTTCCAGCTTCTGGCTATAATAAATAAGACTGCTATGAACATAGTGGAGCATGTGTCCTTATTACCAGTTGGAACATCTTCTGGTTATATTCCCAGGAGAGGTATTGTAGGATCCTCTGGTAGTACTATGTCCAATTTTCTGAGGAACCGCCAGACTGATTTCCAGAGTGGTTGTACAAGCTTGCAATCCCACCAACAATGGAGGAGTGTTCGTCTTTCTCCACATCCTCGCCAGCATCTGCTGTCACCTGAATTTTTTATCTCAGCCATTCTGACTGGTGTGAGGTGGAATCTCAGGGTTGTTTTGATTTGCATTTCCCTGATGATTAAGGATGCTGAACATTTTTTCAGGTGCTTCTCAGCAATTCAGTATTCCTCAGGTGAGAATACTTTGTTTAGCTCTGAGCCCTAATTTTAATGGATTTATTTGATTTTCTGGAGTCCACCTTCTTGAGTTCTTTATATATGTTGGATATTAGTCCCCTATCTGATTTAGGATTGGTAAAGATCCTTTCCCAATTTGTTTGTGCCCTTTTTGTCTTATTGACTGTGTCTTTTGCCTTACAGAAGCTTTGTAATGTTATGAGGTCCCATTTGTCGATTCTGGATCTTACAGCACAAGCCATTGCTGTTCTATTCAGGAATTTTTCCCCTGTGCCCATATCTTTGAGGCTTTTCCCTACTTTCTTCTCTATTAAGTTTCACTGTCTCTGGTTTATGTGGAGTTCCTTGATCCACTTAGATTTGACCTTAGTACAAGGAGATAGGAATGGATCAATTCACATTCTTCTACATGATAACTGCCAGTTGTGCCAGCACCATTTGGTGACAATGCTGTCTTTTTTCCACTCGATGGTTTTAGCTCCCTTGTCAAAGATCAAGTGACCATAGGTGTGTGGGTTCATTTCTGGGTCTTCAGTTCTATTCCATTGGTCTACTTGTCTGGTGCTATACCAGTACCATGCATTTTTTATCACAATTGCTCTGTAATACAGCTTTAGGTCAGGCATGGTGATTCCACCAGAGGTTCTTTTATCCTTGAGAAGAGTTTTTGCTATCCTAGGTTTTTGTTATTCCAGAAGAATTTGCAAATCTTTCTAATTCGTTGAAGAATTGAGTTGGAATTTTGATGGGGATTGCATTGAATCTGTAGATTGCTTTTTTTTTTTTTTTTTTTTTTTTTTTACTATATTGATCCTGCCAATCCATGAGCATGGGAGATGTTTTTATCTTCTGAGATCTTCTTTAATTTCTTTCTTCAGAGACTTGAAGTTCTTATCATACAGATCTTTCAGTTTCTTAGTTAGAGTCACACCAAGGTATTTTATATTATTTGTGACTATTGAGAAGGGTGTTGATTCCCTAATTTCTTTCTCAGCCTGCTTATCCTTTGTTTAGAGAAAGGCCATTGACTTGTTTGAGTTAATTTTATATCCAGCTACTTCACTGAAGGTGTTTATCAGGTTTAGGAGTTCTCTGGTGGAATTTTTAGGGTCACTTATATATACTATCACATCATCTGCAAAAAGTGATATTTTGACTTCTTCCTTTCCTATTTGTATCCCCTTGATCTCCTTTTGTTGTCAAATAGTTCTGGCTAGGACTTCAAGTACTATGTTGAATAGGTAGGGAGAAAGTGGACAGTCTTGTCTAGTCCCTGATTTTAGTTGGATTGCTTCCAGCTTCTCACCATTTACTTTGATGTTGGCTACTGGTTTGCTGTAGATTGCTTTTATCATGTTTAGGTATGGGTCTTGAATTCCTGATCTTTCCAAGACTTTTATTCTTGCGCGCACTCGACTGGCCAGGAAGAACGACGCTGCAACAGGATCCTTCTGCACACGTTTATTGGGAGAGCTTGATTGTAGAGGCGAAAAGACCCCGAGCCCAGAACTGGTGCTGCTTTTATAGGCCTAGGAGAGGCGTGTCTTACACCCGGATTGGTTATGCACTACGCCTCATTTGCATGTTTCACATCTGATTGGTTATACTCTCAGTACCTTACAGAACCTCATTATCATGCCTGGGCCAGGCAGTGTCTTTGCAAAAAACTTTACTGCATATGTACACATTGGTTGTTTGTCCAGTCTTATGCGTGGTGGCCAGCAGTAGTCAGTGCCACTCAGCAATGGCACATGTGGCTTCCCACATTTATTATGAATGGGTGTTGGATCTTAGAACACTTTCTTCCTAAGAAAGTACTTTGCTTTGCTTTAGCCACTTAACTGCTCATTAAATTATTGCTGAACCCCAAATAATTATATATAATATACATATTATACATATACATATATAGTTATATATAGTTGCACACACACTTATACAACTTCGTACTCCTAATTACAGACTTAATTAATTAAATGTTTTTTTTTCTGATTTAGTCATTACTAGTTATCCAAGAACATGTATTGTTATTAAAAATTTAATTCTGTCAGTGGATGGCTTTGGTTAAGGCCTCATCTTTGTTTTCTACAGTGACCAGAACTGTGTGTGCTGAACAATGTGATGGCAGGTGCTATGGACCCTACGTTAGTGACTGCTGCCATCGAGAATGTGCTGGAGGCTGCTCAGGACCAAAGGACACTGACTGCTTTGTATGTCTATGTTCTCTCTTTCTCCTTAATGTCTGAATCAGACTCACTCACATTGAATATTTAACACTAGATTTTATTATGTCTTGTTCTTTATTAGTTGAAAAAGTGCTGTACCATTCTAGCAGGCATTCTACCAACGAGGTTGTCTATTGATTAAACAGAATTAGTTTGTGACAGTTTGAACAGTCCTGCATTTCTGATATAATTTATGTGTGAAGTGACTGTTTTGGAAAGCATGAATATGAACATGCTTTAAGAAATTGAAAATATTGTTTCCCTACCTTCTAGGCTTACTGCTTTATGTTGTAGCAGTATTGAGTTCCATGAGTGAACAAAGCTTGTTCTTGAATATCAATTTCAAGGTTATATCAGAAGAATCTATGCATTTAAATATTTTTCATTTTGCTGTGTTAAAAAACTTATATTATTCTGCATTTAAAATTAAGAAATGCACATTTAAATCTATTTATGTGATAATATGAATGTTTTATGTTTTTGAAGAGGTTATTTTTACTTTAAAAAAGCAACATTCATAGCTTCGTTGAAATTTTAAAATTATATTTTATATTAAGTCCTTGATATAATTTTTTGTTCTTTTGATAGGTAATTTTATGAGTGATAGTACATTCATTCATAAATCATAATTCTATTTAATTTTATCTAA
This sequence comes from Mus musculus, assembly GCF_000001635.26. Lineage (NCBI taxonomy): Eukaryota > Metazoa > Chordata > Mammalia > Rodentia > Muridae > Mus > Mus musculus. The sequence goes on along the minus strand of NC_000067.6, from coordinate 68,348,636 downwards.
AATGACAAACAATGCACCTTTTTCTTTGAGAATGAGCACAATTTAATCTTTCTATCTCTAAAATATTTTAAAAATACATGTCAGAAATTTATTTTGTTCCACCAAATACATATTAAAATTGAAATTTTTAAGAACTGAGACTTTGTCTAATAAGCAGAATAAAAATTAGAACACTAATGCTATAGCTAGTTGTTGCTTGAGTCATAAGAATTCTAAGAAGCTTAACTTGTCTGATATGATTCTATAGTGAAACAAAACTATATCTGGTTAAAGGGGATCAAACAAAGAATAGAGAGGGGACACATGTTAAGTATCCAAGGAAGAGCCTTGGCAGCCAAACTGAGGGCCCTTTCTTGTCTGTCATCAGCATAGAGAGGGGAGAACCAAGCTTGATTTTAAAGACATTGCACACTGCAGGTGTTACATTAATGATTCCAGAGCCAGAGTGGTGGTAAACAGTAGAAAAGCCTTTCCCTGTAGGATGTGGCACTGTGCCTTTTTAGTTGTATTATTGTGATAAGCAGTACCAGGTGCTCTTGAGAGCTCTCGTTTCATTACTATATTGGAATGGTCCAGTGATTATACTTTGGCATTTAATACAGAATGTTCATGAATGCCAGCCTGAGGCTTTGGTGTAAGTTTATATCGTGCTTGTGTGTTATCTGGAAGGTAAATTCCTCGGGCTTGTATCCCCTTGTTCCAAAGCAGTCTATGTACAGTGCATATCAATGCAGAAACGGTTTTAGTTATTCAGATATAAGAACACATGATGTTTTGTGGTTATAAATTAAAACTCACTAAGTTTTCTAGATTGCTTTTTAATAGAGTCTTCCTATGAAATGTCATCTTAGCAAATAATGTATCATTGGTGGATCTTGTTTTGATTATGCACCTTGTAGACCATCATCAGAGAATTTTCATCTTGTGATAAAGTGTTTGCTGAAACAACAATTGATGAAGCAAATGTTGCGAGGAAAGTGAATACATTAATTCTTATTAATAACCATTTGACAATTTATAATGAAGTGTAAAACACAGCTTTGGATAATGGTAGCTCTTTTTCAAGCTCTCAATTATTCATAAGAGAGTTTTATTTCTTAATTAAAAGAGTTAGGTTGTCCCTATGTTTGTTAGTCAAATGATTATGTGTACATTGTTTTGATATCTCAGGTAGAAAATAGTTTTCAATTTTCTCAAGTGAATTTGGAAATATCAATGATGAAAAGACATTTGAAGACAAATGTATGTTAGCAAAACAGAGATGCCTTTTGAACATGTTGGGTACAGGAAATGATGTACCATCATAAAAAGGGGCATCATTTGATTTAAATCTTACCTCTTCACATTTTACCTTTATAATCACTTCACTTTTTCTGGTTACTCCTGATATACAGGTAAATAAATGACTATCACTATGTTTCCTATTGTAGAATGATGATAGTTGTATTTTTCATGTCATACCATGCACAAACTCACCAACCACATTCTCCAAAATAAAATCCTTACCTGCAGAACTGGAAACTCAAGCTGATTGTAAAGACTGAAATTACATGTTCTAAGTCAGTGCAAATTCAAATAATCTGTCACATGTCTATGTTCAATATTATAAACCAATTCTCAATATAAAACTGTTTATTATAAATATGCATTTTGTGTTTGTGTGTACATGTCATATACACATATTTATACATATATGTATACATATATACACATGAATGTTACTCTATGTGAAGAGAAGTAATACAGCTGGTAATATATATAGACACAAAAGAGGATGAGAGGCTGATGAACAGTTAAGGTCACAGTGACTTACAATTTATCAGTTTGGGCAGAATTTTTAAAATTGAAATATTATAGATAAAAGAGTACATGTCACAAAACCATGATGGTAGTGTTTTATTGACAAGTATGTAGGAAAGCTGTTTACAAATGTATCTGCTGTGTTGCAGGCCTGCATGAACTTCAATGACAGTGGAGCCTGCGTTACTCAATGTCCCCAAACATTTGTCTACAATCCAACCACCTTTCAACTGGAACACAACTTCAATGCAAAGTACACGTATGGAGCATTCTGTGTTAAGAAATGTCCACGTAAGTGATACATTAAGACAGGTCAAATAACTAGAGCTCTACCTGAAAAATGAGAGGTTTCATATATGATCCTTTAATTTGAAACTTGAAATTAAACACTGTAAATTATTTTACATTGGCTGTGGGTCCTATCATTCATATATCTCAAAGAAAAAGAGGAAAATAATGCTAAACATGTTTAAGTTACTCTCCTGAAGTCATAACAAGGACATGTCAGGGAGGGTGGAGGGGAACAGATTCCTAAACCCTGATCATTTTCTTTATACCCTGGGTTTTCAACACATGGTGTTGTTTCTCAGAAAAGATCAATTTTGACAGTAGGCTATCTTATAAATAATGTCAGATTCTGATAGTGTTGGCTTTATGTATACATTTATTGCTGATTATTTACCTATACTAGAATATATGCCATAACAATTTAATATGGGATATCTAAGAAACTGATAGCATGTTAGAGATTCAAGAAGACCATCATTACTTTGATGACATGTTAAATAGTATATGTGATCATATAAATAAATAACACTTGTTTAAACACCCCTAAAAGTGGAGCTTTAGAAGCTATAGACTTTCAATAAGGTAGTTAGAATGTCCTTGTTTCTGACCAGTTTGAAACACTTCACTGTTTTTCTAATGTAACATTAAGACCTGAAGACTGCTCTATGGACCTAGACTGCCAAACTATAACTATCTTTGGATTATTTGGTCATTTACTGTCTAAATATGGGTCAACACTGCCCACTTCAGCATTCTGAAATCTAAAAACTCATAACTTGTTGAAAAAAATGGAAGAAGGGCCAGTGCATCTTATACTTTTTGAGTAGGGGGTTGATGGCAGATAACTTGAAATCCAAAATACTGTATACAGACAGAATTATATGCATTCCTTGTATTAGTTACTTTGTTTTGCCATGATAAAACTGCCTGAAAGAAAGAACCTAAGAGGGAAAAGGAAAAAATGTTTCTCCTGGTGCCAGAGATTTCAGAGAGCAGATTCCTCAGACTCCTCAGAAAGCAGGGAAGGGATTGAGCTCATGCTGGAGGAGCTTGTGGCAAAGACTCTTGTATTGAGACTGAAAAAAAAGCAAGGTGGGTGTGATCTTCCAAAGCCTTGTATAATAATCTACTTCCAACTCACAATGCCTACCTTTGAAAGCATGCACAAGCACAGGCAGAACCTTGAGGTCAAGTGTTTAAAGTACGATATTGTAGGGTCCGTTGTTGATTACTATCCATACCCTTCTTCTACCTTGAGTTCCACGCATCTTCTGCATCTTCTCATAATGCAAGCTAGTGCTCTTGAGCCACCCGTTTCTCCATATAAAGTCACTGGACTGCTAGTAACTACATAGAAAACGTGTACCTTGTATCTCACTTGACTTCTTCCACTACCTTGGCTGAGTAATCTCCTTTCATCTCCATACTGTGTTGACTCATCATAAAAGTATAAATTTATCACTCCAAATAAAGACAGTATGTTGATCACAATGACAAAACAAAAACAAACAATAACAAAAACAAACAAACAAACAAACAAACAAACAAACAAAAGAAAACAACAAAAACAACAGCCCAGACCCGTGACTAGATTCTCTGTCTCTATCAGGTCCAAAATTCATTTCAGAAGCTATTTGTTAGTTGGTATATAATCCCATGCCATAGAGAGTATGTCTTGACTCTGAAAGCCTAGAGGTCTTGGTTAGATTTAACTAGATGAGGCTTCATAAATCTCTAGGGCATTTCCCCTAACAATAGATGAAATATTAAACAGGAAATTAGATCATAAGGCCCATCAAGCAGAATTACTAGAACCACATGTCTTTTTTGCTTTGGGCCCGCAGCATGTTTGGAATCTTTCATGTTATTGTATATATGTCAAGGGTAGTATTTAGGGAAGGTTGCTACATTTCAAGCCAGACTACTTTTGCAAGCATCATGTTGTCCCTCTATTTCTGGAGATGCAGTGATTTAATTTTTATTGAAAGAGAAATTCTTGGCATTTCAGAGATTACTGATTCCCTAAGCATGTTACCATGTCTAAGTAATACCATGGTCCTTGTCTAACTGTACACATTTGCTAACATGCTATCTTTCAAATTTTCACTGTGGATCAGAAAGTTTTGGTGGCACTCCTATAAAACACTGGACCCATTTTGAACATAAGCTCTTGGATCTGAAGTACACTCTCTTGATCCAAAGAGGTTTAACTCAAGTGTCACTTGTGCTTCATGAACCTGAAGTATTTTAGACTTCCAACTTGCATAATGTCAAGAAATGAAGAATTATTAAGGAACACGAACTAAATGTAATGTGGTTTCCTAAGTCCATAAAAGAAATAATTCTATCTTGGGGGCAATTCAGAATGCGGAGCAGTAGGCTATCAGATACTCATGCATATAACACACCACCCTTGGATCGGAGTGCGTGCATTGAAGATGTTGTTTCAGGTTCCTGTGTTTAGGGATGTATGTGGTTCAGAGGAAGAGTCATAAACATTATCAATAATGCTAACAATTTTTAAGTCATAATCTATCTCCTTTGTAACATGATCATTAACCGTTATTGCTTCTTTGATTTCTTTTTAAATATCAGATAACTTCGTGGTAGATTCCAGTTCTTGTGTACGAGCCTGCCCTAGTTCTAAGATGGAAGTAGAAGAAAATGGGATTAAAATGTGTAAGCCTTGCACCGATATTTGCCCCAAAGGTGAGTGATTCTTCCGGGCATTGGGTTGCAACAGGTATTCACCAACAGCTTCTCTGAACCTCTTTATTGTTGTTGTTGTTGTTGGTTTAGGTTTTGGTGTTTGGGAATGGGGTTTCCTTGTGTAGCTCTCCTGGAGCTCTGCTGCCCTGGAACTCGAACTCTAGAACAGTCTGGTCTAGAACTCACAGAGATCTGCCTATATTTCCCTCCAGAGGGCTGATATTAAAATTAGAGCTTCTGGCTTCATATACTTTTAATAGGCCAGTGGGATTAGCTACTCAGAAAAGTTAAATAGTGTTCATTTGTGTGTGTGTATGTGTGTGTGTGTGTGTTTGTGTGTGTGTGTATTCTTCCATAGAAGAATATCTTTAAGCTGGATAAGGACAGAATTCAGATCTGTGAAAATTTAAGCTTTGTAATAAGGCTTGGTGAAGGGAAACTTCAGGATTTTAGACTACTTGCTCTTAGTGTGAATGTCTCTGTCTCTACCTCTTTCTCTTTTTATCTCTTTCTTTCTATATCTCTTTCTAACTCAAATTCAAACTGTTTTTCAAAGTAGATCCTTAGGAAATCGTAAGTTTTATATATACATATATACACATATATACATTTATATATGTAATATAATATATATGACTATCCCTAGTACTACAGTACTTATATCACAATGTTTTCTATTTAATATATATTTTAATATACTATTGTTATTGAACTTTTAAATTGTAAATGATTAGTAGACCAAGAAATCATTTTACTAAAATACCAGCATTTAAAAATTAAATTCTTGGTTTAAAATGAACGTGATATAAGAAACTTTACTTCATAACATAATGTATTAGTTGATAAATCTTTATTTCAGTCATGCCTAGGTGATAACCATATGCTGACTCTTAAATTTAAATGGAAATCTTAAAATGATTCTTTTTTCATTTTTCATTATTTTATTTATTTACATTTCAAATGTTATCCCCCTTCCCAGTTTCCCCTTCACAAGCCCCCTTTCCCCTTCTCCCTCTCCCATGCCTCTATTAGTGTACTCCCCCATCTGTCTACCCACTCTTGCCTTAGTGCCCTAGAGTTCTCCTATCCTGGGTCATTAAGCCTCCACAGAAACAAGGGGCTCCCCTTCCAGTGATGCGAGATGAGGCAATTCTCTGCTACATATCCAGATGTAACTATGGGTAACCCATGTGTACTCTTTGGTTGGTGGTTTAGTCCTTGGGAGCTCTGGAGGTTCTGGTTGGTTGATATTATTATTCTTCCTATATGGTTGCAAACCTCTTCAACTCCTACAATTCTTGCTTGAACTTCTCCATTGGGGTCCCCATGCTCTGTCCAATGTTTGGCTGTGTACATTTGCATCTGCATTGATCCAGCTCTGGCAGAGCCTCTCAAGGAACAATCATACTAGGCTCCTGTCAGCAAGTGCTTCTTGGCATCAGCAAAAGTGTCTGGGTTTGGTGTCAGCAGATGGGATGAATTCCTAGGTGGGACAGTCTCTGGATGGTCTTTCCTTCAGTTTCTGCTCCAGTCATTGTCCCTGTCCCTCTTTTGACAGGAGAAATCCTGGATTAATATTTTTGAAGTGGGTGGGTGGCCCCATCCCTTAACTTGGAGCTGTGCCTATCTAGTGGATATAGACTCTACCCATTTTATCTCCCCTTTGTTGGGTATTTTAGCTAATGTCCTCCCTGTTGAGTCCTGGTAACCTCTTGGGTCCCTGGCATCTAAACTTTCTAGTGGCTACCCCTAGTTCCCCCTCTCCCATTGCTGCACACCTATTTTCAAATTCCTGACCCTCTGTACTTCTCTCGCATCTCCTTCCATATCTGAACTGGCTCCCCTTTCCTCTCCCCCTCCTTTCTCCCTCCCAGATCCTTTTCTCCCCTTCCTTCCCAGAGATTATTCTCTTCCCCCATCATTAGTTTGTGATATAGATAAAATATTTCTATTCAGTCTCAGTAGTAAATGCTGAATAAAGAATTAATGAAAAATTATGAGCTAATGAACTAAGTAAATAGTTTTCAAATGAAAGAATACACATAGAGAGCAAACAGTTGACAAAATGTTCAGGATCTTAAGCCATGCAAATGTAACTTTTATTCTTCTGTAGTAATTGTCATCTTCGAAGTGTGCTACCTCAGTCTTCTCACCTAGGCCTATTCATAGAAGCTTCTAGCCTCTGTAAATCGAATCTAGGCCTAGAATGTTTACAGACTGTGAGACTTACTACTGAAAAAGCTTACCCTTTGTAGCTCTTTGTGAATTCTGGCCCAAACTCCTCTCCAAGCTGAGTGATTTAAACTGGCTTCTCTTTTGATTGAATTGCTCTGCTTGGCCTCAAACTCTAGAAATCTGTTCTCATCTTCTGGCTCCTTCGCATTCTTGTTCTGTTTTTGCCTATGTCTAGCTTGGTCTCTCTGCAACCTGTCTGTAAAATTGTCCCATTAAAAACTTCCTAAGGATTCCACACACTGAGCTCCCACATACTGAACTGGCATGAATTCAACTCCACTGTACTGCATCTCCCTTCACTGACTCAAACTCACTGTCTAGCACCCAGAGATCTGCATGTCTCTATCTCCTGAGTGCTGGGATTGCCTGTGCAATGACTTGACCTAAGCTTTTCTTTACCTGAAACCTGATCTATTCCAGGCTGGCTTTGGAGTCAAAGATTTGAATGTTTTGTATCCTGAGATTAAAGGCATGTCTGTATTAAAGGTAGATCACACAGCTCCCCAGAAGGTCTTTGTATGTGATCCCTCGTCAGAGCAGACATGTTACAGGATTAAAATCCCCCTACAACACAGTTGGGAAATGCATAATAAAACTGCTTGAATGTCCTGTCTCACAGATAATCTGAATGCTATTATCAAACCTAATGACCAATGCTAGTCAAAAAAGGAAACCCATACCCTGCTGATGAGAATGTGAACTGGTGCAGCCACTAAGGAAACCAGTTTTAGGGTTGATCCCTCCCCCGACAAAGTATACCCTGAAAAATAGAGCTATCATATGATTCAGCTTTTATATATAACCAAAGGCATTGAAATCAGTTCAGCATAGATACTACACTGCCAAGTGTATAGGAATCCTCTTCATAATAACCACAAAATAGAACCAGCCTAGTTGTCTATCAGCAAATTAATAGATAATGAAAGTATTATATAATGAAATTTTAGACAAAGATTGTGACAAATTTTGTAAACCAAATGAAACAAAAAATCATTATGTTAAGCAAAATAAGTCAGTCTCTGAATCCGTATTTAATTGTGTGTGTGGGTGTGTGTACACTAAAACAGAAGAGGGCTTAAAGTAGAAAAATGAAATATATGTAATAATGAACCAATAAGGGAAAATATATTTAAAAAAAAAACAAATGGAATCTGTCTCTCAAGTGCTGGAATAAAAGGTGCATTGCACCATGCATGGTCATACAATGCATTTTGATTTTATTCTTTCTCCTCCCTTACAGCTTCCCATATCCTCTCTTTCTCCTTACCCACACAACCTCATGGGATAATGTACATATGGATGCATAGGAGTTCTGAGGCCATTTACAAGAGTTAAACAAAATCAAGTCAGACAAGATACCAGTCCAGAGAAGGGGAAGTGGATGCAAAAATCCCACCTCTAAACAGAAAGCTATTTGATACTTTTTGGAAAAGATAAAATCAGTTTTCTCCATGGAAGTGAAACTATGTAGATTAACCATATGCCAAGGCAGGACTGATGCTCAGGAGTAGGTAACCATCATAAATAGTCTCCATGTTTTATTATTTTTTATATCGTGTGTGTGTGTGCGTGTGTGTGTGTGTGTGTGTACTTGGGATATTTTTATGGGTTAGTGGATTTTATCTTGAGTTTAATTGTATTTTATTGAGTTCAAAGTATATGGGGGAGTGGTTAATTGAGAAAGAAAATAGAATTATAGTAAACCAATAAGGAGTAGGGTCAGAACTATTAAATTTGCTTACCATATATAATGCCAGGTAGTACCAAAGTGGGGAAAATAAATGCAAGTGCTGGAAATACAATAGTTGGGCATGGTGACACATTTTTTTTTAATTCTAGCACTTGATTTAATCTTAGCACTCTGGAGGCAGTGGTTGGAAGAGCTCTGAGTTCAAGGCCATCTTGGTTTACAAAGCAAGTTCTAGGACATCCAGGGCAACACAGAGCAAATTTGTCTTGAAAACCAAAAGAAAACAACAAACAACTTTGTTTTTAGAAAAACAATAAGTAATTTTATATTCAGAAATAAATGTTTTTATTTTATAATGAAAAGAAAAATGTAGTGATTTATTAGCCAAGAATGTGTTTTGCAGCTGTTTACTCTGAATCTTACTTCTCTAGCATGTGATGGAATCGGCACGGGATCACTGATGTCTGCTCAGACTGTGGATTCAAGTAACATTGACAAATTCATAAACTGCACAAAGATCAATGGCAATCTCATCTTTCTTGTCACTGGCATTCATGGGTCAGTATTCAATGCTGTACAATATTGTTCTGTGAAGTGAGGGGGCAGCTTATCTCGGCATGCTTGCCTTGTTGATTCATCTGGACCTAGAACAGTGCTACTTTTTCTTAAACTCTTTCCAGCCAAAGCAGTAGACAGCCACCCAGTCATTCTGGAGACACATCTGCATTTGGAGTCTGGTTACTATTTAGGAATGAGGATGCCGATCTCTAATTCAGCTTGAATACACTTTCAGGGAAATCTAAAATCCATAGTCTTAGGAAACCTAGGTCTTAAAAGGAAACATAAAGAAAGGAAGTACCCTTGAGTTTGCAAGGAATTGGTTCAAAACAACATATATTAAAACAAACAAGCAAATAAACAAGCAAGCAAATAAAAGCTTAACATGGAAGAACTTAAAGAACCTGAGTTAAAATTAACTTGAAATTCTCCTGATCTGCTTTTAAAAAATTCCCCTTTTCTCTCTATTTTTCTCTTATATGGGGAAATTAGTGCTACTATAAAGAGGATTTTATTTTGGTAATAAAAATTGTTACATTATCTGGGGTCCTTCATTACAGAATCGCCTGCTGGCTTTAACTTGGGAAATAACTGAGTTTGTATGCTTTGTGTAATAAAAATGTCAATAGCTATACTTTGTATTTTATCTATTTGTCTATATTACTATTTAATCTCTAAATATTAGTGCTACAGGCTACAAATAAAGACTATCTCTCACATCTTTTAATTCAACTCTTACACTGAACATATATCACATCTTTTCTGGAAGCAAAATAACTGAACACATTATGAATAAATATCTCTAAATAAGAACAGCATGAATAATGGGGCAGAGTATTTATCTTCATTCAAACAAATTGTTATTTATGCTCTTGCATAAAATATCTCTATTAAAAAGGCAGTTTTTAATATGGCCCCATGTCATGACCTATAAAAGTATACATATACCTTCTGTCTACTGTGTTATGTTTAGACAAACCAATACTTTTTTTAAAAAATTAAGATTACTAACTTCCATCTTAAAAGTTGGAAACTCTCATCCCCATCATGGATGACAATGATACGTTGAGTGACCCTCGCCATTTTGAAATAGGATCCACTTGGTTAACTTTACTAACATCCACGCAGCTCCTCTGAAATCATCTGTATGGTTGACATGGCATATTTAGCTCTTTGGGTAGGAGATTTGGGTCAATATTTTTGTTGTTGTTAAATAATTGAATGAGTTCGTGATATCCTAAAAGGAATATATATCAATTATCTTTTAAAATCAAATATTCCTATAACAAAAACATTATCTGTTATTAATGCGAGAAATTAGATGGAGCCACTTGACGCCCATTGCTTCCTTCTATGTAGAGGCTGTTTTAGTTATTTTTCCTATTACTGCTTTAAGATACTCTCACAGAAACAATTTAAGAAAGGAGAGGTTTACATTGGTTCGGTTTCAAGTTACATCTAATATGGCAAAATGTTCAAGGCAGCAAGACTGTGAGCCAGCAGGTTGCAATACATATGCATACACTTACACATACATATTCACTTACACATACACATACACATGTACATACACATACACATACACATACACATACATATATATGGCTCACTCTCCTTTTTATTCAGCCCGTAACTCTAGCCTGTAAAGCACTGCCAGCCATTTTTCAGGTTGGTCTTTCCACCAAACCAACTGGATAGAGATTACTTCTCACAAGCATATGGAGAGGCTAACATAATCTACATTATCTCTCACAGGTATACTCAGAGATCTCCTAGGTAACTCTGTATCTTCTAACACTGATGATAGTAAACATCACAGATATGATAAATGTAGGCTTCAAGCTTACAATATTTGGAACAATTTGAAAATATATATTCATGAAGTGAATTGATTTACAGAAGTGTTTTTTGGCATTATCTGGTCTAAATCATATATTTGTGTGTGTGTGTGTGTGTGTGTGTGTGTGTGTGTGTGTGTGTGTGTGTGTGGGCACGCACGTGTATATCTGTGTGTTTACCAAACATTGGGCATTTTTAAAGTTCAAAATAAAATCTAGAGATAATGTTCTCTCTTAGATACATGAATTTTTAAAATCATTTCAATATCTAGATATTATTAAAACAAATATAAGAAAACTGCCCAGTGTGATAAAAAAGATATTGAAATAAAAATCCTCAAAATCTTAGAATCAAAATTGAGATTAACAAGAGATAGACCTAGAAATCATTCTGTATAAAAAAATACAAGAAGATAAATGTCATATGAGTACTTGAAGAATGATGTAGAAAATCACAAAGTAGATTTCTCTCTCTCTCTCTCTCTCTCTCTCACACACACACACACACACACACACACTGCAGAGGTGATGAAGATTCTTTGAAACTAGGACAAAATGGCTAGGGAATTACACACGAATAATGACTCACTCTAGAGTTAGCACATCTGAGGTTGTCTTTGGTAGTGCATTTCTAAGATTGTAGGGGACAAAAGGGAATCCTTTGCTGTAAGATGATTTTAAAAGCATTGCCCTTGGGTTATTATTAAAAGCCTAATTACTGTTAAAATTAAAACATTCCTGTAAGTGCCACAATTTCAAATGAATGAAGTAAAGTGATACTACCTTCATAGATAACTTCTGTAAAAAAAAGTTATTATAGTAGAAAAATTATGAACAGTGACCTCTCTATGGTCAAAAGTCTTCTAAATAATGTCTGTGAGAGGAAATTTGGAAAATGGGTGATTTAATTATTCTAAAAATATTATTTTAGTCTTGTTTCATTATAGAAGATTATTATGGAGTTATGCTATTCACGAGGATTTTGCATATTCATCTCCTCTTTAGAGTTAGTCAACATTTAAAAACAAAACAAATAGAAACAAATGTCATGGACAATAGAGACCACGCACAGTTTATGAAACTTAAAATTCCTCACTCTGTAAGGACTATAATATCAATTATCCATTCAAGTAAAAATGAACTGCCTAGAAAAACTAATGGCGACTGGAAGTCCGAAGGTAAAAGCGTGTCTTGGAAATGAACCCCACAAAAGACAAATGAGACAGCTTATGTAGGTCACCTGATTCAGACCAGCATAGAGTTTGGTTCACAGCAACATGATGAATGGGGTGAATGGAGCTCTGTGGAGTCTCTTTCTTGACAATCATTTGCTTTTCTCGAGTGAAAGCTGTGAAATGGATTGCTAATAAATAGCTTCTGTGATTGTTTAGGTAAATAAATCAAAAAGTGTTTTGGTTGGTACACGTGGTAGGGAAAGTAGAGTCGCGAGTAGGACACAGGGAACAAAGAGTACTAAAGCTGGGGAGAAGTGAGCAACGGGAGAACCTCAGTGACCGTGTCTAGTTTAGAGCTCAGAAAAGGGTTCAATTAAGAGTACTTTATGGCTTAATGCTAGTCTTTTACAGATTATCTTCAAAAAGAAATAAAGGCAAAATTTAATTTCACATGCATCATGTTTGTTAGTTTGGATGAGTATCAGCTCTTAATCATAACACTGAAACCTGGAATACTTGAAGTTAAAATGTAATACTATTGTGGCTCAAGAAAAATATATATGACATTTTATAAGACAAATATATGTGAAATATGATATATCTTCCATTCTCAGTCTCATACCAGGATGAGCCATATATTCTGAAGCCTTTCCCATTCATTTCATGAAACTATGACAATAATTTCTAATCAATAGATTGAAGACATCATACACACACACACACATCAGAGTAGTAGTTTATTCAGTCTGTGTGTATATGTGTGGGGAGAGAAAGAAAGCAGATGGAGTAGAATTATAATGTGACTATTATAAACAGTAAACTTCTAGTAAATACAATGTTTTATATACTTTCATTGGCATTACTCTCAATATATTAATAGGGCCTCTTAATAGAATAAAATTATTCATTGACTTAGTTATTTAATAGTGAGGTTAAAAGACATAATTAAATGATATTTTATTCAGACAGCCATTTCTATAAGAAAGTATAGGCTTGAGAATTTTCTCAGTTAAACGTTCTTATTTTAAAAGATGTAAAGAAAGGTAATTGGCGTCTTCACACCCTGGCTTTATAGTGTCTTGGCCATGAATGCAAATCCAACTCATATCCTTAATTAGAATGAAAATAACAGTCTTGCAAAAGGTCTAGAGTTATCAGAGCAATATCCCTGTCATCCCATCTTAGCATTGTTCATGTGCATGTTTTTACAGTAAAAAAGCGGCTCACAAGCAAGTTGGCACTGTGTTGCATAAACAGACTGACATGAGGAGGTTTCATGATGTGTCCCAATAATGGCAGGATAGTGGAAGTCACACCTAAGTTTCATGACAAAAATAACTTTCATTCAGGGGAATTGTGAGTTTGTTTTTTCTATCCTGAAAGCTATTGTGAGTCACCAAACAGAAGGACAAGGGGCCATAATCTTCTTCTAAATGGCTCTGTGATTAGGGAGGAAAGCAATTTTAAGTTACTATGGACCTCTGAGGACTTTAGGATGGCAATCCCTAGAGGTATTTTGAAGTTGAAAAGGGGAATTTTGTGAACTTATTTTCAAGGGAGTCTTGACTGTCTGATATTAAGTATATAAAATATCTGTGGTTTATTTGACTTCATGTTAATGGCCAAAAAATTATTTAACTTCTAACAACTGAGAAGTTTTCAGTCATGAATTGGGCTAACTCCACTATTGTATGCTTGCCCTGAATTTTTATTCTTTTCTCAGTGAAGCCAGGATTTATGATTTTGTAGTCAAAATTTTACTTTCCAAGGGAGAGCAGTGTTAAAAGTCATTTCCCCAAATTAAGTGCTTCTATTTTTATCAGATTTAAAGAGATTTTACATTAAAAGATAGATATAAAATTCAGTAATAGACAGGTAATTAGGAGTGATGTGAAATGTTGTGTTCTATGTATAGCATGGCTGTACACATGTGAACTTATAACACCTTGGTCACCTGCCCAAGACCTGCCCAACATCAAGCTAGTTAAAACATCTATCATGGAGATCTGACAGGTTGCTTAGCTGAGAATATGGAGGGAGTTAATGGCTGATGGAGGAAAATGTTACTTTCTCTGGTATCTTGCCACACATTCCAGTAGATGATCCCACAACCATGTACATATGGGCAGCTGTTGGAAGCTGTCCAGAGGCTCACATGGACCGTGTTTCACCTGGAAGGCAAGCCAGGGCTGAAAAGAGAGGGGAAATAGGTGGTTGAGAGAAAAATGGAGCTAAACCAAGATTCCTGATCAAAGCTCAAATGTTTAATAGAAATCTGTGCTTATAAAGGGGGAGGCCCATCCCCCGCTAATCCATTCTCAGAGCCTGAAACCAGCTGCAGGTTAGGGTATAGTCTCAGGAATAGCTCAGGGGCCTCTCAGCAGGTAGCAGTGTCTTGAAGGAGAACAGGGGCAGTGGCTGAACAATAGAGTCATCTAGTCAGGAAGGCTCCACCCTAGCTAATCTCCTTAGTGGCAGCAAGGTCAAGGTCTGGATTAGCCTGCTTCAGGCTTGGGGGGTAATAGGCAGCATTAACTCGAGTCAGTGTATGCAAATATTTAATATAAAAAGAGGGCATGAAGTTGATATGTAGGGGAATGCTTTGGATGGGCTGGGGATGAAATTGGAATGAGGTTTTAGGAGTGAATAGAGTCACGATACATTGTACACACGTATGAGATTTTCAAAGAATAAATAAATATTATTTTGAAAAAATGAATACAAACATTTTCCCATGTGTTATACTTTATTTTGCACGTATGTACCTTAGAATAATGGTAACATATTATATAACATACAAATATATGCATGTATGTGCATATATATAAATATGCACTTATGCATATATGTATGAGAGAGTGTATGTGATAGCAAGAATAAAAAGTTCAACTTTTCAAGAACTTTACATTTAAGCTTTAAGCTTTTAGGATATATTCATTCATGTGACACTGAAAATAATCTGGATCAATAGTTTATTTTGAGTCCTAGAAAAGTGTGCTTGTAGTTTTTCAGTCTCAGCAATACACAGCATCAGAGCTTTCTACAGCATTGCACTTTAAACTACTAGTACATTGCATTGATTGCATTTTAGTTTGAAATATAATTTAATCAAGCAAAGCCTTTTTTAAAGTGATGAGATGGCCCATAGTGTGGGGTAATATGCTGATGAAATGAGTTTAGAAAACCAGTGTCAGGTGGTTCAAGAGATCAACATGGAATTCATAGTTGCTGAAAATAATGGTCTTTCGAAGACTACTTTCAGTGGAAGCAGTCATCATTCCCAGCAGCCATGCCATATACCTGTTGGGTTGTTGGGATATTATAAAGCACCTTGGTTGACAACCCAATTAAGATTACATTCAAAGAAATTACTGTATTTTGGATGATTTCCCACACACAAATTAGAAAGTTTCACAGATGATGCAAAGGATAAGTGGTCATAGGGAAAATGAAAATCTTTTAATTGCTATATAATTCTAGAAAATTCTAAATTCATTCCTCTTAGAAAGTTCAGTATCTCATAGAAAGGAGATCATTGTGCATAATTTATCATTCGATGAAGATACAAAGTCATCACAAATATTATTGATCCTTTTAAAGTAATAAGACAAGTGAGGTATATTCCTCAAATTATGCAAAGTATTATTTTAATTACTCTATTAAAATGATGGGCTTAATATTCAAGTACACAATAATTTTTCATGACCATTATTTACCTAAAATATTTTCTAAGATGAAAAAAGAAAACTATTTTTTTTTTTAGTGATAGGTTTAAAAATATGATGTGAATTTTTAAAGAAATTTCACAAGAAAGGGGTTTGCTGATGGGAATGCAAGCTGGTACAACCACTTTGGAAATCAGTTTTGCAGTTCCTCACAAAAGTGGGAATAATACTACTGGAGAATCCAGCAATACCACTCCTAGGCATATGCTCAGGACCATATGTCCATATATGTTAGAAGATGCTCCAACATGTAATAAGGACACATGTTCATAACAGATGTCCTCAACAGAGGAAGGGATTCAGAAAATGTGGTACATTTACACAATGGAATGCTACTCAGCTATTAAAGACAATGAATTTATGAAATTCTTAGGCAAGTGGATGGATCTAGAGGATATCATCCTGAGTTAGGTAACCCAATCACAAAAGAACACACATGATATGCATTAACTGGTAAGCGGATATTAGCTCAGAAGTTCAAAATATCCAAGATACAATTGGCAAAACACATGAAACTCAAGAAGAAGGAAGACCAAATTGTGGATAATTCGATCCTTCTTAGAAGGAGAAACAAATTACCCATGGAAGGAGTTACAGTGACAAAGTGTGGAGCAGAGACTGAAGGAATGGTCAGCCAGAGACTGCCCCACCTCGGGATCCATCCCATATACAAACACAAAACCCAGACACTATTGCAGATGCCAACAAAAGCTTGCTGACAGAGCCTGATATAGCTGTCTCCTGAGAGGCTCTGCCAGTCCCAGACAAATACAGAAGTGGATGTTCACACTCATCTATTGGATGGTGCATAGGGTCTGTAATGAAGGAGCTAGCGAAAATACCCAAAAAGCTGAATGGGTTTGCAGCCCCATAGGAGGAACAACAATATAAACTAACCAGTACCCCAGAACTCCCTGGGACTAAACCAGCAACCATAGAAAACACACGGTGGGACTCATGTCTCTAGCTGCATATGTAGCAGAGGATGCCCTAGTAGGTCATCAATGGGAGGAGAGGCCTTTGGTTCTGTGAAGTTTTTATACCCCAGTATAGGGGAATGACAGGGCCAGGAAGTGGGAATGGGTGGGTTGGTGAGCAGGAGGAGGTGGGGTGGATAGGGCGTTTTCGGAGGGGAATCCAAGAAAGGGGATAACATTTGAAATGTAAATAAAGAAAATATCTAATAAAAATATTAAAGCTTATACACTTTGTATTAAGAAACTTGCTACACCTTAAATAATATATATCTTTTTAGATGGAAGCAAATATTTTCTGTTATAAAATAATGGGTTTCAATTTGGCTGCATCTCTTCTTGATTTTGTAGAGACCCTTACAATGCTATTGACGCCATAGATCCAGAGAAACTGAATGTCTTTCGGACTGTCAGAGAAATAACAGGTACTTTTAATGATTGTGTGTGTGTGTGTGTGTGTGTGTGTGAGACAGAGAGAGAGAGAGAGAGAGAGAGAGAGAGAGAGAGAGAGAGAGAGAGAGAGAGAGAGAGAGAGAAAGAGAGAGAGAGACTGCCCTAAGCAATGTGACCTGGTATTTTCTTGAAATAGTTACATATTTACAATAGCAATACATTTTTAAAAGAAGTTCTAGTCTTTAAGACTCACATAATTCCTTAGCCTTTATATTCTGGATCCAATATGACCCAGGCATAAACTTTGATACATTCTTATTACTGTGATGTCAAATACCAAAGGTAAATGATGCTTGGGCACTTATTTTGCAGTTGACTCCCACATAGGAATCACAGTTTTGTGTGAATAATAATCATCACTCCCTTAATATGATATTTTTGAGTGTTAATTTTTTAAATCTCTTATACTAATTATTATGGGTTCATAAATATGAATCAACATTGGATTTAACATCACAGAAACAAAATGTGGTGAGTTAGGGCTGAACAAATTATCTTAGATTTCTAAGTAGATAGAGATGTAATAACATACAGATAAATGGTGAAGGAATTAACAGAAATAAAACTTTATTTTTTATCCTTAACTTGATTAAAAATTTATGTATATGTATCTATCACAATGAAGTAAATTATACTATTTCAATATTTGACACATCTAAGTTCATGAGTCCCCTGAGTCTTAAAAACATGGATTCTTGGTGTCGCTCTTTAATAATAATTATTAATTTAATGTTTAGTCCAGAATTATTTTACTTAATTGTAAAAGGATAAGAAAGTGATGGATACTTCAAAATTAGTTTTCATTGTCTATTTTACTTACTTTCTACCTTTCAATATATTTTAATTATGTTTGAACTATAATTAACACTGTCATTGAAAAGTAATATCATGAATTCTTACTCCCTGTAGGTTTCCTGAACATACAGTCTTGGCCCCCAAATATGACAGATTTCAGTGTTTTCTCCAACCTCGTCACAATTGGAGGAAGAGTCCTCTACAGGTAGGTGAATATGTTCAATGCTGTCATCTAGCTGAGTATATGGAGGAATATCACAATCTCTTTAATGTTATAAAAAAATCAGTCTTACTCATCAACTGATTAATTCTGAAGATGAGCCTCCTGAAATAAATCCCTGGTGGGATATGAAACACATAAAATTCATAGTTTTTAAGTGCTTATTGCCTGGGCTAATATTAATTTGTTTCAAGTATAAGGCATGAAATATGATCTGTAAAACTGAAATTTGTATGTAACTTATGTTATACTAAAATGTAAATGTAAGTGACTTAGTAATGACTGGAGTGTATGGAAAATCAATGCTACTACAGCTGGAGGCTTGCATTTCATCTCCAATGCCGTTGTTTGTGCCACACATCCTATGTTGAATGTTACTGGGGAAGATTCCCTATCTTTAGTGTTGAAAAATAAATGGAGAGGTCATTAGTGGGAGAGGAAGTGCCTACCTCACAGAGACTTGAAGTGCCTACCTCACAGAGACTTGAAGTGCCAGGGTGCGAGCATACCCAGGGAGCCAACTCACTCAGTGGAGGAGGGAAGGGGGAATGAGGGAAGAATTGTGGAAGGCAGTGAGCAGGATATAAAGTGAATAGGCAAAAATTTAAATTAAATTATTAAATTAAATTAAATATAAAAGGAGAACTCAGATATTGTTAGAAAATATCCACATCAATATTTTTAAAAACCATGATACAATGAGCATTTTTATGAGTTACTGAATTTTAAAAGGTTTAAGTTTTGGAAAGCAGTACAAATGGTCAATAAATACTAGAAAAAATGTTTAATATCCTCATCTAATGAAAAAAAAAAAAGAAAGAAAGAAAGTTGGTGCTATGACCCCAGTCAGTGAGAAAACAAGAATAACAAATGCTAACAAGGATGCAGGAGAACAGACATTACACACAAATAATGAAAGTATAAACTAGGATATCAACCAGAGAAAATATTGTGGGGTTCATCTACAAAACAGTACCACTGTAAAATAAGACTATACATTTCTTAAGTATATACCCAAAGTTAGCATGAAGCAGATCTACCTTCACATCTAAGGGGGAAAAAAGGCTAAATTTTACATAATCATCATGGAATAAATGTGCTAAAGTGGGTATTGTCATTACATATTAATATTTATATTTAGTCTATGAGTATTTACTCTTAGTTAGGACTTTACTTTTTGATGCTTTTCTTTCTTTTTTTTTATCTTTTTTAAAAGATTTATTTATTTTATGTATGTGAATACACTATAGCTGTCTTCAGACACACCAGAAGAGGGCATCAGATCCCATTATAGATGGTTGTGAGCTACAATGTGGTTGCTGGGAATTGAACTCATGGCCTCTGGAAGAGCATTCAGTGCTCTTAATTGCTGAGCCATCTCTCCAGTACCCTACTTTTCAAAAAAAATTATTTAATCTTTTTTTTCTATACTCCAGATTTTATCTACCTCCTGGTCCACCCTCTCTTCCCCATCCCATACCTCCTCCCCATACCCCTGTCTCCAAGAGGATGTCCCCACATCCCATACCCACCCTAATGACTTTACTCTTGAGAAATACAGCATTTAGGCTGAGAAGAGAAGGCAGAATGTAGCTAATTCATTCAGCAAAACACACACATACACACACACACACTACAAATATATATGTGTGTATATATATATATATATATATATACACACACACAGTGTTAATTGTTATAAATAATAGATATTGCCATTTGGGAAATGAAAATTTAAATCTATATATTTTCAAAGATGAAAATGTTAATCAGAAGAACAGTTTCTTCTGTTCATTCCCGTTTGTTTTCCACTATATTTAATTTTGCTGTGAGATGCTATGTTTTTATTGCACATTAGAGTATAGGTCCCGAATTATGCATTTTCCATTTCCTTCTCTCTCCTTTTTAGTGGTCTCTCATTGCTGATCCTCAAACAACAAGGTATCACTTCCCTACAGTTCCAGTCTCTGAAGGAAATCAGTGCGGGCAATATCTACATCACTGACAACAGCAACCTGTGTTATTACCATACCATTAACTGGACAACACTCTTCAGCACCATTAACCAGAGAATAGTGATCCGAGATAACAGAAGAGCTGAGAATTGTAGTAAGTACACGCCCCATACCTCAAAACAGGACCTTCTGTTATTTTTTATGTTGCATTAAGTACTTGAAAATAGCATCAGATTTTTGGCCCATTAGCCCAAAGTTGGATAATAGAGAGGTAGTATAATTATCAAAAATGTGGCATAAATAATCAGAGATCATGATGCTTATAGAATATAGTCTGTCTTCACATTCTGGCCAATGTTAGGAAACCTCATCTGGAGATTTAGATGCCATAGATGGTGGGAAGATACCAAGAGGAACCCCCTCCCCCTCGCCCCATGCAACCATTCCACACTCACAATGAACTCTCTTATATAAATCTAGGATGAGTGTTAATTTAAAAATGCAATACTTTAAACAGATGGTTTAGAGTTCAAAATGATTTTTAAAATACAAGAAAAGAAAATCCTCACTTCATCCATAAAGGGAGACAGTGGCTTGAGGAATCTTACCCTTTTAAGTCAAAGCCGTCAAAGCAGGCATAAGGATTTTAAGAGACTGGCATTGAGGAACAACTGTGGGACATGAAAGAACGCATCACTTCCTGCCTCTTTCTCCCATGTGGTGCTGGTACTCACAGGTTGACAGTTCTGTGTGGGAGAAGTTCTAGTGGATTCTTCATAAGTCTTTTGAAGTTTTCTAAAAGAAAATGAAGAAATTCCTACATATAAACAGTACAGAGATAAATATTACCAACTCTTAAAATGCAACTTAGTTTAATTTTCTAAGCTACCTTATTCAGTAGCTTAGAAACTACTGTGCATATATATTTGACTATAATGAAACAAAAGTTCATTACTTAGTTTTCAATATAGAAACACATTTTCAAAATTACAACTCTGACTTTTTCATTATTGAGTATGCAATGAATAGCCATGGTTTTATATGTCAGTGATCATTAAGAGGAAGAGGAAATCTTTACAATTTACATGATTGGGGTTGAGACTGAGTCATATTTTGTGATCACTGAAAATTCATGTATTTTCTCATACAATACTTTATTTTATTTATGCCTTTTTCCCCTATATTGAGATTGGTAATTGTTGGGCTTTTTTGATTCTAGATTTGAAAAAGCATTCTTAAGTTTTAATACATTAGTTTTCTGTATTGTAAATAAATTTCTTTCAGATGTTTTTTAACTTTCTTATTTATTAATTGAACATTTTATGTTTTTATTGATTTATGAGATTAGGTTTTCTGTTTTCTGTCTTATTTTTCTTATTTCTGTATGTTCAAATTTACTGTAATTTTTAGACATATGGAAGTTTTTATAATGCTTTTTATTATCCAATTTAATACTCTATTGAGCCAATTTAATATATTGAATAATCAATTTCTCTTTAATAACAGGAGTTGGTTGTAATTTGTTGTATAGAAAGATCAGCTAAGAACATGTCAGATTGTGTTTCTTATTTGATGTATGTGGTTTAATTTGTTTACAACCACCCCATAAATTGTAGCAATAGCCATGTGAAGATTAGTATAGCAATATCAAAAAAGATAAATAATGTTCCCAGTATTTTGAGCTACTAATTATATCAATTGTTCAAACTAATGCCTATCACATTTCAAAGACTTGTATGTTCATTTCACCATGAAATTATTCAAAAGAAATTATTACTATCATAGGCAGTCTACCAGCTTCCTATAATACATTCTGCATATTTTAGTAAGGATCACCCTTGTCTTAGTACTTCTTTTCTGTTATTACAGCAGTAAATACATGAATAAATCTAACTAAAGCTGGGTACCTTATAACATGAGATTTGTCTGGTTTACATTGTTGGCAACAAAAGTCATAGAAGAGTTGCATTAGTCAGGTTTCTCGAGAGCAACATAACTGATAGAATGCATCTACATATATTGAAGGGAATTTGTTACCATGTACTATAGCTATGGTCCGGCTAGTCCAAAAATGACTGTCTCCATTGGAGAAGGTAGGAATCCTATATTTGTGCAGCTGCTCAGACTGAATGTCTCACATGATTTTCAGAATACACTGGAGTCCTGAATAAGTGGGATCTGGTACCTGTGAATGAAGGATGTCTTAGGGAGTTAGTCATCAACAATAACTCCTTGTATAGGAATAAAACAGAGGGGATGTTCTTCCCTATTCCAGTTGTCTTGGGCCAGGGATTATTAATATTTATTATTTTCTTTGACTGAGGTATCCATGTCTTCTCTTATATCTTTGATGCATGAGGATCTATCTTCCATCTCTTTTATTCTGTTTGTGAGGCTTGCCTCTGTAGTTCCTGTTCAATATATTCCCTTTACTTCTTTTGTTTTCTTTATTGATTCTATTTCCATCTACAGGTTTAAAACTCTTTTATTCATATACTTACACACTTAGTGTTTTTCTAAGTTTATTTACTTTTTTAAAATTTAATTTTATTTGTAATTCCTTTTTCCTACTCCATATTCCATTCCCCACCCACCTACTCCACATCTCACACCTCCTCCCCACCCTACCCCATCTCCATGTGGATGCCCCCACCCGTCACCCCTCATGACCACTAAACTTCCTTGGGCCTCTGGTCTCTTGAGGGTTAGGTGCTTCATCTCTGAATGAACACAGACCTGGATGTCCTCTACTGTATGTGTGGTAAGGGCCTCATATGAGCTGGTGTATGCTGTCTATTTGGTAGTCCAGTGTTTGAAAGATCTTAGGGGTCTAGATTAACCAAGACCACTGGTTCTCCTACAGAATCGCCCTTCTCTTCAGCTTCTTTCAGCCTTCCCCAACTCAACAACAGGGGTCAGCTGCTTCTGGCAATTGGTTGGGTGCAAATATCTGCATCTGACTCTTTCAGCTGCTTGTTAGGGCCCTCAGAGGGCAGTCATGATAGGTCCCCTTTTGTGAGCATTCCATAGCCTCAGTAATAGTGTCAGGCCCTGGGACCTCCCCTTGAGCTGGATCCCACTTTGGGCCTGTCACTGGACCTTCTTCTCCCAAGGCTCTTTTCCATTTCCATCCCTGTAATTCTTTCAGACAGAAACAATTATGTGTCAGAGGTGTGACTGTGGGATGGCAACCCCACAAATGTCTTCTCACTGGAGGTGGGCTCCATAAGTTCCCTCTCCCCACTGTCTGGCACCTCATCAAAGGTCCCTCCCTATGAGTCCTGGGAGTCTTTCAACTCCCAGGCATCTGGTGAATTCTGGGAGGTCCCCCCCAACTTACTATTTCCTGATGTGGCCTGTTTCCATTCTTTCTGCTGGCCCTCAGGGCTTCTGTCCTTTTCCCTCACTCAATATCAGATCAGTTTCCCCTCTACCCCCCAATGGCCTGCCACTCAGTCCACATTCCCTCCCAAGTCCCTCAATCCCTCTCTCTCTACTTGTGATTGCTTTCTTTTCTTTTCCAAGAGGAACTGAGACATCCTCGGGCACTTCAGTGTGTTGAGCCTTTTGAATTCTGTGGAGTATATCTTGTGTATTCTGTATGGCCATTTTTACTATGTTAATTCTGCCAATCCATGAGCATGGGAGATCTCTCCATTTTCTGAGCTTGTCTTCGATTTCTTTCTGGAGAGGCTTGAAGTTATTGTCATACAGGTGTTTCACTTGTTTGTTTATAGTTACCCCAAAATATTTTATACTATTTGTGGCTATTGTAAAGGGAATTGTTTCCCTAATTTCTTTCTCAGCATTTTTATCCTTTGTATAAAGGAAGGCTACTGATTTATTTGAGTTAATTTTATATCCAGACACTTTGCTGAAGTTGTTTATCAGCTGGAGAAGTTTTCTAGTAGAATTTGCAGGGTCACTTATGTATACTATTATATCACCTGCAAATAGTGATACCTTTATTTCTTCTTTACCAAGTTGTATCCCCTTGACCTCTTTTTCTTTTCTTATTGTTCTAGCTACCATTTTGAGTACTATATTGAATAAATATGGGGGGAGGGGGCATTCTTGTCTTGTCCCTGATTTCAGTGGGATTGCTTCAAGTATGTCTCCATTTAATTTGATATTGGTTATTGGTTTGCAGTAAATTGCTTTTATTATGTTTAGGTATGGGCCTTGAATTCCTGATCTCTCCAATACTTTTAACATGAAGGTGTGTTGTATTTTGTCAAATGTTTTTCAGCATCTAAGGAGATGATCATGTGATTTTCTTCTTTGAGTTTGTTTATATAGTGGATTACGTTAATGGATTTTCTTATAGTAAACCAACCTTGCATCCTGGGATGAAGCCTACTTGATCGTGGTGAATGAGGCTTTGATGTGTTCTTTGATTCTGTTTGCAAGAATTTTATTGAGTATTTTTGCATCAATATTTATAAGTGAGATTGGTCTGAAGTTCTCCTTTTTGGTTGGGTCCTTGTATGGTTTAGGTATCAGAGTAATTGTGGCTTCATAGAATGAGTTAGATAGTATTCCTTCTGTATCTATTTTATGGAATATTTTGAGGAAAATTGTTATCAGATCTTCTTTGAAGGTCTGGTAGAATTCTGTACTAAATCTATCTGGCCCTGAGCACTTTTTGATTGGAGGGTTTTTAATGACTTCTTCTATTTCCTTGTGTAATATGGGCCCATTTAGATAGTTTACCTGCTCTTGATTTAACTTTGGTATGTGTTATCTGTCGAGAAAACCATTCATTTCATCTAGATTTTCCAGTTTCGTTGAATATAGCTTTTTTATATTAGGATATGATGATTTTTTGAATTTCATCCATTTCTGTAGTTTGTCTCCCTTTTTGTTTCTGATTTTATTAATTTGGATACTGCCCCTTGGCCCTTTAGTTAGTTTGGCTAGGGGTTTATCTATCTTGTTGATTCTTTCAAAAAACTAGATTTCTGTTTTGGTGATTCTTTGTATTGTTTTCTTTGGTTCTATTTGGTTAATTTCAGCCCTGAGTTTGACTATTTCCTGCCTTCTACTCCTTGTAGGTGAGTCTGGTTCTTTTGTTCTATGGCTCTCATGTGTGCTGCTAGGTTGTCAGTGTAAGATCACTCCAGTTTCTTTTCCAGGGCACCTAGGGCTATAAACTTTCCTCTTAGCACTGCTTTCGCTGTGCCCCATAGATTTGGGTATGATGTGTCAACACTTTTATTAAATTTCAGGAAGTCTTTAATTTATTTGTTTATTTCTTCCTTGACCAATTTATCACTGAGTAAAGAGTTGTCCAGTTTCCACATGTATGTGGGCTTTCTGTAGATTTTGCTGTTATTGAAGACCAGCTTTAGGCCATGGTGGTCTTGTAGAATGCACGGGATTATTTCAATCTTCTTGTATCTATTGAGGGTTGTTTTGTCACCAATTATATGGTCTATGGTAGATTTTGGAGAAGGTACCATGAGGTGCTGAGAAGAAGGTAGATTCTTTTCTTTTAGGGTGAAATGTTTTGTAGATGTCTGTCAAATCCATTTGGTTCATAATCTCTCTTAATTTCAACATGTCTCTGTTTAGTTCCTGTTTCAATGTCCTGTCTATTGGTGAAAGTGTGGTTTTGAAATCTCCCACTATTATTGTGTGGGGCTCAATGTGTGTTTTGAGTTTTAGTAAAGTTTCTTTTATGAATTTGAGTGATCTTGCATTTGGGGCATAGATGTTCAGAATTGAGACTTTCTCTTGGTGGATTTTCCCCTTGATAAATATGAAGTGTCCTTCTTCATTACCCTTGATAACTTTTGCTTGAAAGTCTATTTTACTGGATATTAGGATGGCTACTCCTGCTTTTTTTCCTTGGACCATTTGCTTGGAAGACTTTTTTTCCAGTCTTTTACTCTGAGATAGTGCCTGCCTTTGTTGTTGAGGTGTGTTTCTCGACTACAACAAAATGCTGGATCTTGTTTGCATATCCAGTCTGTTAGCTAATGTATTTTTATAGGTGAGTTGAGTCCATTAATATTGAGAGATATTAAAGAGAGATGATTGTTGGTTCCTGACATGTTTGTTTTTGTGGGTGGTTTTTGGTGCTTGTGCTCTCTGTTTTTGACTTTGTTGTGAAATGCTTAACATCTTGTCCTTTCTTTGGTGCAGATTTTCTTCTTTGTGTTGGACTTTTATGTTTTGAATTTTTGTTGACAGTTGTGTCAATCTCTTCTACTGTATCTCTATACCTGAAATTCTCTCTTCTATCTCTTGTATTCTGTTGTTGATACTTACATCTGTGATTCCTGACCTCTTTCCTAGGTTTTCCATTTCCAGGTTACCCTCCATTTGTGTTTTCTCTGTTGTTTCTACTTACACTTTTGGGTCTTAGATTGCTTTATTCAATTCCTTTTACCTGTGTTTTCCTGTATTTCTTTCAGTGAGTTATTGACATCCTCCTTAAAGGATTCTGCTATCTTCATGAGATAGGATTTTAGGACAGATTCCTAATTTTCAGGTGTGTTGGTGTATTTGGGACTTTCTGTGGTGAGAGAACTGGGTTTTGATGATGCCCACATATTTTGGCATCTGTTGCTTATGGTCTTGTGCTTGCCTTTTGCCATATGGATATCCCTGGTGTTGGTTGATCTGGGTGACTATATGGAGTCTGCCTCTTTTTTCCCTGGGTTGCTTCAGGTCTCCAGGTAGGCTTGCAGCCCTGGCTGTATCAGAACAAATGTGGGACCTTCCTACTGGGGGCTCTTCACAGGGGTAGAGAAATGGCTGATCTATTGCCCTGGCTGCAGCAGATCTCCTGGTAGGCCTTCAGACTGTTGGGTCTTCTGTGGAGCAGTCAAGCTGTTGACCAACTGTGCTGAGTGCAGCCAATCCTCAACTTCTCTGAGAGCAACAGATCCTCAACTGCTCTGAGTGCCGTGGGTCCAACTACTCTAAGTGCAGTAGGACCTCAACTACTCTGATTGTAGAGGGTTCTCAACTGTTCTGAGTGCAGCAGGTTTATTTACTTTGAAGAACTTTTGTCATATTAATAATAGGTATTTTGAAGTTTGTGTCTTATACTTCAGTTATCTTGAAATACACAAGGTCTATTGTAATAAGGTAGTTAAGTTCTACTAGGAACATTTTGTACTAACTACTATTGATCATGTTTTTACCCTGATATGTAGCCATCTGTGATTGGAAAACAATAAATTCTTGGTGCTGGTTTTTGGTCTTATGTTTGTTGAGTGGATGTTTTGTTCCCGATTTTCTGCTGTCTTTTCTAGTATGGTGGCTGTATGATGCCTGGTAGGAAATTCTTCTGGTGTCCTCACAGGTGTTCTTAATGGGGTTTCCAGGTAAAATGTGTTTCTAGGTATTGAGAGTTGACACTTGGGAATGGAAATGGGCTAGGAGGGGATTAGGGAGTCCACAGAAAGGAGGAAACCAAGATGCTCTATTAGAATCTTCATCATGCCCTGGAAAAGGGACCAGAAAGTGAGGAGAGTGAGACAGATAATCTACTCCGGAGTTGATGATGGGATTGAGAATTTCTTTTTAAAGTTGCTGAGAGAGATATGAAGATCTATAGTCAAGACTATCTGCTTCCCTTGTTGTAGTAGCCTCTGAGTTCCCACGGAATATCTGCTGGAGTTAGGGTCTAGATAAAGCTATGAATGAGGATTGAGGGATGGAAATTTAGGAGGGGAGATAAGTATGATACATTGGAGACGGAGACATGGGGATGGGGTGGCATTGTGATGAGTGACAAAGTACTTTAAAACATCCACAATATATAAAGCTTGGTATATAAAGCTTGGGTAATACTTCAGAAGAAACACGTGTCGTGATGATAAATGTTTCATTTTGGCTTTGAGGATTTTGATTGGTTAGTTAATTGGTAGTTTCTGTTTTTGTTGTTGTTGTTTTTTGGCTTATTTGTATATTTTTATGGTGTTTTGGGGTGCATAAAATACTACAGAAATGCAGTCATTGCTTATTGTCCTTGGGGGTCATTTCAAGAAGTCCGAAACAACTGTAAAATCTGTAACCATGCATTCATTCTCTGTTATCTAAAATGGCAGACTATTTTTATGAAACCTACACATATCTTTCATTATACTTTAAATTATATCTAGGTTACTTGCAATATTTAATTCCATTTAAATTCTGTGAAAATAGGTACTACAGTATTGTATATAGGGGATAGGAATAAGTAAAAAAAAAAGATACATCATCTCAGTCCTGTTTGAAATAAATGTAGCATTTTGTAGTTTGATCAAAGGTTGATTACATCTGCAATAACATTAACCACAGATACCTAGAGATGAAGGAGCATCTGTATGCAATTTTATATTTATCTATGTCTTTACATTCCTGACTTTTGGTAATCGGAACTCTACCTCACTGAGCATGCCTCAATCAAACAGAAACTGCACAACAATAATTCCTTGCTAATCACTAAACTCCATGGATGACCACATGACCTCATTTTGCAATGATTACTGTGTATCCTGTATTTAATCCAGACAGCATTGGTAAGGAAACAAGGAAGGCCTATAATACAGACAGGGGTAAAAGAAATATTTTCTTCATGTACTATCCTATTTGTTTTTCACTGGTTACCATGACAATAGCAACTAGAGAATAAATATTTTACTTTCTGGAATGTCATAAGGAATTTCAGTTTCCTATAAAAATCTCATGCACTTTTTATTAAGATCATTCTTATTTCTCTTTTTTGTTTGCTACAAAATATGAACTTTGGATATCATTTATAATTTATCATAATTTAAAATTATAATCTAAGACACCACTGCTAAGAAAGGTTTTTTCTATGATAACAGTCCTATATTCCCATCTTATTTTGAAAACATCTATCTTGCTACATCCTATCAATTCTATGCATTTACAAACTAGATTTTGCCTAACAGGTTAAAGGAACAGTTCTTGGGACCAGATACCCAATGCTCACTTAGAAATTAATGAGCTCTACTGTAACTTTCATTAAATCAGGCTTGAAATGAAACATAAGGTACATAAATCAGGATCCAATGTAAATAATATCCTTTGAAGTAATCAGATGATAGAAACTCTTAATTATACTTCTTAGATCTCCCTTCCTAAATTAACAAAGTAAATATCACTACACTGTTCTTTGTAAAAATTTTCCATATTTTATTTGAAACAGCACAATGTCTAATTACTAACAATGACTCAAATTCTCTCTATGTTCTTTTCAAAAAATAATTAAAAGTTGCTGTTGCTGATTAGTTACAAAAATGAGATCTCGTCTAATTTTTAACCTAAAATGTCTAAAGGCATCAAGAACTTCTCAGTGATAAAAGCCAGCCTCACTACAGGGTTCAGTTTTCATTTCAAAAGAAAAAATTATATTCTGACTAGCACTTACATGAGTGGCTATAGAATTTGAAAGGTAAAGCTGTTGAATGCTAAAATTCAGGAGCCTGGGATTCAATTGCTAGAGCTCCTTCTAGGCAGCTTTGAGCTTTGTATTGTTCCTTCTCCTAAAAACAAAACAAAAACAAAAAACAAAAACAAAAACATTGGAAGACACTGACCAGTTGCTTCTAAAATCTGACTTCATGGAAATGAAGATGGGATAAACATATAAGTTAAAATGAAGGTATACATGGAGGATAAAACATTTTCCAGTGACAAGAAGAAAAGAGACAGATAGAGGAAATGCCATGTGACCATTTAGAGAGAAGAGAGACATAACTGAGGTTATACATTCCTAAGGTAATAAAGAAAAATGTAACTGGCATCACAGCAAGTCAGGTCAGTGTCATGATCTATGTCACAAGAAGGGTGGGGGGAGAACTGCCCAATACCTTGATAGTGCAGGCTTCTGACTTTGAATTTTATGAATCAACATTTTTCTATTGTTTTCAGCAATGTAAGTGGTGTAGTTTCATCAGCAAAACCCTTGGAGACTAAAAGAAACATTTATATTGAATGGCCCCTAATTTGGTAGCCTTAGTACATACTGCTCGTTAATGAGACAGGTGTCTATGGTAGAGTCTTTGGGAAACTCTGCTTTGTCTTTTCCCCTATTACACTCCATATCAAATTACAGTTAGAAGTATATGTAAAAGTGAGGTGTGACATCACATCTTAATGATATGGTCATCTCAAGAAGAACTAAGTGATAATACCAGTTGGCATCAACCCACAAATGGAAGATACCTCACCATAGCTCAAACCAGGGTTGAAAAGCTGTGGCAATAAGTGATTACTGAAAAGGGGGAATATCTGTTATTTGTATGTATGATCATCTGTTAGGTTACCCATCTCAAGTGGTCATCTCTAAATCCATATACGTTGAGTAAGACTAAAGAGACTCATCAAGATACCTACATGCATGCATGTATATGTGTATAGGTACACAAGCATATAACAATAATTACTTAAAACATTGAACTAGGAGACAAGCGAGAGAATACTGGAGGAGTAAGAGTAGATGGAATGGGAATGGAAATTATGTAAATACAATATTCTTATATGAAATTTGATATCTGTGGTCTGTAATGCCACTGGGAGTCATGTGGATGTCCATGATCCATGCTGCCATTGGGGAACGTGTTGATACTGTGTTCAATGATCCTAACGAGGCTACGTGGAAGTGTATCAGCTGTGCTGCCATTGGCTGTTATGGGCAATGGGCAGACAAGCATCCTTTGGAGTGGTATCGATGACTTCAGATTTATACTTGAGAATGAGAGACACTGAAGGCTTCTGTGGCAACCTATCCTTGTTCCCCATGCACAGATACATAAAAGAACAGTCTAGACAGGAAGTATAGCTTTTCACAGTTGATGGCTTCTGGCAGTCCTCTGGTATATATATCAGGGGCCTCAGACCAGCTGGTATATATGTGGCCTTGTTGGTGGCTCAGTGTCTAATAGATCTTAGGAGTCCAGGTTAGTTGAAACTGCTGGCCCTCCTATGGGGTAGCTCTCCTCCTCAGCTTCTACTAACTTTTCCCTAACTCTACCACAGGGGTTCTCAACTTCAGCCCATTTGTTGAGTGTAAGTATATGCTTCTGTTTCAGTCAGATGCTTTTTGGGCCTCTCAGAGGACAGCCATGCTAGGCTCCTGTCTGTAAGCACACCAAAGCATCAGTCATAGTGTCAGGCCTTGGAGCCTCCCCTTGAGAAGGACCCCAATTTGGACTGCCTTTTCCTCAGTCTTTTCTCCATTTTTGTCCCTACAGTTGTTTTAGACAGGAACAACTCTCGGTCAGAATGTTTTTGATAGTGGGATGTCAATCCCATCCCTCCACTTGATGCCCTGTCTTTCTACTGAAGTTGGGCGTCACAAGTTCCCTCTACCCTCTGTCAGGCACTTCATCCAAGGACACTCCCTTTAGCCCTGGGATTCTCTCACTTTCCAGGTCAATAGTACTTTCTAGAGGAATACATTTATCTTTAAAATGCTAATCATTTTGAGCTTAACAATGTTCAATGAGTGTATGAACAAAACAAATTGGACATGGGGTATTTTTTTGAAGACACAAGTGTGGGAGGTTGGGCCTGGGATGAATGAAAAGCATATGTGATATGGGTACATTGTATGAAATTCCCAAATAATTAATGAAAACACTATGTTGGGGTGGGGAAGAATAAATTCTAAAACTAAAACTTAAAAATAATCTAAAATTTAAAAAGTTAAAAAGAAATGCACATAAAAATGAACTGAGCAATTGATTTCTTCTTGTGTAGATTTACTTACTCCCTCAAGAAGGACTTAGAATAGCAAATTTTATAGCTTAGAAACTTTAATATATTTTAGGAAAAGTTTAAAAGACAGCAAAACCCAGTAAACTTTAAATCATATCCTCTAAATGGTATGTTTATTTTGTATTTACTAAAAACCAAACAGATATTTAATGATAGTTTACTTATTAATTTAGTAATTATAATATATATATAGTATTACATATAATATATCTGTTACTTTTATTTACTTAAGAGCTCGTGTCTCTAGCTGCATATGTATCAAAAGATGGCCTAGTCGGCCATCACTGGAAAGAGAGGCCCATTGGACTTGCAAACATTATATGCCCCAGTACAGGGGAACGCCAGGGCCAAAAAGGGGGAGTGGGTGGTTAGGGGAGAGAGGGGGGAAGGATATGGGGGACTTTTGGGATAGCATTGGAAATGTAAATGAGGAAAATACCTAATAAAAAATTTTAAAAAAGAGTAAGGTTAAATATTTATTTAATTTTCTGAAGTATATTATTTTTTTCTGAGAGATACTTTATTTTTTAATAATTTTTTATTAGATATTTTCTTCATTTACATTTCAAATGCCATCCTGAAAGTCTCCTATACTCTTCCCCTGCCCTGCTCCCCAACCCATCCCCTCCCACTTCCTGTCCCTGGCATTCCCCTGTATTGGGGTATATAAAGTTTGCAAGACCAAGGGGCCTCTCTTCCCAATGATGGACTAGTCCATCTTCTGCTACATATGCAACTAGAGACATGAGCTCTGGGAGTACTGGTTAGTTCATACTGTTGTTCCACCTATAGGGTTGCAGACACCTTCAGCTCTTTGGGTACTTTCTCTAGCTCCTCCATTGGGGGCTCTGTGTTCCATCCAATAGATGACTGTGAGCATCCACTCCTTATTTGCCAGGCACTGGCATAGCCTCATATGAGACAACTATATCAGGGTCCTCTCAGCAAAATCTTCCTGGCATATGCAATAGTGTCTGCAATTGGTGGCCGATTATGGGATGGATCCCTGGGTGGGGCAGTCTCTGGATGGTCGTTCCTTCTGTCTCAGCTCCAAACTTTGGAGAGACACTTTATAACATTTTCAGTATTGTTAGTACTACTTGCATATTTTTTTATAATCTGACCACTGCTGCTTCATATTCTTCTCAACTCCTATATTCTGAATTTTGTTCCCAGGACATATTCAGGCCACCAATCAAAATGATAAGTACACAGACATAATTATTGATACACTATCAATGCACACAATTAGCTAGACCTTCTTTGAGGTAGCACATGCATTTACAGTATCCAACATAAAATTAGTTTCTAAGCAAATACTTTTAAATGTATTTGTGTGGAGGTTTTTGGGGTTTTAAGGTTTTTTCTGTTAGTAAATTTGTTGAATGTTTATTTAAAATACCCAACTGTATATTAAATACCATATTACTATTATGACTGTATTCATCTTAATCCTGAAAGGAAGATATTTACTTTACAAATCTATAACAAGGAACTAATTGCCCATGGCAAAATGGCTCATGAAGCAATAAAGATTTGAACCTATACCTGTCATATCAGAATAGCTTAACTTCTCTATATGAAACAAACTTTCAGCATTAAAAGAAAAAAAAAGATTAATGCTACCTGTTTAAATTCACTCTAAGTAAAAACCATGCTTCAATGTATGATAAATAATACCAACATAGTAGTTAGATTTGCTCTACAATGAAAGAATTATTTTCTGCCTTTGTGCCCATAGACAGGTACTCTGTTTCAATATTTTTGAGGGAACCCATTTACTGTCATACATGCAGGACTCTAGCGAAATTCATTATTTGAAGCTCATCTCTATTTTAATGGAAACAGGTTCAATATCCTCTATAAGGGTCGAAATACTAAGCACATTATTATCTCTCCAGATTTTTAATAGACAGGTACAATTCAGGAAAGATAAAGAAAAATCTGTTTTACAGCTTCTAGAGAAAACACAGAGGAAGTGAAAGGTTTCCTAATAACTACATTGCTAACGTTTCTTTAGAGAGCATTACATGGCCTTACAAACTCTAAGCTGTGAACAGGCCTGCTCCAGACATGATGATCATTCTGGGAGGTCAGATATGTGTTGACATCTTGGAGATGATCGAAACTTTTTTGTCTCTTAAGAATGTCAAAAAGGTAGCTTCCTTGCCCTTTTGTTTTCTGCTTTGGAAGGCATTGCCTTGATTTTACTTTAGCAAAAATAACCTCCCAGCCTTCCTTTCCACCTAGTTGTTTGGGAAGTATGAGTCACAAGCAGTTCTTATGGTTCATTTTTAGTGTTGCTTTTCTTTCTTGTGATTCTAGTGCCTTGATTCAAATCTTCTATGCTATTAGGCACAATACTAGAGAATCAGAGGCAACAGAAAACAGAAGGGAGGTGGGATTGTGGGGAAGATAAACCATCCTGGTCAAACTCCCAACAGTTTTACCATTTCACACACAGTTAAATTCTGTTACCTTTGACAGTAGGAGAGACAGGGTATAAGGTTAAAATGGTATTAAGTATGAAGAATAAAATATGCGAATTTGTACGATAAACCAAAATGGAGACGCATTACCGTGAAATACAGTCTCAGGTATATACTGCTGGCTGTGGGAGCTTCCTGAAGAACAAAATCAAGAAACAACTGAGGGTCTAAGAACTTGATACATCATGGATTTGAAGTAGTGATTGTGATTTTCAGGAAGACTCACAATAAGGACTAAGTATAAACATTTAGATTCATGGCAATAATTAGAATTGTTTGGATACCATCATTGTCTTCACAATCTGCTCTCTTAATATGTGGGGTTTTCTTCTACATACCTCAGATAAAATTACTAATCCCAGAGCAAGTACATATAAGTGTTTCAAGGTGAGAAATTGAAATATGAAACTAATAAGCATATAATAGAGGGATGTTCATAAACATACTATTATAACTTCTCAGTCATAAAGGTCATTGAATCATGAAAACCATCCTATAGTTTGATACATTATCAAATTATGGACAGCATATGTTAACCTACACAATAATCTGAAAATAGAAGGAAGAATCAGGTGGATTTTGGAAAATGAGACCTAAGGGAGGACACAGAGGTCGGTTCCCTTCTCCAGATGTCTCAGTCTCAGATGTGGATGAGCAGAAAAAGGCAAATCAAAGTATCACCTTGTGAAGACCAGAAGTACGACCACAAAGTCAGTTATTTCTACTCTAAATCTCAGAAATCTGAATAGTCTAACATGGCAAACACCATTTAGATAATAACATCTGGGATCTGGCTAAACGCTGCAGGAAAGAACCATGGTCCCAACAAGACTCAGAGCAGTGAGAGAGCAGAGATGTGCACTTTATAAAAACACTTGACAGCTTAAGAAAGAAAATCATATTGACAATGATCCTACCATATGTCCAAAATGGACTGAATAGAAGAAAAAAATATTTTTTTGCAAAAAATAAGTTTACATCCACGCAAACAGCTATGCAAAATGTTTATAGGAGCTATAACTATAATACCCTAGTGATGGCTACATTAATTGTCAACCTGACAGAGTATAGAATCTCGTAGAAGAAAAGCCTTAATGCAGTAAGCTTCTGAAAACAACTCAAGATGATCTTGCTTATTCCTTGACATGAGAATGCTGCCTCACTGTAAGCAGCACCAGCCTCTGGCTGGGACCCTGTACTCTGTACATGGAGAAGAGGAACTAAGCAGCAGCAAGCATTAATTATTCTCTGCCTCCTGATTATAGATTTAATGTGATGACATTTTTCCACCCTGATAGACTGTAACCTTAAACCGAGGGCCAGAGCCTTTCTTCTATTATTTTGCTTCTCTCCTAGTATTTTGACAAAATAACTAAGACATCCACAAACCAGGAACAAGGTAAATAATTTTCCTTTCTATGAATGGTTAAGAGGGGTAGTCCATTTCAAAAATAGATTACTAGCCATAAAGAAAAGAATATCATTTATCCTACAATCCAGATGAATCCTTGGAGAATTTAATGAAAATATTTTATCCTGAAGTTTCATACAAAATACTATTATATTTATATAATATTTAGTGCCAAACTTATGGGGAAAAGCTAAATATAATTCTTGAATTCTCCATGTTATTCATAAAAGTATATACAAGTATTTAAGAAGAAAAAGTTTCGCTAAATTGTTGTATTAGTAACTCAAAAATCCAAGAGTAGATCTCAAAGTTATGTAGCCTACATATACAAAACTTTTAGAAGCATATAATCAAAGGAAATTAAAACATATCATTTAATCAAAAGTATAGCAGCAAAATGGGGAATGTATTAGACAAACAGAAAAAATGATACTTATTTTAACCAACTTATATCAATTAAGCATGAATGGTTTATTATCATAATTGAAAGGCATAAATTAGCTGACTAAATTTTAGAAATAGGTCCTAATTATCTACTCAATACAACTTATACAATTCAAATATAAAATGATTACAAATTGAAAAGATAGAAAATACATACATATGTATACTATTACCTTGAAATTTGACCATCAAAACTAAATACGGCAACAGAACATAACAGCAAACTATATATAAAAAAACGAAGCCAGGCAGTGGTGGTGCACGCCTTTAATCCCAGCACTTGGGAGGCAGAGGCAGGAGGATTTCTGAGTTGTAGGCCAGCCTGGTCTACAAAGTGAGTTTCAGGACAGCCAGGGCTGCACAGAGAAACCCTGTCTTGAAAAATCAAAAACCAAAACCAAAAACAAAAACACCTAAAAACAAAAAACCCTACATATGCATGGAGAATTAATTTTTTTAAAAAATGCTAGGGTAGTTTAATGAAGGAAAGGTAACGCACTGATGAAGTGTGTCATGTCATAATCTTATAAATAAAGTCACCAGTTTGGTATTCTGCCTGTAGTCACTAACTCTGGTAGGGGTTGTACTTAATGTTCTTCTTTTTAATAATTGTAGGAATGATTATTCGGTTACACAGTTATAAATTTAAAAAGTGTCTTGATAAGTCTGTCAACATTAATATGTTACATGGATTTAAGTAAGTAGCCCTTAGTTTTAGGATCTGAATAAAGGACATGTATACTAGCCAGTTTATATTATTTTAAAATCATTATAAAAGAAAATGTGAGTAGCTTAACTTTTCAAGTACATACTGGTTAAGTTGACCTTTATGATCCCTAGTGCATGCTGGGTAAGTTGAGTTTCACGATCTCTAATGCATGCTGGGTAAGTTGAGTTTCATGATCTCTAGGGCATGCTGGGTAAGTTGAGTTTCATGATCTCTAGGGCACACTGAATGAGCTGACGTTCATGATGCCTAGCATGCTTGCTGTTTGTGTTCCCTCTATAGCAACACAACTCTCAAATAGTCTTGGCTAAAAATTTGAACTTTGTATTAGTGAGATTGGTAACTAACAGGAAGATAGAGAAGGTTTTCACAGTTCAATCTGGAGAATTCTTAACTTATCATGGAAAGAATGTTGTTATTCAGGTGTCTTGAATAAGCTTTCAGATATGCAGGAAAGGATTTGAAGACTTTTGTCTTTATTCAATGCATTGCATGCTGTCATTAAAGTCGTTATGCACTAATGCTATATTGAATGAGTGTTCACTGCAATTGAGAACACAAATGGTGAACTTTAAGTAGAAAACTTAAAACAAGGTCATCAAAGTCTTTGGTACATTTGAAAACAAAATCTAAACAACAGCAAAAGATTCTACACTGTGGTCTAGCACGAAAACTCCAGAATTCTAAGCAGAACATCTAATGATCATGGCCAGTTTGAACTGTAGAGAAAGCTGAAAATTAGCCTAGGTAATTTAATGTGTCAAAAGACTGGCGATATAACCCAGTGGCAGAGTGTTTGCTTAGTTTGTGCAAGGTAATATGGTCAGTTAAGATTAACTCTGAAGAAGAGAAGCCATTGTTCGTACTTTAATCTACATATCTCCTTACAAACATTTACTTCAGTTTATCGAATACTCTGTAGACATTTCTGTAGATGCCCTACCTCTATAAATTCCCAAGTTATACATTAGAAGATGCCTGTAAAATTATTTTATTTATATTCTTAACTTTCAAATTATAACTTACTTATTTTTCAGTATGTTTGTGCATGCATATGTGTGCATCCCAATGTACCTACAACAATCAGATGATAGCTTGGGAAGTCATATCTCTTATTCTACCGTATTCCTTGGAGAAGAAATGCGGGTTCCACACTTTTGCTCGACTGGGACCAGGCTGTCTGTGCACAGCCCACCACCCCACATTGCTCTTTAATTTGTATTGTTTGTGTCCCACCTGTCCTCCCTTTGTGTTCAGTTAGTTAAAGAGATTTTGTTTTGACTTATGGACAAGGCTACTTTGCTATGCAACTATACCAACTGTGCAGTATGGAATAAGTTGGAGGGAGAAAGGAGATTGGCAAATGGGTAAGCACCCAAAGTAGTTTGACAACAAACTCTTTCAAACAAACTCCTTTAAAACTTTGGGGCACCAGCACATTGTAATTATGTTTTATGCATAATAAAAATCATAAAGAGGCCATCAATTTGAGATGATGAAAGGAGGAACTTGGTAAGGGTTTAAGGGAGAATAACATAAGGGGAAAATATAATTATATTTTAGTTAAATATGCTTTATAAAAAAAAGCTATTCAGCTTTTTTTTTTTTTTTTTTTGCAAAAGATGGTAAACATTATTCTATCCATTGTCTCATTTCCTGCTGATTTTGGTGTGCATTGCAGCTGCTGAAGGCATGGTATGCAACCACCTGTGTTCAAATGATGGTTGTTGGGGACCTGGGCCGGACCAGTGCCTGTCATGTCGGCGCTTCAGCAGGGGAAAGATCTGCATAGAGTCTTGCAACCTTTATGATGGGTAAGAGACCACCGGGCCATGTTTATCTCAAAAGCTATAAGCTACTGATTAAAGCAGAAATCTGACCGTTAGTAAAACAGTGAGAATTTAGAATGTATGTCTACTGAGACTTTTTAAAAATAACTTGTGATACAAAAAAAAAAAACAAACTATGAAGTTGTAATTAAAAAAAATAATTTTGCTTGAAATAATAAGACTAGCACTGACTAGCATGCACATTTTAATGTTTACCAAGATAAATATATTTACTGAATTTTGCCAACTTAAATTTTGGCAAAACTGTTTAACTTTCACCTTTATTATAAGGTAGATTGCTACAATCTTTATTCCCCTACAGCCATGATTCACAGCCTTCTTAATGCTGTGACCCTTTAATACAATCCCTTATGTTGTGGTGACCCCCCCATCATAAATTATTTTCATTATTACTTCACAACTGTCATTTTGCTACTGTCTTGAATTGTATTGAAAAATATTTATGGAGTCATGGCTCATAGGTTGAGAACCCTTGCCCAATACCTTATACTCTGCTGTGGGTTTTCTTCTCATACCTTCCATCTGCTTTCACCTTGAGTGACTGGAAAGCTCCTGCTTTTTCTCCATCCTGGTTGTGTGCCCTTTTTCTACCCAAATCTATCATATGTCTCTGTGTCTTTGATAACTTGGGAGTATCACAGGAAAACTTTATCAACGATTTGAGTTGAAGAGGGTTTTCCATGTGGTCTGCCCTTTCCTAAAAAGCAAGGTTTTAACCCAGCATTTAAATTCCCTGGGCACTATAACTGCAAGAAAACCTATTTTCCACCCTCTACTGTGGCATTAATACCCTGTCAAATCTCTTTATCATAGCAGAATTTCATGCATCTTGGTTGCCATTCATTAGTGTGATAAGATATTACTCAGGGCTGTCCCTAAGTCAATTTCTCTCATATAGCTCAACTGAAAGTACTTTAAACAATTTTGGAGACTAAATATTGGAATGTGTTCTATCTATTTCTTTCCCCATTCATCCATTTCCTCATTGTGACAACTGGTACCATGATTACTAATAACACTACTTTTGACATCATGTTTGGAGAATAAAAATATGCTCATTATTTTAATATATAATATATATAGCATATATTTCTTCTTATTAATAGCCAAGGCAGATTTATTTTAACAAATTAGGTAACAAAGTTGAAAGTTGATATTTAAATTAAAAAGTAACATAAAATAAGACTAATATTTTGAAATATGTATACACATAAGGAAAAGAAAACGATTTTTTGAAGAAAAAAAAAGAGTCAATCAATTCAATCAAAATATACCCAAATTCCAGTGGCAAAATCAATGTATTTCTGCAACTCTTAACTACAATGAACAACCAAAATAGAAGAGAAAGATGGTTATAATGGAGTGTTGAAACTTGAAACCCTAAAGTTTTTCCTACTTAGCATACATTCTGAATCCTTAAGACCAACCCAAAAACATCAGGCTGACAGTTAAAGATCTTCGATGGCAATTGTATATTTCTTAAGAAATCACATCTCGATGAGCAGTTTTCCCCTTTTATTGATGATACTCAGTGAACTGAATGTCAAGTGTTTAATTCTCAAATAGTAGTTTTGATGTTAAGACTTGGATTTTGGGGACTTGGGGTTAAGGCATTCACTCTGGATCCAAAGACTGACTATGCCAACACAGCAGTATCATAGTCTGTAACTAGTTATGTCACATCCAAGTCAAGGAAACTCTGTAAAACCACAATTAAGTCACCAGGAGAGTGGAATAGGAAGAGCAATGATGTATACAGGGTAATCAAAGGCTCAGTGATTTTTAAAGACCACAAGCAAGATCTCTCATGAGAACAGGAGCCCCGGGATTGGAAGCTAACAAGAAAAGGCAATGGTCTCCCTACTGTTCTTATGACAGGCACTTCCTCTTTATTGTGTGTGTGGAGGGGTGGGTGCTGGGCTAGAGGAATAAGGAAAGTACAGACTAAGTTTTAGAAGCATACAGATTATGTTCTTCATTTGTCACCATCGCCCCTTCATTGCCAACGTCTTTTATTCAGAACTAGTAACTATCTGAAGTTCATAAGCTTACTAGTCTCTCATAAAATTTCATTAGACTTTTTTTTTAATTGTTTGTAGACTTTAAATACCCTACCCTTTAGAATAAAAAATCATTTTACTTTCTGTTCTAAAGACCTCTTCAGTCAAGTACTTTACATCACTTGTATTAATGGAGCATAAAAAGGTTTGTTTTGTAACTGTGCTTTTGAAATAAGAAAATTTGTGAAAGGTTTGATTTAAAACGAATTAATATCTTACTGTGTAAGTACTAAAACCATGTGGCTAAATGTTTAGGTTCTATACAGAAAATGACTTACTGATGCTCTATATTTTGAAACCATACAATACACTTTTGCCTTTGAAAAAAGCATAGTAGCATATATGTATAAAAACGCCTAAGGATATTTAATGAATTATGTCCCAATTTTAAGCATTAATAAAATACAAATGTTGATTTAATGTTATTTTAAGCAACAGAATATATAACTTATGCTTTGTATTCCATTGCTTATTAAGACTTTATATGCTCAAATGAAACAAAAAGGGATAGGAATCTTTTAGAATGTATCATATAACTAATTTATAATTACACTATTCATGTTGATATTGGTTTCAAAAGATGGCTCAGGACACTAAGGCAGAAAATTAAATCCAAATTAGATATAAAAATATAATTAGTGATCAACTTTGTTAATGACACTAAATTATCTTACTCAACATTTCATTTTGTGTTTTAGTGAAACAGAAAAATTTAGCATAGTATAGATGACTGGTTTCCAATTACCAAAGTAAAATATTTATATTAGACTTTTAAAGAGATAATTATCTCTTCAAACCCTATAATATGTAAATAGACATAAAATTTAATGATATAAAAGGGAGTGTCATAATCACAGTAGATTACAATAATCAAGTTTTAAACTATGTACATTAAACTAAACTATTTATTTTATTCCATATAGAAATACTTAAAAAAGAATCAGACTGAAAGAAATGTTATAATATTAGATCAATAATCCAAGAAAATAAAATCCAGCATAAGAAGTTATTTCTAATACTCTTAGGTTGATGTTTTAACAGGAGATAAGATATCAAAGTCTGTTTTGAAGTTTAGCCAGAAGTACATGTAATAGTCGTGGGATCTGAAGGTCAAGGTTGGAGCACATTTATGTAGCCAGCAATTAAAAACCACAATGATTTGGAAATTAAAACTTCAACCAAGAAGAATGTTTTATATGGAATCAAACAGATGCAATCTTACTCAAAGAGGTAAAAGTGATTCTGCTGTGTCATCCAAAGAGATTATTTTCTATTTTCAGAAAGTACTAGAATATCTCTCACAGGAGAGAGCTTTCCAGAATGAGACAATTGTTGAGCCCAATCAAGGGCAAGGAAAACCATCTGGCTGCCATATTTCTTTCCTTTTAATGGAAAGCATCCCCCTTAATGCATAGGAAAGTGCATCTGTGACTCCTGGCACATTACAGAAACAAACGCAAGAATTTACTCTGCCAATAGTACCCTTAGCAGATGTTGCTTCATTTGTTAAGTTGATGGCTTGTTTGCTTACACCTCCTCACACAGTTGATATTTTCACAGGGAATTTCGAGAGTTTGAAAACGGCTCCATCTGTGTTGAGTGTGACTCCCAGTGTGAGAAAATGGAAGATGGACTCCTCACATGCCATGGACCGGTAAGTCTGAAAACATTAGCAGTTGTGAGTGCTCATTTGGTATCATGTTTATAAACTTTATGTCATTGCTTTGGATCTGTATGTTTATTTAGTTGGTATTTATTGGATACTGAGGCATAACATGCTTAATATTTAAATCTAGAAATATACAGGTTCATAGGAGAGATAACATTAGGAAATCCAATAGCATATAAATATTCACCAAATACTATATTTGAATAAAAAGACTAAAAGTATAGAGTTCTTGGGACAAGATACACTGTTGAGAGAAAGACATATAAATAATCAGCTTAAATAGTAATAATTGCATTAATGAAAACTATATAGACTGTTTAAAAAACACAAATGAATGAGAATCAAATATACAAATATAAAAGTTCATGTTGTTCTGGTGAATATTATAATTCTGGTAATTGTGTATGAGGGCAGAATGGAGAATACTAGTAAATGGATAAGATGAGCTTCATAAACTAAGACATTCAGCAGTATTATCAATGCTGTATTAGAGAGAAGGATCCTAGGAATACATATCCTTCATGAAAATCCTAAGTGCCAGAGAGGTTTTTCCCAATTGAAAGTTATATTAAGGAGAAAATGCTTCTAATTCTCAGAATGCCTCACCCTTTGATTTCCTCACCTTGGGTTTCTCAAGATCAATCTGTGTTTGTCATTAAAATGTATCCATTCTTCCTTCTTTAGATAAATACTTAGTTCTTCTGTTACTGAGCCACCCCTTAGAATGGAATTGGGGATCAACATTTGGGCACAAGCAAGAACTCTGGTATCATGAAAATGTATTTAAACTCTAAATACTATATATTTTGTGTATGTGTATGCTTATTCAGCATTTAAGTCACTTAGGAAAAATAAAGCTATTAGCCCTTCAAACTCCCATCAGGACTCGGTGAGCCAGCCTGGCACTCTTTTTACAGGGAGCAGAAAAGTCAGCCTTTCCAAGGACTGATGCATATGAAAAGGCAGGCCTTCAGGAAGTGGAAATGTGGTTATGTGGCATGAACAACTAGAGGCTATAGGATGAAATGTTGTTCCTTGACATTTATATGGTCCAAGGGCATTGGT
This sequence comes from Mus musculus, assembly GCF_000001635.26. Taxonomy (NCBI): domain Eukaryota; kingdom Metazoa; phylum Chordata; class Mammalia; order Rodentia; family Muridae; genus Mus; species Mus musculus. The sequence goes on along the minus strand of NC_000067.6, from coordinate 68,304,764 downwards.
AATTGCTGTGTTTCTCTACTGTAAAGAGTCATGATAACAAAGTTGATCTGTTGCATGACATTGGCAATACATTCACAAGTAAATGTATTCCATCACAAAAGAAAGGAGGTTTCCCCAGTGGGTTGGGGAAGCAAGTTGAGGTGTCTAAGAGTACTTTAAGGCTTACACATTTAGATGGTAGTAAGTCATCTAATGGAAATGAGGTTTCTTTTAGAATTTAAACACTTGAAATTGAATGATAATCAATCCTGAGCCATTTCCTCCTGATAAGGCTGAGAGCATCAGGTGTCTCTAGATCTAGTTAGTGTGTATTAGACATAGTCATAGAAAAAATACTACTTAGAAAGTGACTCCCGAGGTTAACCATGTGCACATGTTTAATTTGTTGATTGCTGCAAGTGTGGCTGGCCGTTCCATTGCTTACTGTGGGTTTCCATCCTTTCGTAACAATATTTTTGACATGTATAATTTCTGTTCTTTTTACTCCCTCCTTTATTCTGCACAAATCTTAAACATAATTTTTGTCCGGTATATGCCACTGTTTAATGCTTACTTTGCATCAAGTTCCACTGCTGTTTTTATATGTTAACCCTCATTTGATAATATTCTTAAAAAAATCATGAATTTATTCATATTAATTTTTTTCTTATTTAGTTCACATTCTGTACCTTAAAACTGATGTTTTTATATTTCAAATGTTTCTGCCCTTCTGAGATTTCAAAATAACAAAGTGTTATGAACAACAAATGCCTTCAATACAATTAATTCTATTCATAGGAAATTAATTTGCTTCTGAAATCTAAGTATAATATGTACTACACTATATTTTGCTAGCATAATTTCACAGGAGATATCTGTTTTAAAATGTTTGATGTTTCTGTGCTGGAGAGATAGCTAAGGAATTAAGAGCACTAGCTGTTCTTCCACAGAATCTGAGTTCAATTCCAAACTCCCACATGACAGCTCACAACTGTCTGTAACTCAAATTCCAGAGGACCTGACACCCACAAATAGACTGACATGGAGGCAAAACCCCAAGGCCCATTAAAAACAAATGTTTAAAATTTCATGCAAATGGTTTCAACACATTCACTTCATTTCCCTAATGTGATTATGCTGCCCTTTCCTCCCCTTTCCACTCCTCCCCTCTTTCCCTTCTGAAAAGGGCAGGCCTCTTATGGAAATCAACCAGCCCTAGCCTATCAAGTTGCAGGAAGACTAGGCACATCTTGTCCTATTGATGCTGGGAAAGGCCACCCACTTAGGGGAAAGGATCCCAAAAGCAAGCAACAGAAGCAGAGACAGCCCTTGCTCCTTCTCTTAGGTGTCCCTCAAGAAGACAAATTTGAACAATATGTGCAGAGGGACTACTAGGTCCATGCTATGCAGGCTCTGGAGTTGGCAGCTAAGTGACTATCAGCTGTTACTGGCCCAGGTTTTCTTGTGGTGTCCTTGATCTCTCTGGCTCCTTCCCTCATCTACTAGATTCCTCTAGCTCTGCTTAGTGTTTGGCTGTGGGTCTCTGTATCAGTTTCCATTAGTTGATGAGTAAAGTCTCTCTGGTGACAGTTATTTAGCCTCCTGTCTGCAAGTTTCAGTTTTTCTTCCACACAGTAGTGTGTTCAGTGTTGTATATGTAAAACAGCTGTGTGTTAAATGAGAGGGGTAATCCTACACAAATATGATAGAAATTCTTGCTATCCTCAGAAGAGTAGAGTGACATAAAAGGTAGTCTTTGCTTTGATACACTGGTTTGCCTGCTCTCGAGCGCGCCCCCAACTCGCCAGGAAGAACCACGCCACAGCAGGATCCTTCTGCACACGTTTATTCAGTCCTGTTTCTTCTTTCTCTATATCTCCCTTGTTTATATCTCCCTTGTTTATATCTCCCTTGTTTTTATATCTCTCTTGTTTTTATATCTCCCCCGTTTATATCTCCCAATAATAACAATCCTCTCTCGAATAATAATCCTCCCTCTAACCCGGGCTTCTCACTTATTATACTCTCTCTCATCCACGCACCGCAGGCCACACCCCCTCGCCAGTCAGGGCAGCAGGAGCAATTCTCCACCAAATTGGATTCACCTGTATCCTGGTACACCTGCGCAGCACTCAAGATGTTTGTGTCTTATATGAGGAAGTCAGGTGCAAGTCATATGACTTAGCTGCAGTCCCTGGCGCCTTTGGGACTGCCGCCACACCCGCTCCCCACAGCCTGCACTTGGTCTAGATTGTTCAATTTTTGTATTATTTGTGAGTACATCCAATGAAAGAGATAGGATGAGAACTGTGGAATGGGAAATTAAAAAAAGCAGGATGTAGTCTGAAGAGCAGCAAGAGAAGAAAAGGAGCTAAATGGGTGGACTGAGCTTTTAAACATTTTTTTTTAATTTTTATTGGTTATTTTATTTATTTACATTTCAAATGTTATCCCCTTTCCTGGTTTGTTCTCTGCAAACCCCCTATCCTGTCCCCTTTTCCCCTGCTTCTATGACGGTGTTCCCCCACCCACCCTCCCACTCCTACTTCACCACGCTGGCATTCCCCTACACTGGGGCATCAAGCATTCACAGAACTAAGGGCCTCCCCTCCCATTGTTGCCAGATAAGGGCATCCTCTGCTATATATGCAGCTGGAGTCATGTGTACTCTATAGTTGGTCTTGTAGTCCTAAGGGGCTCTGGGGAGTCTGGTTGGTTGCTATTGTTGTTCTTCCTATGGGGTTACAAAACCCTTCAGCTCCTTCAGTCCTTCCCTTAACTCCTCCACTGGGTTCCGTATGCTCAGTCCCATGGTTGGCTGTGTGCATCTGCCTCTGTATTTGTCAGGATCTGGCAGAGCCTCTCAGGAGACAGCTATATCAGGCTCCTGTCAGCAAGCACTTCGTGGCATCAGCAATAGTGTCTGGGTTTGGTGGATACATATGGGATGGTTCCCCAGGTGGGGTAGTCTCTGGATGGCCTTTCCTTCAGTCTCTGCTCCACTCTTTGTCCTTGTATTTCCTTTAGACGGGAGCAATTCTGGGTTAATATATTTGAGATGGGTGGGTGGCCCCATCCCTTAACCGGGGGCTGTGCCTAACCTCTGTATATGGTCTATAGAGGTTCTCGCTCCTCTTTGTTGAGCATTTCAGTTAATGTCATCCCTGTTGAGTTCTGGGAGCCTCTTGCTTTCTTGTCTTCTGGGACTTTCTGGTGGCTACCTTTAGTTCCCCATCCCCCAGTGCTATACAACTCTGTTCAATTTTCTGAAACCTTTCGTACATCTTCCCCATCCCCTCCCATACCTGATCCTATCCCCCCACCCCCACCCCGTCCCGTTTTCAGGGTTAGGGTTAGGCTGGAGAGATGGCTCAGCCATTAAAGGCTAAGCTCATAACCAAAGTATAAGAGCTTTTAAACATCTTTACAAAATGTAAAGCAGCTGTTATAGTTCATCGAAGTTGTGATTGTATAATAATCTTATCCTAGTATTTTCTCTCAGAAAAATATATATTTATTTTTTATGGACCATACTCTGAAAGTCTTAAAACTATTCAAAAGGAGTCACCCCTTGTTATGACCATAAGCTCTGAATTTACAGCATCCTCACTTCTACATGTAGTGTTCCTACTGGCAGTATGACAAGAGGAGGCTGGAATGTTCAGTTCTCATCCTCTTACGTATGGCTTCTGCTTCCATTTCATTATTCAAAGTAAGCTTTGTCTTCCCTGCTCTGGGAGGTGAATGGCAGTCCTCACACAGGGATGATAGAGCATCACTGTACAGTTCTGAAAGGTAGCTTTGTTTTCTTTAGAAGCTACCTGGGAAAAATCAAATGGCACTGAGAAAAATAATGTAATGTGCACACTAGGATTTAGTCTGTCACTCTATTAGCTGTCTAGGTTGTTGAGTTCAGAGACAGTTTAGTACCAGAGTTAAGAAAGAATGAACCTTCATCTTTGTCAGTCACTACACCTAGGCCCTTAAAATCCTTGGTAATTCCACACTGTGTAAGTACGCATTAGATGATTGCCTAATGTAATCATTAGATGATTCTATATAGCAAAATAAAATAGGAGTCAGTGCACTTCAACCACTTAGAAACTTGTTAAAATGCATTTTAACTATATCATCTGAATATGCTTTGTTTTGTATCCTGGTGAAACAAATAGTCATGAAATGATCATATTAGAATGTACTTAATGAAAAATTATTTTAGCTCATGACATTTTTTATGTCTTATAATTTTTGCCTGGGTATCATTTTATATTTTAAGAATTTAATAGAAGAATAATGCCTGATTCAGACTCTACCTAATCTACTTATTGTAAGCTTTATTCTGCATTCTGCAAGAAGCATGTCTCTTGTCTTGTAGAATAAGTCATGCCACTGAGCATACTTGCACAGTAAATGATTTTGTATAATAGATAGTATTACGTGCCTAAGTACCCATGAGCAGGTGTTAAAATTGGAAGCATGTGAAGTATTCTTCTTTGGGAGGAAATGAGAAGTTAACATTAGCAACTCTTTAGGTAGAATGGGGATCAGGTTTCACAAGGTAACTTAAAATTATTTTATTTTATTTTAGTTCTGAGTTTCACATCAAAATAATGGAATAGATAGCTACTTTATCTAAACTCACTAGCTTCTTTCTGATTACTTTTTCTTGTTTTCATTACTATTCTTCACTAGATAATTCTTTTTGGTTTTGTTGCATTATTTCCAACATAATATTTATCTAATTTTAGGTTATCATTTTTTATATAGTTGAGATCACAACTATAAAAAAAACAGTTTTTTAATAAAACTGTTCTCAACTTGCTTTAATCTCAAAATATACTATGTCTTTCTGGCAAACTTAATGCCAGGATAGTGTCACTTTTAATGTTAAAATTAGTATTAAAATATTAATCTTGTGACTGGGCCTGATGATACATGCGTATAAACCAGCAATCTGGAGGCTGATGAATGTGAATTATTTGTTTGAGACCATCGTGGGCTTAGCTGGGAGACACTGTCTTAAAAATAAAAATAATAATAAACAAGCAAGTACATATTACTTTTATTATTGCTTTCATATTATTTTTGCTTATGAACTTTGTACTTATTAAAATCATTATGTAGGTTATAAATGAAAATATATAAAGCTGTATCACTGTATTTTAGTTAGTAATGTTCATGCTACCTTCATCATTGGATAAGTTTCTTCATACTTTTTTTAATCTTTAAAATACTTAGAATATAATTTTTGGTATTTGCTTATCAGAATGTACATTATATGAGTCTAAAGACTGTTCTATGGTTTTCAAAAATTCATCTAAGTGTATATCACATCGTTTTAAGCATCATCATAACACAAGTTGATACAAAGAATAACCAAGGAATTATTATATGTATAGGATGCTTAATATCTGAAAATTAAATCATAGTGCATTTTATTGGTTATTTCATTTATTTACATTTTAAATTCTGTACCCTTCTTGGTTTCTCCTCCACAAATCCATATTCCTCCTCACCACTGACTCTATAAGGTTGTTCCCCCACCACCACCAACCCATTCCCTCTTCACTGCCCTAGCATCTCCATATGCTAGGGTATCTAGCCTCCATAGAACCAAGGGCCTCCCCTCCCACTGATGCCTTATGCATGTGCAGCTGGAGCCATGGACCCCCCCCCCCCATGTGTACTTTTTGGTGCTGGTTTAGTCCCTGGAAGCTCTGGGGGTCCAGTTAGTTGATATTATTATTTTTAAACAGTCACTAGAAAAGCCTGCCTGCCGTGAAAAACAGTGGATTCTAATTTTCATTATGCATATTTATCATTAACTATTTGGTGGATATATATTTTCCCAGAAATGGTGAAAAGCATACCTTTGGAAAATTTATTATTTACATATTCTGTTGCCTTATAATACCATTAGGAATGAATCACAAGAAGAAAATGTTGATACCCTTTCCAAACAAACAACAGTAACATCAACAACAATAAACATTGGGACATATTAGTGATAAAGTTAAGTCACATTAGAAAAATGACATGAAGAACAGGAAAGTGAGACAAGCTGACTTCAGAAGGGACCTGTTTCTAGAGTATATTTGACAACATGATGCTAGTATGATTTCACTAAATACAGCTTTACAAAGAAGAGCCTGTAGGTTCTCTTAGTGCTGGTTATACTTCAATAGCCATAACTTATGTTGGTGTTAATGGAGTGCTCTCCCTTAGAGGAGAATAAACTTGTCCTTCACAAATGCCTAAGAAAACTAAACAACATAAACACCTTACAGAGGGAATTGAACCCAGTTTTCTTTCTCCATATTTGCTTTTCCTTTTTCATATCTCAGGGACCTGACAACTGCACAAAGTGCTCTCATTTTAAGGATGGTCCAAACTGTGTGGAGAAATGTCCAGATGGCCTACAGGGAGCAAACAGTTTCATTTTTAAGTATGCAGATCAGGATCGGGAGTGCCACCCTTGCCATCCAAACTGCACCCAGGGGTAAGCATCCTCACTGGTTCAGGACTAAGGCATGTACATGTTTCCAGTTGAAAGGATTAATATGTTTTATTATTCATTTTCCACGATGCCATCTATGTACCCTGAAATCATCTCTGGAAATGATATGTAGCATTACATTTTACATGTCGAATTTAACAGAAATTCTTTCTAGGTGGACCTCTAAAATATCTCTGCTTATAGTTTACCAACATTTACCATACTATTAATATCTTCATGAAGCTAGTGTGCTTTGGATATTAGAAGATACAATATAGTACTTATGTCATAGAGAATTTTTTTTACTAAATGTATAAGTTGGTTTCTATTTCTTCACCATTAAAACCTAAAATAAGAATATCTCTTTAACAATTACCACTTTGGATTACTCCTTCAATGAAACCTGGTAGCAGGCAACCATGAAAGAGAAGGAAGAAATGATAGTCTGCTCATATGTGTGTTGACAACTTAACTAATACTGTTGTTAGTCATGTGAGTCATTTTATTGTACATTGTCCTAGAACATAGAGTTCTTTCACTGTCATGAAACAATGCAGGAAGATACATACATATTTTCCATTCAAGAGGAAGTGTTGTGCAGCATAACCTATGGTATTAAGAATAACTGGGTAAACACAAATTGATGAAATTGTCTTTGTTCAGTGTTATGGTCACTTATAGAGACATTGGAGAAAGAACTTTGACTGTACACCAGTGGAAATAATGTCACCTCAAGCAAATCCCAGTCTATTTCTTTAAAAAAAAAGAAAAAAGAAAAAAGCCGTCTTATCTCAGTAAGAATTCTCCCTTTGCATCCTCTGAAGGATACATATTGATAGAGTTGAGAACAGTTCAGCACACTATTCTCCTCATAAAATTTCACCTCCATTGTCAGTGCATACCACCAGTGTATGCACAGAAACATGTGTATATACATAATTGGACACTTTCTATCTGGCAGGAAAGTAGAGGTTCTGTAAGCAGATTGTCCTGCCAGATGAAGGCTTCACTGTTAGAAGATATTGAAAAAGGGAAGCAAGCAATATCATTTTCTGCCAAGACAACATCAATTTTTGGATGCTGCTAGAGCTTCCTACCAGTCATGAAACCAGCTAAGTCACTCTGTGAATTAGCAGATTCTCAGAAGGTAAAACAATATTCTGCAATAAAAGTCAAGTGCAGCCCAGAAGAGCTGACTGCCAACTTCTTAGTTTCTGCATAAGCACACAGGCTGAAGGCACTGAGACAGTCACCTACACACTTTGCTTCAAGGAAAACAGAAGTAATAAATGATTCCCCTTGTGAGTTTTGGTACACTTGAGTTAAGAGTATTTTTTGAAAAAAATTACAACTAGTGCTGCTGGATCAGAGGAGTCAGCAAGAGAAAGAGAAAACTTTGCCTGTGAAAATCATCCACAAGAGGGTTTTATTGTTTTGCAACTAAAATTAAACCGGTAAATTATTCAATATAATGTCGATGTCAACAGCTGTTGCCATTCAAAATGAGACCTTTTGCTGTTTTTGCAAATCTAATTACAATGAAGCCATCAGGGAAATGAAAAGGAGAACACAGCCTAGTCTGGATGTGTGGCTGTAGCGTCTTCTTCGTCAGCCTTTTACATCGTGATTGTATAATAAAGGAAACATATATAGTAGAGGGAGGCAGAAGCTCTGGCCAATGGAAAGGGTTCAGATTACCACAGCAACAAAACTGAGACCTCATACAAAAGGGAAGCTGAGGATTCATGCAGGAACAAATCTCACAAGGTCACTTGAGAACTCCAAATAAGTAGAAATATGCCCTCAACAGCTCCAGGCTGCAGAATGACAGTGAGACAGAGTGAGCTGCCATGTTTGCACTTCTTCCAGGACAACCTGTCTGCAATTGTCGACTTTGTCCTAAGGTATTACGATTGCTTCCATCGAGCTTACCCTTTACTGTGAGCTGCAGAGTCACATCCACTGGTTCCATAAAAGAGTTGTAATTCCAGCTCATGAGAATTCAGAAATTCTTACATGACGTGAACTAGATCATAGAATACCCTCTGTGTTTGGTATCCTATTCTGAAGCAACCAGTTAGCCTCAAGAGTTCATCCCTTCTTTTCAAATTGAGTGTAAACACAGAGAACTATGGCCCAGGGAAAGACCACAGGACAATAGAATGATGGAATGAATGACCTTATCCCTCGGTTCATCTAATAACTGAGCCTATCAGTAAGTATGAGCTCAACAGTTCAATTCTACTTCAGAAAACAGATTTCCTCTCTCCCATGTCCATGATTTTCAGGTCGTTCAATAACCTGGGATGATGGAATAGTTAATGAAAATAGTCGTCCCTATGACAATTTTAAGAAATAATGTTCTTCCTTTGAATGCAGTTTAACGATTGTTCTGAAAATAAAATTATCTAATACATTAAATGTATTTTACTACTCCAAAAGTGAATCAAATAAATTGAGTCTAAAATTTCTTCAATTACATTTGAAAAAGATTAACCATTTAGTCCTAATTAGAAACCTCTCACCAGTAATTTTATAGGGAAGAAGGAAAGGAAGGAAGGAAGAAAGAAAGACATAAGGAAAGAAAAAATATTGTCTCCTCTTGCCATGAATAGAGGCCATGTTTTAGCCCTATGTTTTTGTTTCTTTTATTTGTTTGCTCTCTTCTGTGTGATACATGCTAATCAACTTGTTTCTTTCAGTTACTTTTGAAAATACCATCAACAAAAGCAACTAGGGATAGAAAAAAATTGTTATTACAGCTTTCATTCCTAGGTCACAGTCTATCACTGAGGGAGGTAAGAACAGAAATTCACAGAAAATTTAAAAGAAAAAAAGCCAGTGAGGACACTGCTTGCAGATTAGGCAAAAGCTCAACGTTCAATTAGCCTTCTTGTACAACCCAGGACTACCTACCTGCCTAGGATTGGTGACACTCATAATAAGATGAATCCCTTTGCATCAATAAGTAATCAAGGCAATCCCCTTCTGATATGCCCACAGACCAATGTTATCTAAACAATCTCTCCAGTCAAGTTTCTAGTCTGTGTAAAGGTGACATTTACAGACTCACATTTGTGTTACTCAATTTATATACGAAAAAGAACATTTTATGGTGTACCAAAATGATTAAGAATTTGAAAAAGAGAAGATAAAAAGAAATTTAAAATAAAGATTGGCCATGTTGGCACACATTTTAATCTCAGTGTTCAAAATTCAGAACCAGGCAAATTTTCATTTGAGGCCAACCTGATCATTATAAACACACAAGGCAGAACTGCATGGTAAAGCTTATGCATCAGTATGGAACAATAAATGTTAAAGGTGTCACAATGCAGAATTTCATAGGTGGTTTTGGTATACAAAAGCATGCTATGGATTTTTGCTCTTTCTGTAACTATTGTACTTTGGAACACTAATTTTTGAATGGTTTGATTCCTGAACCTATCTTACTCCCTTATTTGCTATTTTATGTGCTTCAAAATTTGATGTTTCTTTTAGTTTATGATCTTGCTGATTCAATATACATTTTATGTTCTGATCAACTGCTTTTCTAGAGTAAGTATGAAGACCTAAAGTACAGTGGTATCTTTAAAAACATGGTGATTTATATTCTTAAAAATTGATCCCTCCTTCACCCACCTACATCTTTCTTGGTCTTCACTTCTTTCTATAACCTTCAGTTTATAAACAAATTTGAACCATAGTATTCTCAACCAACTTGTTCAACCCTTGTTCATATTCTCTCTGTCCCTCATCATCTCTACCTGCTTGTATGTATGTTCCCATCTGCAATGTATTTCTCAACTCTCACAAAACCAACACATATGACTTTTATATAGGAACAATTATTTTTAAAGTTCTAATTTTACTACATCTTTCTGGACTTTTTTTCCTGGTGGCCAACCTCTATATTTTTTTTAAGTTTTTTTTTCTTTAATTTAGTTACAGTGACAATACATGATTTGATTTAATTTAATTTAATTTTAGATTTGTCGTGTGTGTGTGACAGAGAGAGAGAGAGAGAGAGAGAGTTCATCTGCCCACTTGTATCCAGAGGCTAGAAGAAGATGCCCAATTCCCTCAGAGCTGATGCTCCACCCTTTTGCAGGACATCGGGATTGTTCTGTAGGTGCTGGGATGCAACCTCCAGTCCTCATGGGTGTACAGCATGTGCCCTTATCTGTTGATGTTTCTCTCCAGGCCTGTTTTATTCAAATATACTTTCCCATGCTTTATATACAAAGGACAGTCTTAAGATGTATGCCATCTTTCCACTTCCACAATCTCCACTCTTCCCAGTGTTCCTTTTCAAAGGAGTTGCTCCCTACGACCATGGCCCAACACTTTTTTTTCCACCTTGTAGGAAACATTTCTGACTTCCTGTAAAATAAACATAGTAAAGTCTAGACTCAAAGAAAAAAATTAAAGTGTCAGTCCCTCCTCCTAAAGTGAACATGTGAGGACGTATATCCCTCTGAATTCTTTCTTGCTGCTGCAACTCTCCTGAAATTTAAATTATAGCTTTCAGCTGTGGCAGTCATCTTCCAGTAAGTCACCAAAATGAGGAACACAAAAGGAAAGAGGAGAGGCATCCGGCATATGTTCTCTAGGCCTTCTAGGAACCATGGAGTTGTTCCTTTAGTCACATACATGTGAATCTAAAGGGTGATACAATAGACATCAAGGGAATAGACACTGTTTAAGAAGGAATGCCCCATATGTCTTTTACCATGGCAAAGCCAGAGGAGTCTACAATTGTAAACAAGCAGGTTAAGGGCAAGATTCTGGGCAAGAGGATCAATGTGAGCATTGAGCACATCGAGCACTGGAAAAGCAGAGGCAGCTGCCTAAAGCAGGTGAAGGAGAAGGATTAGAAGATAAAAGAAGCCAAAGAGAAGGGCACCCAGGTTCAGCTGAAGTGCCAGCCTGTGCCACCCAGAGAAGCACACTTGTGAGGACTAACGGAAAAGAGCTGAGTTGTTGGAGCCCATTCCATACAAGTTCATGGTCCAGTGTACAAAAAAAGAAATAAAGGACCTGGACTGCAAAGTGTTTTCTTTACATTAAATTGTAGCTCATACTTTAACCATTAGATCTTTTTCACTTAGAAATATATTACCATCTGTTAACCCCTTTCCTCCCATCCACGTTGCATTAGCAGCATTGATTGAGACTCTGACTATGCCTGTGAGCTAGTAACTGTCCCATCCATTTGTATTATTATTCTCGACACTGACTAACAGTTCCCCATGCCAAAACAGCCTACCTACCTCCCACTTAACCAGTTTCCATGTGACAAAGAGATTTCAGATAGGAGTCTAGCAAAGTAACAATTCCTGTTTGCTAGCATACCTTTTGTTTTTCAGGGTAGACTTTCAAATTGTCATGCTTTTATCTTTTCATACTAGTACATATTGTGCATTAAGCACATCTGTCTTTATTTTTCTAACCACTTTTTCTCAATCCTCATCCTGCTGGTCCTCTCTCTTCCCCTAGATAGTTACACTTCTTCTGGGTCATGTGTGTGTATGTGTGTGTGTGTTTCTGTGATTTTATATAGTTAGTGTTTAGTAAACACAGATGAGAGAAAAATTAAAATATTTGTTTTGCTGAAGTTGGCTAAATCCTTTCATAAGTTAACTTCTGGTTGCACATATTTTCCTGAAAGTTATACAGTTTTGGTCCCTATGATAGAAACAAAAAGTTTCCTTATGTAGATTTAACAAATTTTTTCAGCCATCTGTCAGAAGCAAAAAACCAAGAGACAGACCTGGCATTTTTCAAACTATCCAACAGCTCTCCCTTGTCTACTAAGTTAAGTCCCTCCAAATCCGGCCCCTAAGATCCATTGTCTTTCTCCTCTCCCTGTGCCTGCTGTTACACTCCCCTTCTGTTCACATTTGTTGTTCAGAGTACTTCTTGCTTTCACACTATGCTTCTGCTTTTCTTCGTCTGGACTCCCTAACACTCACTGATATCCCAGCCGTAACTCTCAGTATATCAAACTACAGCTTGCTGACTCTTTCCACATGGTGACCATGACCTACTAAAATGACATTCTGGTGTCCATCCACCATATTATATTTACAGAAATATACCATAAACGTCTGCTCATGCCATCTGTCATCTTCAAACTGTGAGCTCAATGGAAATAAGTGGAAAAGTGTGTAATTTATCTCATCTCTCCCTGCAGCTCCTGAAAGGTTACAAGCACGTTAGTAGGCTCATCACACAGGTTTATTGGATGAATGAAGATATTTCATTATCCACACCCTCTCCTCAAACAGAATCTCATTCATTGTTGAAAGATTTTTTTTTAATCTTTCAAGGATCATTATAAAGATTACACACAAAGTACAGATTTTCAGACTCTCACTTGGATATAAGAAGTAGACTGTTAATTTTACAAAATGGCAGTACTATCATAAAAATAACATTTTGAAGATGATAACATGGGAACACATAAAAAATGGTTCTTTAGAACAGAATAAAAGAAAACCATATGAGACAAGTTTAGGGGTTTTGTAGTAGTTTGTTTTCCAATTTCAATTGTTTTGCATAGATCTAATGGATGGCGCCTGGCCACTGATGTGTGCTCTAGCTGCTTCTCTTTATTTTATCTAATCTATTTTTGTCACCATTTTTGCAGGTTAAGATTTACTTGTCCTGCTCAAAGCTGACCCTCAAAGAAAGACCAAAACAAAAACAGAAAACAAGCAAACAAATAAAACTGCAGAAAAAGAGCAAACTGATTTTCTACCTAGTAGAATATCTGTAAGAGAGTATATGATGAACGGGAGAGGTGGTGACTTGTGGTTAACAAATGAATTCTGTTAGCTTGCTAACATCTGGCATCAGTTACAGAAGCTGCCTATAGTCTGGCCACATCTGTGGGTGCCTACAGCTCTTTTTTCATATTTTAAACCTGAGAGCTTGGGAAACATGCATACTTTATATTAACAAACAAATTAGAGTTCTGTGTAGTTAAATAAAACCAGCAAATACTCATCTTGGTTGATTCTTCAGCTACCTCTATGTAAAGTTATTTGTTTACTACAGAGTATTTGCTTTTGAGTTCAATATTATAACAGTTATCAAAAGTTTCTCTTTACAGATCATATTTCTGCTACTTAACAGTGGTCACGACATATTGCAAAAAAGCCAAATCAATTCATTTGATTTTTAAATAAATCCGCATTTAATGACAAAAAATAGTTTAAAGAGATTCATAACCAAGGATTTAAATAATCTGATTATAAAAATTATCCATGGGAATTGCATTAAAATATATAAACTTATTTTCTGCCAAGATCCTCTTTAATGAGCATCAAGCATAAGGCTACTCCACTACAATTAATTGTTCATTGCCTTTTTATTGATTTGGGGGGGGATTTTGCATAAGCCCAATGGTGTTTTAAGAGAAATGTTATACATGAAAATAGCCATAGTCATTAAACTATCAAGTAATTAACATAGCTGTGCATAGAAATGAAAGATGTAAATGAGTCGAATGTTTCAGGAAAGACCAATGCATGTGCAAGTTATCCATGGGAGCAGGTAAACTTCCCTTTACTATCTCCATGCTTTCTGGCATTGGACTTGAGTGGTTATTTCAACTCACTTCTGTGTTTCTGCTAGGAAGTGATTTCCTCTCAGTTTCTAAAAGTATACTGTTCTAGAAACTGCCTAATGATTCCAACAAGAATGTGGCGCATCCAGTACTTGTCTCACTGGTTCTTCTCTGTTTGTCTTCATGACTGACGTCTCTTTTCTTGTATTTCTTTTGACTTTGCATCTCTGCAGGTGCATAGGTTCAAGCATTGAAGACTGCATCGGCCTGACGGATAGGTACTGGGTGTGCTTTCTTCTCATGTTCTTCCTCCAAGGCTCCATGCGTGAGCACTGGTGCATGTGTGTGCATGCCACTGTGGATGGAGAATGATGTTTTCTGTTCTGCAATTGCTTGCAGGTGTAACGGTCCCACTAGTCATGACTGCATTTACTACCCATGGACGGGCCATTCCACTTTACCACAACACGCTAGGTAACATCTGCCATGGTTCCATTTTATCACTCAAATTCTTTCTTAGTTACCACGGACTAAATTAGTAAACAGTTGGGCTGAAGTTTTAGAGGACTAAATGAGAGATTTTGATTCACTTTTGATTTTAACTACATTCATTAAAATTTCAGAGTTCTACTTAGTAGTACCATTGATTTTGAATTTTGTATGTTTAAAAGAATTAGACATCATCCTAGAATGCTAATAGAATATTCTTAAGTTTATAAAAAAATTAAAAAATCAAAATCTTTCAAGGAGAATTCTGAAAGTGTTGATTGATGTTTATATGATATTCATTATGTAATTTGAATTTAATTTATGATTTTGTATTATTTGAACTGACTAGTATATGTTCGGATAGAAAAATTATTCCAGAATCAATACAATATAAAAATATTTTGTACAGATTAAAGCACATATTGGAATTATGAGAGCATAATATATGACCCATATTTACACAAAAATTTGAACACAGATATTTATAGTAGCTTTAATCATAACCAACAAAAACTGGAAGCAACTTAGGCTATTGAGCTGTTGTGTACCCATGCTCTGCAATATGCCTGAGTAATAAAAAGGAAGAAATTGATGCTACACAAACCATAGATGGATCCTGAATTCACTATGCTGAACGAAAGAAGCCAGACTGTTAAAAACACATACTGCTTGATTTTCTTTTTATATCAAACTCTGAAAAAAAATGAAACTACAGAGATAGAAAATCATTCATGGTTGCCCAAAGCTTGACTTTGGGGGATAAAGTTCACTATTGAATGGTAAGAAGGAATTTGGCAGATAATAGAACAATCCATACCGTGATTGTAATATTGTTTGTGTAAATAAAAATGCTTAGCAGATACTATAAGCTATATATCTTATTATAAATTATATAAATTTTGTGTTATTTTTATACATAAAGAATATGACTTTAAAAATACTGTATGAAACATTTTAACGAGGAAAACAGTAACTTTGCAATGCAATGTTACATAAGAAATATTATTATCTCTGAGTAACAAATTAATTAGATCTTTTTACAAGAAAGACAGCAGTGCTAAAGTAAAGGCAAATGTGAATTTTAAGTGATGTATTGTTTTTCTTATAATTTGTGTTGTTATATGACAATGAAGCATTTGTGAAACATAACCGATAGATTAAAAAATATCACAATAGCAATAGATTCCAGCAGCTGCCTTTATCAGTGGTGGCCATTATGCTAACCCTAACACCTAAGATAGTGTGACTTCCCATCCTACTTTATCAATCATAACACAGTATTGTTTTATGCATCTGGCTACTTTCACTAAATATTACATGTGTGAGATTCATCTATGTCACCAAATTCATTCATAGCTTTTCCATTCATATGTCTTTAACGGTTATTAAATTGTAAAGTGGTCAAATAAGTGATATGTCATCTTCATAAATTGTTTGTCCATAAGTAAATAATCATGAGAAGTTCTAAGGTAAATTTTTTTGGCTAGTGTGGTTTCATTCACACAACAGTGGCACACTGATACTTGGGCTTGAGCAAACCAGCTAACACAGTTGTCTAGAGTTACCTTAAACTGTAGAAAATTTTAAGAAATGAAGCAAAAGAGAAAGAGAAAAAGTAAGTGGGAATAAGAGGGAAATCTTAAGTCTTGCATAGTCTTCCAAGATTTGTCTTAGATTTCTGCCATGCTCATGAAATTATCTTTCTTCTTTCAGACATTGATTGGGCCACTGAACTATAATTTTAAAGAATGATTTTGCATTTATTTTGATGACTTTACTTATAATTATTCTAATATTTTAGTCAGAAAGAATTCCACATGGTGCTTAATGTATGCTCCCTTTAAAATCAGATTTTTCAGGTTTTGAATCAAACTCTAAGCCATTGTAGATGTGTGACTTTAAGGTCCTTCAGTTATCTGAGCCTCACTCTTTCATGTGCAAAAAGACATCATTTATGTAGATCCCAAACAGTTTTGAGGATGGTGTGTTTGCTTAGTAACAGTAACCATTCTTTTTTTTTTCTATATTTTTCTTCCTTTTTTTATTTTTTTTAAAGATATTTTCTTTATATACATTTCACATGCTATCCAGAAAGTTCCCTATACCCTCCCACTGCCCTGCTCCCCTACCCACCCACTCCCACTTCTTGGCCCTGGTATTCCCCTGTTCTGGGGCATATAATGTTTGCAATACCAAGGTGCCTCTCTTCCCAGTGATGGCCGACTAGGCCATCTTCTGCTACATATGCAGCTAGAGATACAAGCTCTCAGGGTGCTGGTTAGTTATATTGTTGTTCCACCTATAGGGTTGCAGACCCCTTCAGCTCCTTGGTTGATTTCTCTAGATTCTCCATTGGGAGCCCTGTGTTCCATCCAATACCTGACTGTGAGCATCCACTTCTGTATTTGCCAGGCACTGGTATAGCCTCATATAGCCTCGCACAAGACAGCTATAACAGGGTCCCTTCAGCAAAATATTTCTGACATATGCAATAGTGTCTGGGTTTGGTGGCTGATTATGGGATGGATTCCCAGGTGAGGTAATCCTTGGATAGTCAATCCTTTTTTCTTAGCTCCAAACTTTGTCTCTGTAACTCCTTTCATGGGTATTTTGTTCCCTTCTCTATAAACAATTATTTTTCTGTGTAACAATGCTTCTCGCACCCCAGGAATGTGAAATCATGCTTCTCAGGGGAAGGAGAGAAGACTCTCAAAGTCACCCAGAGGACATTGATGCCTACTGGTGCCTACCTGATGAGAGCCTTTGTGAAAGAGAGTCTTTTCTTTCACTTTGCCTTGAGGATCAGGGAGAAGGTCGTATGGATGACTTTGGGTCATGGGAATGATCTGTAGAGTGACAGATCATTTGAAGTTGCAGTTTCAATCTTATGCACTGCCTGGATCCCCAGGAGATAGTCCATAATTTCAGACTAATACAAATAATTAACAGTGTCATTAGTAAATATCCATGGCTAAAAATAGTGAATGGATAGTAAAGTGTGGTCCTCTGTTTCTAAGAGAAGACACCTGCGGTCTACTGCCCAGGTGAAGAAGAGCAAAGTTGCTTGAAGGTGAAAGCATGGGTTCAAATATGGGTTCTATCATATTTCTTATCTACACAATTATATGACAGTGTAAAATTAGTTTGAGGTTTTGAAGAGATAGCACGAAGATAACGTCCTGGACTGAGTAGTCATTGACTGCAGTTGTAACAGTTATTGAGGACCAGAAATAGAACAATGATAATTTAATGTTTTAGGTTTCATAATCCACCTTTTAACTGGGCAGTTATCCAAATACTTAAATTTCTTTTAGAAACAGAAAATTACATTGAACATGCCAATGTGGCTGCTTTAAAGTATTTAGATTTACTACACCCCGCTGCCTCACTATGAAGTATTCTGTTCTCTAAAGCAGCAGATCCAAATAAAAGCAGGTGCAGTGTTTCCAATCTTGATCAGCTTTCATTTTCTAAGTGGTGGTATTTTTCCCAAACCTGTGATTTATGAATTGGCTTTCCACACCTCATTTACCATACAGACCATTGCTGGAATATTCCAGAAATATTAGTGTATCCAGATAGAAAAAAATGTAAGAATTTTGTATCATACAATATCCTAATTATAAAGACAATGAAATCAGTAATCTTTTATTCTCACTACCTCTCATTTTCAAATCTAATTAATAATTTAAGATGACACTTGCTTTGACCAATCTTTTTCAAACTTTCCTACCTCCATAATTTTGATTTCCTCCCAAGAACACCATGGGCAATTATGTTTGTCAAGGCCTTTTATTCTTTTTTTCATTTGACATTTGAGTTAGCACACTGGCTACTTTTGAATAGATTTGTTCTTAATGTAAAGACATCAGTTTTTAGTCTAATTTTGGGTTCTTTGTCAAACATAGGAAAACCTTAAAGATCATATTCTCGGATGCCACGGGGATATGGATTCGATAATCACAAAGAATAGACTATATTGATCAGGCATTTCTGCAAGTTAGTTAACAAAGTGAAATCTATCTGAGATCATCTATTTCTGCATTTTAACTGAATTGCCTCTTTATTCTAATACACTTTTCCTATATGCTTCACAATATATAGTAAAGTAATTAAACTTAGTTTCTCCAAGTCTCTAATGGATAGCTATTTGAAACATTTCTGGTTTTCATGGCCACAGACATACTTTTACTTTATGGTACAGTGCCTTTTGGCCCAAGAGGTCACACAGAAGTCTATCCTTTGTCAGACTGACCTGGGTCTGATAAATGACAGAGAGGGGGTGATAGGCTAGGAACCTCTCACAAATTGCACACTGCATTTCTTTGTTTTTCTCCCAAAGAAGCAAGTTCAGAATTTATGTCCACATGATGCAAATCACCAATAAATGGTCATCATAGATGAGTTTCAGTTATATTATGATCCCTGTATACAATACACAAATGTGCACAGCTTTTTTTATACAATTCTAGTCTCATTCTATAGCATTAAGTATTAGGTTTTGTAAATAAATAAATAAATCCAAGATATGAAGGAGAGTATATAAAGGTCTTCCTTAGCAGGTGATTCACTTCCCAGAAACTCTAAAAATGTCAAAATGATCTGAGGATTAGCAGGGATTCACAAAGCCTCTCTCTTCACTTGTTGATGGTTGTTCATATAGCTGAGGAAGCTACTTTAAACAAAAGAATTCAAGCATCTTTCAGATGTTCAAGTGGTTTTGATATTGATATAAAAATGCTCATACTACAGTACCAAAGCATTCCAGACAGTAGCAACATGACTGTATTCAAGATTAGCAAACACAAGGATGTGACTAAACTAATCCATTTTAATGACTGAAAGTCAACAAAGGTTCTTTAGGCCATTGGCTTTGGGACTAAAGTAGAATGACTAAAGATGTCATTACATTGATAAAATGTTAAGTATATAGTAATAATCAAAATATTAAATGAGCAGAGGGAAATACTCAAAATACTCAGCTTTTCCTCAGCCTAGAGCATTTTCTATGGTAAACAAATCATTATGTTTTGCACCCATTTATTTCTGACTCAGACAGATACCAGAACTACTTCATATCTCACAAATATCTTCAGAGTCAGCTGTTACTGATGCTCTGATATCAAATAAAGAGCGCAAAAACAAAATGGTGGGTAATGTCCTGAATCTTAAAGACAACCAGGTTCATTTCAGCAGTTCAGTCCAAGGTCTCCTGCAAGGTCTACTCCAAGACCTGTTGTTTTTTAGACATATAAAGGTAGCTCAAATATATATAGAAAAATAGGCAGGATTATTCTGTAGCAGCAAATATACTAAGTAAATTTTGAGAGTGTGATAACATTAGTGATTTAACACCTTTGCTGGTTTTAATGTGGTCTCCAGGCTTATTTTAAAATTTAAAATACCACAGAACAGGACTATGTATTCAATGATGGTTAGACAATTAAGACATTGTGATTAGACAGACGAAAGGAGTACTTATCTAACTGTAAGACCTCTGCTCCCGAGTACACTCCCACCAGCTCAGAAGCATAATGCACAATTCTGTAGGGGAAATGGCAGGCATGTCCTGGTTGGTTCTGATACTTGAGGGATCACCATGCTGCCATCTGTGTTCTCAGCTGGAGCTTACAGTCTCCTTCCAAACCCACTTACCTTCTTGTAGATCTGAGTTTTTTGAAGCTTTAGGAATTATAAACCTATTATTTTGGGATAAAATGCTTAAGTTATTTCTGAAATATATTTCCCCAAATACTGATTATTATTGGACAATATCATTTCAAGTTTACAAAAATACTCACAGGCATAGTGATAGCTATTTATCCAAAACAGCAAAGACTGTGTTCGACTTCGTTGTACAGCATTTCAGTTCATACACCCTCGTGCTTAGTTGAATGTGCTCCACACATTGTTTCCCTGTCGGAAGGATGTGAAAATGGTTTTTCACCTGTAAGTTCCTTTCACATCAGCACATGGGTTAGTTCTTGATTGCACAAGTGGCAGAAGGCATACTGTGACAGAGTCTGCAATACTGGACGCCATACTCCCTCTGCCTGTGTCTTGTCTCTAGAATCATATATTAAACTTTATTTCCTTGAGCAACCTTGTGATACTTTCTAGACCTGAGAGTGTTTCTGTCCTTGTATACTCTGAAGGTTAGATGAAACGCTCCATTTAGGCTGCAGATTCTGATTTTTCCTTCAGTTGTGAATAAAGAGTTCTGGGCATTAGTTTCTAATTTTTCCATTAGTTTATCAAAGTCGGGAGTCTTCCTTGTGATTGTTGATAACCTACATTGCCCATTGCCACATGAGTACTTCCAAGGTAATTAGAGTAGACAGAGGAGACTTGTTGTCCCTGATATACCCTAGTGGTAAGAAAATTCTATGAAAAAAAAAAGTGGTAAAACTGGGTTAATAATTTAGGCACATTAAATGTTAATTTTGGGGAGATTGTGTTAATTAAAATATTTTAAATTGTTTTAATTGTGGTATATATGTATTGAATGTACTGCTCTAAACCAATAATCATGAAATCATGATATAATACTTCCTTTTAATGGTTTTACTCACAAAAATAAGAGTGGAGGTACAGTATTTCACGAGAGTGTTTATTTCATTAGGTGTAGTAGGTGACAGATGGAATGAGTCCAACATATCCAAGAAAAAAATATCTGTTTTCCTGGACCCATTACACACACCTATATATTTGTCTATGAACCACATTTTTTTTTATTATTTTCTTCATTGACATTTCAAATGCTATTCCCTTTCCTAGTTTCCTCTCCAAAAGTCCCCTATACCCCCACCTTTGCTCTGCTTCCCAACCCATCCACTCCCGCTTCCTGGCCCTGGCATTCCCCTCTACTGGGGCATATAATCTTGCAAGACCAAGGGGCTCTCCTCCCATTGATGAGCCTGACACTATTGCATATGCCAACAAGATTTTGCTAACAGGACCCAGATATAGCTATCTCTTGTGAGGCTATGCCAGAACCAAACGTTTATAAACTTATATAAGACTAACATATGATATCTTGGTCCCACATTTCAAGTCCCAGTTTAACTGCTTTTATAATAGAGAACTACTCAGATTTAGAAGTACACTCTATATGTTCATAAAATTATGTTTTGTTCCAAATATTGTTAATGAAGTGCTATTCTAATTTGGTACTCTATACATGGCCAATAATTAAATAAAACTATCATTTACATATAGGTCAACGTTTCTAGCTTCATACTTGCTTCATGATAAAAAATGAGTCAGAATTATTTACCCATAAAACTTAGACATGTATTGTATTAAGCCCTAAGAAGATACCTTTTCTCATATTTCCTATTTAACTAAAAGAATCTAATTAACTGGGTCCCCCTCTATGATGATATTGCATAAAATAATGTGTCAATATTGGAGTAAATTGCTCTCTTCATGATTTTTTTCTTATTACCTCAGCACATTCCCTAATTAATCATTCTTTTATAAACATACAATTATTTTTGCATATTATGTATGTAAGCAGGCACTAATTAACAGGGAGTAGTTTGATTTACCAGTGAAATTCCCTCACAGTGATTTTATTCTCAGCTACTATCCACTCTTATGCAAAAAGTGCTTTGATTTCATGGTAACTCCGTACTAAAGAACGAGAGATAAGGGAAGGGAGACCCACCTTTTATAGACTCTCAGTGCTTCCAATCATTGTGATTTTTTTAATGGCATCATGCTCTGCTGCTCAGAATAATGAATTCCATATACTTGAGTCACTTATAGAATAATTATAGACACTGTCCACAGAGTAGAAATAAAACAAGATGCTTTAATACACATGTAAAGTTTACTTGTTTGGTAAATAAGTATTTTTATTTTATAGAACAAACTAAAATTTTCAAAATCACATCTTTATTGACCTTCTTCACACAAAATACTAGAGTTGAATCTCCAGGTCCAGTTCTCAAAGTAAATGTTTACATTGCTTTAGATACCAGAGAGAAAAAGACCAATAGAAGGGAAAAGAGCATATTTTCTTCCTGATCCATGCTAGTTTCTTTTTCTTTCAAATGTTTCTTGGAATTGAATGCAGACCGTATCTTCATATCCTAAAATCATTCCCAAATATTTCTTTGGTGTAATGAACTATGAGTATGACTAGTTTTCTGACTAGGTATGTAATAACAGTTATTACTACTAACACTAGCATTATATAAATGAAGAAACGGGATAAGAAAAGCAATTTTCAAACTTTTACCTGGCTAGTAAGTTGTAGAAGCGTGTTCTTGGAGTTCAGTTGACTGACTCAAATAATTCACTTCTTCCTCTCTACCAAGCTGCTTCCCACGTAAAGGCAGGCTTATGAAGACAGTATCCACATATTTTATCGCCTTCTTAAATTCATTTATTGTGTTTTAATCTCAATAGTACCTTAATAGCATCTATAATGTTCTGTAGTTCATTAGAGGCTATAAATTATGAACTATATTAAAACCAGCGACGTTATATGACATTAACAGGAAGTCTTAAAGTTTCCTGTCATTTAAAAAGTAAAATAAAGTACATAGTATAGCAAAGGGGAATGAGAGAGAAACAGGGTGAATGAGAAACAAGGGATTCAAGAGAGAAGTTCTCGAGGTAAAATAAAAAGTATAATTATGGATGGAGAGATAGCCAAAGTTTAATGTTTCAAAAGCAGATGTTGGTCAATTTATTTGAGAGATTTGAGATTTTCAGAAATTAAAAATAGGTGTTCTTTAAAGTCATAGAACTAAAATTAAAATATCTTTCGGAGAAAAGACAAAAATGGAGATCATATTATTTTGAGAAACCTATGCACATTCTTGCTCTACGTGACCCAGGACATAGAAATAAGAGGGCTGTGTGTGTGTGTGTGTGTGTGTGTGTGTGTGTGTGTGTGTGTGTGTGTGTGTGTGTGTGCATGCGTGCATGCATGTTTAAATTGTGGAACACAACAATGTATATGAAAACTGACATGAATTATTATGAGAAAAGGAACTTCTTCAAGAGATAAAGGACAAGGTCAGGTGAAACCTTCTAAGGCAGCTGATGGAAAGGCATGCTCACTTCAAAGTAGGGAGTTTGGCTACTGAGATTGATGCTCATACATTCACTTTAACTCAAAGAAATTCACAGACAAGATGTAAAAGATGCAGTAAAACTAATGACAGATGAGACAAAGAAAACATGGGTAAAATCATGACCTCATTCATCTTCAATCGATTGTTAGTGCAATTGAACATTTTAGAGCAGAATGAAAGAAACAGTTACATAAATTCAAAAAAGAAAACTCCATTGAACTTATCCAGAAAGACACACCATTGTAAAGCACAATTGTATTGTAAATTGCTGAGTCTGTTTGGAAAGTTTAACTCACAAATAAAATTGATGCGGTTAAGTATTATGTTTTATCCAAGCAGGGTATTATTGCTTAAATATGGACCTTGGCATTAGCAAATCTATGTTGATGTATGTTTGAAGTTGGCCAGATAAACACATAAGGAAGGAGATAATAAATGACTATGTGAGTGTTTGAAAACTGAGAAATCGGGGCAGTATTGGCACATAAGGAAGAACATAGAGAAGGCACTGGGCAGAAAGTCAAGCATGGGAAACCAGTATTCTAAGAGCAGCACCTATACTTGCCATGGTTCTCATGGGCTGCTCCTATTCCATCAGGCCAGCCCTTTTGGGCACAAGCTCAAGATCCAACTACTCCATGTTGACTTCCCTTCCTTCCTTCCTTCCTTCCTTCCTTCCTTCCTTCCTTCCTTCCTTTCTTCCTTTTCTTTCCTCTCCTTCTCCTCCTCCTCCTCCTCCTCCTCCTCCTCCTCCTCCTCCTCCTCCTTTTCCTCCTTCTCCTCCTCTTCTCCTCCTCCTCTTCTCCTCCTCCTCTCCTCCTCCTCCTCTTCCTCCTCTTCCTTTTTCTCCTCCTTCCTCTCTACCCGTGAGACACAGCCAAGGTAACTGAGAACACACCTACCTCTATTGCCCAATCACAGGCTTTAGCCTTTTATTGACCAGTTAACTTGGAGAACAAGATTTAGACAACAAAAGATGGTATATGTGAGAATTCACTTGTCTTGGGACAACCTGTTCTTGGGGTACAGGATTTGGCATTTAAATAAATAGCAGCATCAGACCAATCCCCAACAACTAGCAATATAATTATTTATTGTTATCAGTCTAGGTAGATAGGCACATTGCAAATGAGAAAGCAGGGAATCTGAAAGACTGGGATGGATGGATGGATGGATGGATGGATGGATGGATGGATGGATGGATGGATGGAGAAAAGTGAAGAGATTCAACAAGAATTTCAACATAAATCTCGTTGCCAGACTTAGTGGTCAGTTGGATTTAAAATGTTAAGGGGGAAGGTGTAAATAATTCATTCTAGTTTTCTGCCTTGCAAAACGAGTGAATAGCGTAGCGTTACTAAGATGCCACACAACTGGGAGGGTTAACTTAAGGCTTTCTGAGCTTGGCAAGAAAATGTTGAATTTGCAGTTACTTTGACACGTTTAAGATGTGTTAAGTGGAAAATATAATAAAATGAAACAGCATT
Organism: Mus musculus; assembly: GCF_000001635.26. NCBI lineage: Eukaryota > Metazoa > Chordata > Mammalia > Rodentia > Muridae > Mus > Mus musculus. The sequence goes on along the minus strand of NC_000067.6, from coordinate 68,279,651 downwards.
TTTTGTATATAATCATGGAACAGAAGTGAATGAGTAATATAGAAATAAAAAGAACCAATTGTTTATATCTTCAGAATAATTTGAGTATGAAGAAAAAGAGAAAAGTGGTCACAGAAAAAGAATTATTAGGGAAAGAAGACATCTGAGGTTATGCGAAATTTAAAAGTATTTTGGAGGACCTTAAGCAAAAGGTTTGTGGTATAAAACACAACAAACATTGTGTATTGTGAACATCTATGAAAAAGCTACAGAAATTAAGAAGCTTAGCAAACATGAAAGCATTAGCTTTGTAGATGAAAAGATGCCCACATTTTTTTCTTCAGAAGAAACAGAAGGAGAGAAAAATGCCCACAGGTTTTGTAGACAGAGTCTTAGAGTTTTCTGTTTAATGCTTTATATTCTGACTGCTGTCATGGCTGCAAACATATCACCAAAAAAGAAGGAGGGTTATTATTTTGAGAGCATGTAAACATGTATGTGAAAGGAATGACGGATTATCTGGAAAGTTAAATTCAAGTAGAAACTGTGCTAATTTTTGTATTTAAATCACTCTGACATTAGTTTACAAATTATCCATAATTTGAAATGTGTTTCCCTACATGCATCTAGCTTGAAGGTCATTTATTTTATTTTCTCAAGGAAAATAACGGCATGAACTATCACTGACTCTGAACTCATTAAATTAAAAGGCTCTTAAATATATAATGAGGATTTAGCTGCACCTTGTATGTGTTCAGGGAAATGAGCAGATTTCAATACCTGTCATGTTAATTGTGAGGTGCTGATATATAACAATTATTATAAATTGCACCACCATGTGAACATGAGCAATTTCATGATCATGCTAGTGAAGAGTATTAGAAAATCAGTAAATTGCAAAGGATTTTTCTTATTTCCTGCTTCACATATAAGGAAATATAATGGAAATTCCCTCATGAATAAGATTTACTCAGATTTTGATTGTGCTGACATTATAAAATTTATATTCTAACAATAGTGCTTCTTTTAGAAGAAATCTTTCTATATGCCTCTCTTTTAAAATTGAGTCAAAGAAAGGTGGACTTTGCCTTCGAGGTGATTAAAGGCCTCCATCATATTTTTATCCCTGTGTTTCAAAACAGTGATTTTTTTTCTTTTGTGTAATTTGAAAAGGTAAGAAGAACTACAAGGGTAATGCATGCTCAGTATATTAAGTAGATATGCCAGTATCCACCAACTATATAAATCTTTGCACACATTAACCATATACTAAAATGCATGTAGTTTACAGATTTGGTAGCATACGTTGCATATTTGGCTTCTTAATGTACCCACATAATTATACACTATTCTTTAACTTCCAGATCGAGTCATCAACCCTTGTATTGTGAGACAACATTCTTTAGTATTACTGGACCACCAATTGCTACCGAAGGATAGGTGGTCATTTTTAATTCTATTCAAATATGTGCGCACAAACACACACACATACACACACATACACACACACATGCACACACACATGCACACACACATACACACACACACACATGCACACACACATACACACACACATGCACACGCACATGCACACACACATGCGCACACACACATACACACACACATGCACACACACATGCACACACACATGCACACACACATACACACACACATGCACACACACATACACACACACATATACACACACATACACACACACATGCACACGCACATGCACACACACATGCACACGCACATGCACCTCTTAATTCACAAGGTATATTTAGCTCTATAAGATGTATGGCATCATTCTGTCTTTTATATCCAATTTAGTAATCATTAGTGAAAATATTAAATTAAAAACACATTAAAATTGTAGAAGTTATACTAGCTTCAATAATTCTCACTGTAAATTGTGTATTTTTCCAGTAGTCCATTTTTTTGACTTTCATAAAAACATGGCTGTAAATTTTCAAAAAAAAAAAAGCTGCCAAGACTACATTACTTAGAAATTCATTTTAAAACAATGATAATTTCATTTGTAGAGTTAAAACTTTTAAAGAGAAGCACTTGTGAAGCACAGGAGCTTTAATTCACCCTCTTTTCAAATCAGTTTGTTGATCTACTATTTGGTGTTATATTTCCTAGATGGAGACGTATACATACAAAGATCATTACTACCTTCCATTACAATAGTGGACAAGATGACTTGTTCCTGTGGCATTTTGAAATAATAGGGAAAACAAAAATTACCTATGGGGTAATAGCAAAATCTGATCTTTTTAAAAATAAAACATGTCTAAATTGTTGCTTGAGCTCTCTCTTGTTCCCTGTGTCTCTGTGCCTCTCTTTGTCTCACTCTCTCTCAAACACACACACACACACACACACACACACACACACACACACACACACACACACACACACACTTTCCCTTCTTCTTGGTCTCATTTCTTTCATTTTCCCCTGTTTAGATCTTTTCCTCTCTCCTTTTAAATTGTTATACTGTCATTGTGCTAATATTACTTGATAATAAAACTAAACTGCATAACATTTTGAACATAAGCCCATGGCATACAATCTGAAATTTATAGTTGTGTTCTTTGGATTTGCTTGTTTGTGCTTATTTTCAAATATCAAATTTGAATACACTTAGTGATCTTAAAATGTACTCACAGAAACTTGTTAATGTTCTAACAAATAACTTAATACAGAGAGTGGCATTAGAGTCCGTCCACTTCTGTCCCACACTCTCATTTTGATTTTCTTTAAAAGGCTAAAATTCTATGTAATCTCAAAAGGCATGCTAAGTACAGAAGAGCCACTAGCCCAGATAATGTTCCATATGGGAGGATTAAGTCATACAATCTGCTTTTTAAAATTAGAAGGCAGAGAAGAAAGCGTGGAGATGTATCTCATTTATGAAATTTAAAATACTAACTTTACTCCACATTACATTGAGATAATTTCCTTAATGACCATTTGCTAAACAAAGATTTTAAGCATTATCTTCTGGATGCCCATAAGCGATCCATACATTTACAAAGAACTGAATGTTAATGGTACACATACGTTCAATAATATAAAAATAATAGATAGGGAACAGATTGAAAAATTAATATTCTAGCTCGGAAGAGGATGTTTCATGGAGATGTCTAGCTTTCCTTCATAGTAATGATTTCTTTTGCATGCAAATGAAATGGTTTCAGGCAAAGTGTGAAGTTGTCTTGATATTATATTATTGCAGTGCTGTTTGAATTAGTTTAGGCCCGACTTTTTTTTTTTTCCTTTTACATTTTCTGGAGGCTGAGAATCTGCATTCAGAGCATCTGGGGAATAACTGTATCTTCTAAGCATTTATTTTTTGAAAAAAAAAGTTTTCCCCTTAATTAGGAATGTGTTCTAATTAAGGGGTGGATGTTTATATATGTTTAAAGGGAGGTTAAATTACCCAATGATGGTGTTAAATGCTTTACGATGTGTTTTGGAAGCCAGTCATAATAAACCTCCCCTAAAAATATAAAGTGTAATCTATTGTATAGTGAAAATGTTATTTCAAGTGAGGTACAATGACCAAACGCATTTGTGAAATGGGGTTTGTTTGTCTCCGCTCCAAGTCCTCTGTGGGAGGTTTTTAAATAGAATAGACAGAAACGTCCACACCCTCTCATTTCTCACTTGAGTTACTTCCAGTCTACTATGGGCACACAAAGTAGAAATAATTGGATGCTCGGATTTTGCCAAGTTAAATACTTTACACACAGCTCTGCTTTCTTCATGCTCTCCATCTTGAAAGTCAAGTTTACACTATCTTGAGGTGTGCATGGTAGGGAAACATTTTGCTAATTTTTAAAAATCTTATCACCATTTGAATTGGCTAGTGACCTTCTAGAGTCTACATTTCAGAACTGTACACGCTTTGCTAAGTTCTGGTTAAGCTTAGTGTGAGTTCTATAAGTGTAAGGATTTCTTGCCCTTTCATCCCCTTTACATGTGATATATATATATCACATATATTTGTGTGTGTGTGCACACATGCATGTGAGTGTGTGTGTAACTGAATGCTTAATATGCTTTACAATTAAATACTTATAATGTGAGTGTTTATAACTAGAGTCATTTATATATAAGATGTAAGCTAGATAATGGAATAAAAGATGATAGAACTCTATCGAGATATATTTGACATTTATGGTATGTTTCATAGGTTTAAACTGTGATAAAAATAACTCTAATCATGAAATATTCATTTCATTTTTGATTGCTGATATATACTACGAATATATTGATAATGCCTAGGTCAAATACCAGGAGGGGCTGAATAGTATAATATAACAGAGAAATACTTAGGCTTCAGAGGTAGAAAGATGCCTGTGATTTTTACAACAGCTTGATCTACATAGCAAATTCCAGGATGCCAAAGGTTGCATATTGAAACACCTCATCCAAAAAGAAATTAATTTAAAGCTAGATAAACAAAATAGAAAACTTTGAAGTTGGAAAAATTGGTAAATAGAATTATAAAGCACTGCAACTTCTGATCCATATGTTTAAAATATTTCTATCCTGTTTCTAATTTGTGCAGGTCAGTGAGAGTTGACACCAGCGTGAGCCTCAATCCAGCTTAGGAGTCCAGCCATCTTTGGCTCCTCCTGACTCTGTTGTTATTGAATACGTCTCTCTATTCTGCTTGACGGTGATACCTTAAGACTTAGACAATTTTTATCCCCAGAATATAACATCTCAATACGATTTAAATTATGATACATAGGAGAAATGCCAGTGTAAGACTGAGAACTCCAATATCTTTTGCCACCTTCTTTGAGAAAACCGTGTTTGTGTCTACCTTATGTTCTATTGGAGAATGAAAAGATTCTGTAGCATTAGGAGCAAAAGTGACAAGCAATGTGGCTAAGGTTGCAAAGGACTGTAAACTCAGTGTTTACTTCCTTGTCATATTTCTTTGATTATCTTGCCCATGTGGTGAGTAGGTAATAGGAATAACTGAATGCTTAATATGCTTCACAATTGTATGTTCATAATGTCCAGGTTTTATTACCATAGTCATATATATATATATATATATATATATATATATATATGAATCTAGGTAATGGAATAAAAAATGATAGAAACTTTATCAATATTTATTTGACATTTATAGTATGTTTCATAGGTTTATTTTTTATTTTATTTTATTTTTTTTTTATTTTTTTCCATTTTTTATTAGGTATTTAACTCATTTACATTTCCAATGCTATACCAAAAGTCCCCCATATCCACCCACCCCCACTCCCCTGCCCACCCACTCCCCCTTTTTGGCCCTGGTGTTCCCCTGTACTGGGGCATATAAAGTTTGCAAGTCCAATGGGCCTCTCTTTCCAGTGATGGCCGACTAGGCCATCTTTTGATATATATGCAGCTAGAGTCAAGAGCTCCGGGGTACTGGTTAGCTCATAATGTTGTTCCACCTATAGGGTTGCAGATCCCTTTAGCTCCTTGGCTACTTTCTCTAGCTCCTCCATTGGGAGCCCTATGATCCATCCATTAGCTGACTGTGAGCATCCACTTCTGTGTTTGCTGGGCCCCGGCATAGTCTCACAAGAGACAGCTACATCTGCGTCCTTTCAATAAAATCTTGCTAGTGTATGCAATGGTGTCAGCGTTTGGATGCTGATTATGGGGTGGATCCCTGGATATGGCAGTCTCTACATGGTCCATCCTTTCATCTCAGCTCCAAACTCCGTCTCTGTAACTCCTTCCATGGGTGTTTTGTTCCCAAATCTAAGGAGGGGCATAGTGTCCACACTTCAGTCTTCATTCTTCTTGAGTTTCATGTGTTTAGCAAATTATATCTTATATCTTGGGTATCCTAGGTTTGGGGCTAATATCCACTTATCAGTGAATACATATTGTGTGAGTTTCTTTGTGAATGTGTTACCTCACTCAGGATGATGCCCTCCAGGTCCATCCATTTGGCTAGGAATTTCATAAATTCATTCTTTTTAATAGCTGAGTAGTACTCCATTGTGTAGATGTACCACAATTTCTGTATCCATTCCTCTGTTGAGGGGCATCTAGGTTCTTTCCAGCTTCTGGCTATTATAAATAAGGCTGCTATGAACATAGTGGAGCATGTGTCCTTCTTACCAGTTGGGGCATCTTCTGGATATATGCCCAGGAGAGGTATTGCTGGATCCTCCGGTAGTACTATGTCCAGTTTTCTGAGGAACCGCCAGACTGATTTCCAGAGTGGTTGTACAAGCCTGCACTCCCACCAACAATGGAGGAGTGTTCCTCTTTCTCCACATCCTCGCCAGCATCTGCTGTCACCTGAATTTTTGATCTTAGCCATTCTGACTGGTGTGAGGTGGAATCTCAGGGTTGTTTTGATTTGCATTTCCCTGATGATTAAGGATGTTGAACATTTTTTCAAGTGCTTCTCTGCCATTCGGTATTCCTCAGGTGAGAATTCTTTGTTCAGTTCTGAGCCCCATTTTTTAAATGGGTTATTTGATTTTCTGAAGTCCACCTTCTTGAGTTCTTTATATATGTTGGATATTAGTCCCCTATCTGATTTAGGATAGGTAAAGATCCTTTCCCAATCTGTTGGTGGTCTTTTTGTCTTATTGACGGTGTCTTTTGCCTTGCAGAAACTTTGGAGTTTCATTAGGTCCCATTTGTCAATTCTCGATCTTACAGCACAAGCCATTGCTGTTCTGTTCAGGAATTTTTCCCCTGTGCCCATATCTTCAAGGCTTTTCCCCACTTTCTCCTCTATAAGTTTCAGTGTCTCTGGTTTCATGTGAAGTTCCTTGATCCACTTAGATTTGACCTTAGTACAAGGACATAAGTATGGATCGATTCGCATTCTTCTACACGATAACAACCAGTTGTGCCAGCACCAATTGTTGAAAATGCTGTCTTTCTTCCACTGGATGGTTTTAGCTCCCTTGTCGAAGATCAAGTGACCATAGGTGTGTGGGTTCATTTCTGGGTCTTCAATTCTATTCCATTGGTCTACTTGTCTGTCTCTATACCAGTACCATGCAGTTTTTATCACAATTGCTCTGTAGTAAAGCTTTAGGTCTGGCATGGTGATTCCGCCAGAAGTTCTTTTATCCTTGAGAAGACTTTTTGCTATCCTAGGTTTTTTGTTATTCCAGACAAATTTGCAAATTGCTCCTTCCAATTTGTTGAAGAATTGAGTTGGAATTTTGATGGGGATTGCATTGAATCTGTAGATTGCTTTTGGCAAGATAGCCATTTTTACAATGTTGATCCTGCCAATCCATGAGCATGGGAGATCTTTCCATCTTCTGAGATCTTCCTTAATTTCTTTCTTCAGAGATTTGAAGTTTTTATCATACAGATCTTTCACTTCCTTAGTTAGAGTCACGCCAAGATATTTTATATTATTTGTGACTATTGAGAAGGGTGTTGTTTCCCTAATTTCTTTCTCAGCCTGTTTATTCTTTGTATAGAGAAAGGCCATTGACTTGTTTGAGTTTATTTTATATCCAGCTACTTCACCGAAGCTGTTTATCAGGTTTAGGAGTTCTCTGGTAGAATTTTTAGGGTCACTTATATATACTATCATATCATCTGCAAAAAGTGATATTTTGACTTCCTCTTTTCCAATTTGTATCCCCTTGATCTCCTTTTGTTGTCGAATTGCTCTGGCTAATACTTCAAGTACTATGTTGAAAAGGTAGGGAGAAAGTGGGCAGCCTTGTCTAGTCCCTGATTTTAGTGGGATTGCTTCCAGCTTCTCTCCATTTACTTTGATGTTGGCTACTGGTTTGCTGTAGATTGCTTTTATCATGTTTAGGTATGGGCCTTGAATTCCTGATCTTTCCAAAACTTTTATCATGAATGGGTGTTGGATCTTGTCAAATGCTTTTTCTGCATCTAACGAGATGATCATGTGGTTTTTGTCTTTGAGTTTGTTTATATAATGGATTACATTGATGGATTTTCGTATATTAAACCATCCCTGCATCCCTGGAATAAAACCTACTTGGTCAGGATGGATGATTGCTTTAATGTGTTCTTGGATTCGGTTAGCGAGAATTTTATTGAGGATTTTTGCATCGATATTCATAAGAGAAATTGGTCTGAAGTTCTCTATCTTTGTTGGGTCTTTCTGTGGTTTAGGTATCAGAGTAATAGTGGCTTCATAAAATGAGTTGGGTAGAGTACCTTCTACTTCTATTTTGTGAAATAGTTTGTGCAGAATTGGAATTAGATCTTCTTTGAAGGTCTGGTAGAACTCTGCACTAAACCCATCTGGTCCTGGGCTTTTTTTGGTTGGGAGACTATTAATAACTGCTTCTATTTCTTTAGGTGATATGGGACTGTTTAGATGGTCAACTTGATCCTGATTCAACTTTGGTACCTGGTATCTGTCCAGAAATTTGTCTATTTCGTCCAGGTTTTCCAGTTTTGTTGAGTATAGCCTTTTGTAGAAGGATCTGATGGTGTTTTGGATTTCTTCAGGATCTGTTGTTATGTCTCCCTTTTCATTTCTGATTTTGTTAATTAGGATTTTGTCCCTGTGCCCTTTAGTGAGTCTAGGTAAGGGTTTATCTATCTTGTTGATTTTCTCAAAGAACCAACTCCTCGTTTGGTTAATTCTTTGAATAGTTCTTCTTGTTTCCACTTGGTTGATTTCACCCCTGAGTTTGATTATTTCCTGCCGTCTACTCCTCTTGGGTGAATTTGCTTCCTTTTTTTCTAGGGCTTTTAGCTGTGTTGTCAAGCTGCTAGTATGTGCTGTCTCCCGTTTCTTCTTGGAGGCACTCAGCGCTATGAGTTTCCCTCTTAGAAATGCTTTCATTGTGTCCCATAGGTTTGGGTACGTTGTGGCTTCATTTTCATTAAACTCTAAAAAGTCTTTAATTTCTTTCTTTATTCCTTCCTTGACCAAGGTATCATTGAGAAGAGTGTTATTCAGTTTCCACGTGAATGTTGGCTTTCCATTATTTATGTTGTTATTGAAGATCAGTCTTAGGCCATGGTGGTCTGATAGGATACATGGGACAATTTCAATATTTTTGTATCTATTGAGGCCTGTTTTGTGACCAATTATATGGTCAATTTTGGAGAAGGTCCCGTGAGGTGCTGAGAAGAAGGTATATCCTTTTGTTTTAGGATAAAATGTTCTGTAGATATCTGTCAGGTCCATTTGTTTCATAACTTCTGTTAGTTTCACTGTGTCCCTGTTTAGTTTCTGTTTCCACGATCTGTCCTTTGAAGAAAGTGGTGTGTTGAAGTCTCCCACTATTATTGTGTGAGGTGCAATGTATGCTTTGAGCTTTACTAAAGTGTCTCTAATGAATGTGGCTGCCCTTGCATTTGGTGCGTAGATATTCAGAATTGAGAGTTCCTCTTGGAGGATTTTACCTTTGATGAGTATGAAGTGTCCCTCCTTGTCTTTTTTGATAACTTTGGGTTGGAAGTCGATTTTATCCGATATTAAAATGGCTACTCCAGCTTGTTTCTTCAGTCCATTTGCTTGGAAAATTGTTTTCCAGCCTTTCACTCTGAGGTAGTGTCTGTCTTTTTCCCTGAGATGGGTTTCCTGTAAGCAGCAGAATGTTGGGTCCTGTTTGTGTAGCCAGTCTGTTAGTCTATGTCTTTTTATTGGGGAATTGAGTCCATTGATATTAAGAGATATTAAGGAAAAGTAATTGTTGCTCCCTTTTATTTTTGTTGTTAGAGTTGGCATTCTGTTCTTGTGGCTGTCTTCTTTTTGGTTTGTTGAATGATTACTTTCTTGGTTGTTCTAGGGCGTGATTTCCGTCCTTGTATTGCTTCTTTTCTGTTATTATCCTTTGAAGGGCTGGATTCGTGGAAAGATATTGTGTGAACTTGGTTTTGTCGTGGAATACTTTGGTTTCTCCATCTATGGTAATTGAGAGTTTGGCCGGGTATAGTAGCCTGGGCTGGCATTTGTGTTCTCTTAGTGTCTGTATAACATCTGTCCAGGCTCTTCTGGCTTTCATAGTCTCTGGTGAAAAGTCTGGTGTAATTCTGATAGGCCTTCCTTTATATGTTACTTGACCTTTCTCCCTTACTGCTTTTAATATTCTATCTTTATTTAGTGCATTTGTTGTTCTGATTATTATGTGTCGGGAGGAATTTCTTTTCTGGTCCAGTCTATTTGGAGTTCTGTATGCTTCTTGTATGATCATGGGCATCTCTTTTTTTATGTTTGGGAAGTTTTCTTCTATTATTTTGTTGAAGATATTAGCTGGCCCTTTAAGTTGAAAATCTTCATTCTCATCAATTCCTATTATCCGTAGGTTTGGTCTTCTCATTGTGTCCTGGATTACCTGGATGTTTTGAGTTAGGATCCTTTTGCATTTTGTATTTTCTTTGACTGTTGTGTCGATGTTCTCTATGGAATCTTCTGCACCTGAGATTCTCTCTTCCATTTCTTGTATTCTGTTGCTGATGCTCGCATCTATGGTTCCAGATCTCTTTCCTAGGGTTTCTATCTCCAGCGTTGCCTCGCTTTGGGTTTTCTTTATTGTGTCTACTTCCCCTTTTAGTTCTAGTATGGTTTTGTTCATTTCCATCACCTGTTTGGCTGTGTTTTCCTGCTTTTCTTTAAGAGCCTGTAACTCTTTAGCAGTGCTCTCCTGTAAATCTTTAAGTGACTTATGAAAGTCCTTCTTGATGTCCTCTATCATCATCATGAGAAATGTTTTTAAATCTGGGTCTAGATTTTCGGTTGTGTTGGGGTGCCCAGGACTAGGTGGGGTGGGAGTGCTGCGTTCTGATGATGGTGAGTGGTCTTGATTTCTGTTAGTAGGATTCTTACGTTTGCCTTTCGCCATCTGGTAATCTCTGAAGCTAGCTGTTTTAGTTGTCACTGTTAAGAGCTTCTTCTTCAGGTGACTCTGTTAGCCTCTATGAGCAGACCTGGAGGGTAGCACTCTCCTTAGTTTCAGTGGGCAGAGTATTCTCTGCAGGCAAGCTCTCTTCTTGCAAGGCAGGTACCCAGATATCTGGTGTTCGAACCAGACTCCTGGCAGAAGTTGTGTTCCACTCACTAGAGGTCTTAGGATCACGTGTGGAATCCTGTGTGGGCCCTTGCGGGTGTCAGGCGACTCAGCTGGCAAGGTAGCCCGGGGCTCGAGTGGAGTGGAAGGGGTTTGTGCCCCAGATCAAGCCCGGGTAGCCTGCTTCCCTATGTACTGCAGTCTCAAGTTCCGCGCGATTGGATTGGGGCAGGCACTGTGGTCCACTCACTAGAGGTCTTAGGGTCCCGTGGGGAGTCCCGTGTGGGCCCTTGCGGGTTTGGGCAAGACTCTGCTGGCAAGGTAGCCCGGGGCTCAAGTCTTGAGTAGAGCGGAAGGGACTTGTGCCCCAGATCAGGCCCGGGTAGCCTGCTTCCCTATGTACCGCAGTCTCGAGTTCCGCGCGATTGGATTGGGGCAGGCACTGTGGTCCACTCACCAGAGGTCTTAGGGTCCCGTGGGGAGTCCCGTGTGGGCCCTTGCGGGTGTTGGGCAAGACTCTGCTGGCAAGGTAGCCGTTTCATAGGTTTAAACTGTAATAAAATAGCTCTAATCATGAAATATTCACTGGATTGCTTTAAAAACCTCTGTTCATCTCTGTCTCCCTTTCAAATTTATAGATATTCATAGATTTGAAAACACACAAATTTAATTAATCTCGTCATATAATCTCATGGGTCTGTCCTTAACCATGGTAATATTTGGATCAAAGTCAAATATACAAAATATATTTCTCAATTTGAGAAAGAAACAAACACCTGTATAGATAGAGGTAAATATTGCCTATCAGAAGAAGAAAGTAGCTACCATGAAATGGTTAAAATTTTTCCCCAGAAACTGAAACTTAGAAATATAAGAACATATTAAATTACATAGGCTTAATATTTAAGTCAATGTTGAAACATATTGTGACACTATTGCAAAACAAATTTGGCATTTACATATTGAAAATGAAAATTCAATAGTGTGAAGACAAGTAAAATAAAAAAGCATTGAAACTTGTAGAGGACGAGGAAAATCATGCTCTTCCTTAAGTACTACTTTCTATCTTAAATCTAGTCAAGTAATCTTGACCTGTAATCAAAGAATGGAGACCTGCTGTAAAACTTACATCTTACCAGCTACAAACTGTCACTGTCAACCGACGTCCGCCTTACAGTCTGACCCAGATCGTTTTCATTTGCTCAAAAAGAAAAATGTGTCATTTTTATAGAGCAGGTGAAATTCTAGGTCAGAATAAGCATAATTTGAAAAAGAGAGAAAAAATACTGTCTTAATGTAGCTCTCCTTGCCGGAGGCAGTAACCCTTAAAGTGTCTCTAGGGGATATCAATGTTTCTTTCTCAGTGTTTCAAGGTCTCTTTGTTTCAAATATGAACTACTGTAGTAAAAATTGAACAACATGTGATACAATGGGTACTGCCTTGTATTCACCACTTTCCTCATTTTGCTGTGACCTCTTACCTTACAAAAAGGAATTTAAGCAAGGAAGGATTTATTTCAGCTTGTAGTTTGGAAGTACAGGTCACATGGTAGAAAAGGCATTATAAAGAGAATGTCTAACAGAGAAAGGAAAATAACAGTGTAATTCTGACCTTCTTTTTAAATTTCAATTCAATCTAGGTACCCTTGCATAGGAAGCTGTGGTCCACATTTAGGGTGTATCTCTCCTCTCAGTTAATCCTTCCTGGAAACATCTAATAGACAACCACAAAGGTCTACCTACCTGGAGTGCTTCCTAATCCAATCAATATGGTAGCTGAAGTTAATAGTCACATTAAATTAGTTTGTCTTCACACTACATGAGTTTGTCTTGCTTAAAGAAAGAATAGTTTTCTTAATAAAAAAAAATCACTCCTGGCTGAAATTAAAATGAAGATAGGCAAAGGTAATGCTACATGCAAACTTTTATACCTGAGAACATAAAGGATTTAGTGAACTCAGACCATAGAGAAACATAGATAGCTGTAGATGGAGGAGATTTAAAGTAGTGAGATATTAACAAATATAAAATCAAGGTTTCTATGAAAACAATTAAATAAAGGTTTGTGCATTTTGTGTTCTCTACTATGAAGCATATGTACTGAGGAAACAGATTATGGTGTCACAATGTATTTCATACACGCACTTATCTTGTAACATAATGGGAGAGAGAGAAAGGTGAAAATAAATGGGGTAGAGAATCCAAGAACCTTCTTGCTGTCCTTCTCTGTACCAAATTTAGCCCCTATATTTAATAGGAAGATGGTGGCATCTGTGTTGCACAGTTAGACAACAATGCATTGTACATAAAGTGAAACTTTTAATTAGAAAACTTACAGCTTGGGATTTTAAATAGAAAATCTATAATCTATCCAAATTCTTTCCATTTAAAGCTGCTACTTAAGACCAGCTGAATATTTGAGTTATTCCCATGGAAGTAAATTATTTTCAATCCAGGAAGAAATAGTCACTTTTAAAAAATCCCAATAAAAATTTCCCCTCCATCCTTTCATTCCAGTCCCTCCTTCCCACTCCTTTCCCCCATGCCCCATCCACTCCTCCTCCCTTTATCTTCAGAAAAGGGCAGGCCTCCCGTGGATATCAACCAGCTGTTACATATCAAATCACAGGAAGACTAGCCACCTCCTCTGCTATTCCTGCTAGAGGAAGCAACCTGTAGGAGGAGATGTCCAAAAGGCAGGCAACAGAGTCAGACAGTCCCTGCTCCCATTATTAGGAGTCCCACATGAAAACCAAGCTATATAAATGTTATATATGTGCACAGGGCTTAGGTCAGATCCATGCAGGGTCCCAACTTGAAAGTGCAGTCTCTGTGAAGCCCTATGAGTTCAGATTAGTTGACTCTGAGAGTTTTCTTGTGGTATCTTTGACTGGCTCCTACAATCTTCCCTCACTCTCTTTTGCAGGAATCCCCAACCTCTATCTAATGTTTGGCAGTGTGTCTCTGCTGTGGGTGACTCCTCTCCAGTGACAATCAGTCTGCTATGAGTACAGTGAAATACCATTAGGAATCATTTCACTGACATTGTTTTTTGGTCAGTCATGTTTGGTTCAATCCTAGGTCTTTGGATTGTTCAGCCTCTGGATCCTGGCTCCCTGGGCAGTGTCAGGAATGGGTTACCTCTCATGGCATGGATTTCAAGCTAGACCAGTCATGGGTTGGTTGCTCCCACAATTTCTGTGCCACCTTTACCCCAGCACATCTTATAGACAAGACAGTTTGTAGATAGAAGGTTTTGTGGCTGGTTGTGTCTCAATCTCCCATTGGAATTCTTGACTGGTTACAGGAGAAGGCCAGTTTCACCTCCATATCTCCATATTCTCCATTGCTAGGAATCTTGCTATAATCAACTTCATAGATTCCTAAGAGTTTACAGTGCACTAGATTTCTAGCCCATCCCAGAGATGCAGGGAGACAATCTTTATGATCTCATTTCATTGGACTATTTGTGGTTGAACAGCTCACGATGCCTTTTAATCCCCAAGAGAATCTATTGGCTCTTAAATCTATTGTTACTCTTATTTGAATAAAATTTTACCATATTTAAAGAACTTACCTAAATAACAAACAGTTGAAGCTGTTCTTATTGTCAAAGTTAAAGTCTTTGACTCCATTGGCAACTTTGAGTACATTGTTAGGATTTTGTTTTAATAAAGTTAAAAAGCAGGGTTTTTTTTTCAACAACACTTATCTATAGCAAGGATAAATTAAGAAACATAACTATCCTCACAAGGAGGCATGTTGCAATCTCTTCTTCATTATCTTTGTTTATATTATTATAAGGTTCTCCGAAAGGACACAAAATGAGATCCAATGGTAGTTGGATATGTTTCTGGATAAGTAAAAGACATGTTAATTTAATTTCCATATTTAAGTATTAGAGACAATGATGATTACAATTTGGTAGAGGGGCTAAATAGACGGCTCATTGCTTAAGAGTCCATACTGCTCTTTCTGAGAACTTAAATTTAGTTCCCAGCATCCATATCAGGCAACAAACCACCATCTGTTTCTCTAACTCCAAGGCATCTGGCAATCCTTTTCTTTCCTCTGTGGGTACTGAAACCTTTGTCATATCCTACAATTATATTAAAAATACTTGGTAGAAATAATAATGAAATCTGGCTTTAGACTATGTGTCACATGCGCGCAGCGCACATACACACACACACACACACACACACTATGTGCAGAATGGCACTTTAGAGAATAGAGGGTATATGCATGAGTACTTTGACTAGTATGACTTGTAGGACTGGACAAAGTGGGGAAGTATATTCATTACATGTATTTGATTTAATGCTGGCATTAGTCACGTTGTATTCCTCAGTTCTCACGAACGAAATTGGTAGAGCAGATACTTTCCAACTGCATAATTTTTATTAGTTTAAGGGATGTTCTTGTGTGTTTAATTTGTTTCGTAGTGACACTACACTCAACTAGTTGGAGGCACATAACCTTGTTGGGAACAAAATAATGGGGGGGGGTCTTGTGGCCCTGGGGAAAAGTGGGGAGGAAAAATATGCCACATCTGGCCAGAGTTCCTGTACTCTGGGCAGAAGGATGCGGGGAGACTGCCAGGCACTTTTTCCACTCAGCCCCTAGTGAGCATGCCTGACCCACATGGCTGGGGTGGAGAAAGGAGCAGCCCCTGACAAGGGAAAAACCCTTTCCCCAGCTACCTTGCTAAAGCTCCAGAGTTGCAGGAGAGGGGGAATAGGGGAAGAAGTTCCCAACACTGACCAGAGTATGCAGCAGGCCTTGAAGGAGCAGAGACTTTCTATGGTTTAAGAGCTTTATTATATAAATGCAGGGGAAAGATAGAAGGGGGAGAGAGAGAGAGAGAGAGAGAGAGAGAGAGAGAGAGAGAGAGAGAGAGAGAGAGAGAGAGAGAGAGAGAGAGAAGAGACAGAGACAGAGACAGAGAGAAGAGGAAAGAAGAAGAAAGGGAAGAGGAGAGAGAAGTGAGAGGTGAGAGGACAAAGGAATGAGAGCAAGAGAGGTGGGGGCTGAGCACTCATTTTTATGGTCTTCACTGTTGCTAGGTAACTGGGGAGGAGTTTAGCCTGAAGGTCAGAAGCTTGGGCCAATGCTTACACAACTACTGACCATCCTTCTCTTGTGGGGGCTGTGGAGGTGGTACCTTAGGCAAGGGCCAGAGTTCCAGAAGCATGAGGGAACACCTACCGTGTCATGTAGGTGAATTATGACCATCTGGGTTCAGACCTCAACTGGAGACCAGCCTGCAATTCCCCACATAACCTAATGGGGATTTATAATGTTGCAAGTTGAAACCATCTCTTTGCCACACAATTGGATATCATAATAAGATAACTAAAACTCCACAGAAATGAAGAGCTTAACACCTTACAATGGTTACACTATTGTGTCATATTTAAGACGGAAGATATGAAACAGAATGTTCCTGTATAAGAAATATACCTGTAAAACTTATTAGGCTCTCCTGTTGTTTTTATCTCTTTATACATGCACCAAGGCCATCTTTTTACTTTTAATCTTTAATGCCTATAAATAAACAGTGAGGCAGTTCCAGTCTGATAAAACACATTCTGAAGACTTGTTTCCCAATTAATTAGTTTAACTTTTAAATTATTTAGTGTGTCTTCTAAAAGTGGAAGTCTCTGCCACCAATTGCAAAATACAGCATCAGTGATTAATATTATGAGTTATTTGTTTCATCCTAATTTGGAACATGGTTTACTCCAAAATGGGGAGTAAATATACCTATATCCTAAATATACATATATTATAAATTTTATTAACTTTTTATTTGTTGGTAAACTTGTTTTGTCCTTAGAAATATTCAAGAATTTGCCATGTTTATAAAAAAGAAAACACAAGTGTTTTTACTTTTGAAGGATAGTTATGTATTAATATTAAATCAAAGACATGTAACAAAATATAAACACTTGGGCTTTATGACTTTGTAATATGTTGTAATGATGTGATGCATTTAAAAATAGATAAATGAGGAAACCTATATGGATGTTTATGTAGAACTTATGTATCTTCTTGTATATATAATATATGAGAGAATACTATGACTCAGATATAGTATTGGACAAAAATGCATATTTAAAACACAAATAGCTTAGTTTTGGGACACACTGCTTCTGATAAGGCAATTGCACTTAAAACAATAAATACTCTTCATCATTTCTGAATTTTAAATAAAATCATTAAAGTTAAAGTATGGAGGTTTGCCAGGCAGTGGTAGCGCACACCTTTAATCCCAGCACTTAGGAGGCAGAGGCAGGCAGATTTCTGGGTTCGAGGCCAGCCTGGTCTACAGAGTGAGTTCCAGGACAGCCAGGGCTATACAGAGAAACCCTGTCTCAGAAAAAAAAAAGTATGGAATTTTAAGTAAATTACCAAAATTCATTTGAGGCTCAGAGCTGTTCTGAAAGTTTTACAAGTAATAGGGTGAACATGTAGTTCATTATACCATTTCCAAATCATAGCATAAACTGAGTTATCAATTGCTTGCTCCTTTTTTCTCTGAGTTTGAACTTGGCACCTGTATTACTCTTCCATACACTTGAGGATGCCAGTCACTTTTGAATTGGCACCCAAAACCAACCCAATAATCCAAATATCTGTTATTGATAAGGAATTATAGAATAATTGCAGCTCTCTACTCTATGACCCTTTTGATCTCAAGGTGTCTTATCTGAGCTACTTAGAGATTCATTGAGCACACGGGAAGAAATCTCTCAAAGCCAGCTTGGTTTGTAATAGCAATATATCCAAGAGAGATATGTAGGAATTTAAATACGTGTTTCAGCCAGTTTCATCTTGTTTTGAAAGGACCTCATAAAGAGTGAAGATTAGTCATGGATGATGGTGCACAGCTATAATCCTAGCCCTCAGGAAGCTAAGGCAGGGGAATCATAAGTTTCAAACCAGTTCCCAGGCTACATAGTGAGATCTTGTCTTCAAAACAAAAACAATATTGTTAAGTCATAACTCTTTGGCTAAACTAATGCCTCTGTTGCTCACGTACAAATCACTGGGAGTCATCCAGACTGACAGCAGTGAGGCATGTGTAAATAGGATTGGGTTAACTTTGATTTTTTTTTCCTGGAGACTGCCCCTGTGAAATGTCCAACCTAACATTTCTGTGTGGTTTTTAGTGCAGAAATAGTAATTCTTCATTTCTCAGGTTTTTGCTCCTCTACTTTTCCTGCCAGATCGCCAGAGAGACAAGCAAAAGTGAGGAGACACATGTCAAGGAAAGGACTGTTGTGTGAGAATATTAATGAAAACATCATATAGAAAATCAGAAAATACAGCCCACTGAGTCTGAGTGTTATATTTGGGCTGCCAGCGCTTGACAGATACTCTGTACTGCAATAAGATAAGAAGAAAGGAATCTGTTTTCCTTTCTATGCAAAGCTATCCTCACTAAAATACATCCAACAAACAAACAAACAAACAAACAAGATTCCCACAGTTTTTAAATGCACAACAACAAAGTCGAATCTTTTATAACAATGGCCTTTCACCAGTACATGAAGCAGTTAGTAGAAAAATATGCTTTGGTTTGAAATTCCAACATATTTCCCAAAATATGTTTAACTGACATGATAAAAATATGTTGCTAAACACACAAAATAACATCACAATGATAAGTTTGTGTCTCTGCTATAGTTTAATTTTCTCAGTAGAGACTTTTATATCTTTAGAAAATCCCATTTAGGAAAATCTAGTTGAATTATAGGTACATTTCAGTATGGTTTGTGCTATCAGGAAACAACCTTTAGGATGGATGACTTTTTAAGGTTTTCTGCAGTTTCATGTGACAGTAGAGCAGTCATAATCTTCTAAAGATGTGATTTTATTGTGGAAGTAGTTACACAGCCTTTTTTCATGAGTGTTTTAGAATTTCAAGGTCTAATTTATGATCATCCACTTTTATTATTTCTTGTCTATCTTTGAGTAAAAATTTACTTTGCAGGTATAAAAACTTTCTTTTAAGGAATGTAGCTTTACTGAATAGCTTCTTGTGAAAGAAGGGATATAAAATATAAAATGATTTATTACAGAGGACATGAACATGAGGGAAATCATTCTTTGTTTGGCATCTATGGTTGCTTCATCATCAAATATTTATTATGCAATATCATGTTTCAGTCTGGCTTTTTTTACTATGCCATATGAAATTAATGCACTTCAAATCTCTGACCACCTAAAGTTAATATGCTTTATATAAGGAACTGAACTTTTTCAGAAAGGAAGAATTTTTAGAAAACAGTAATAAGTAATCAACTTAAGGGGGAGGATATAGGGAACTTTTGGGATGGCATTTCAAATGAATGTAAAGAAAATATCTGAAAAATAAAATTAAAAAAAAGAAAAACACAGCGACACACACAAATCTCTCTTTTTAAAAAAATACATTGGAAAAACACTCAAGGAGTGAAAATCTCTGACTCTCCAATCTGTTCTTGACATCATTTATGAGTTTTGATGAAATGTTTACTGCACAGAAAATGTATGAGCATGTGGTGCTTAGACTGTGAATTATAATATACACACCCCTGTCAGCACCATTCCAGAAACATCTGACCTGGTATTTTCTTCTTTCCAGTTAGGCTACCAGCATTTTCCTTATCAGTGTTTTTAAAGAGATTTGGTAATAAACAACTCATTACTGATACTCTTGTATTCCAGAGATGAGTTAGTTTGTGTCTCTCCCAAATAGGTAAGAGAACCTTAAGGCAAGAGGTTCTCAAGTAGAAGAGATATAGATAGACCTTCGCGAATATCTGGGGATATTATTGCGGCTAAAAAAGAGAGATGCTGCTGCTATCTAGGGCAGAGACCAGAGATGGTACTGAAT
Organism: Mus musculus; assembly: GCF_000001635.26. Classification (NCBI taxonomy): domain Eukaryota; kingdom Metazoa; phylum Chordata; class Mammalia; order Rodentia; family Muridae; genus Mus; species Mus musculus. Next base: position 68,259,779 of record NC_000067.6, on the reverse strand, counting down.
ATTGAAAATGAAGTAACCTTAACAACACAGCCCAAAAGGTCAATAGTGCCACTGTTAAGTAGCCTTCTTGAAATAAAACTATACTCTGCAACAGTTTATTAAAATGCATTTTCATTTACTTATGAAAAGTAGTCAAGGTAATTATAAATATTCCCATTCCACTGCTTTCGTGTGTGCCACTCATTCCTCATCCAGATTTTCAATTTTTTTCACTAAATGGCATGCTGCAGTTGTTCTTCTCCAAAGATTAATCATATGTGCATGGTTTATTATTAAAAAAAAAAACAAAACAAAACCTGCAGTTTACAATGGGAAAGGCTTTATTACAGCCCTGGTGGCTTTTTATTTGCTTTTCTTTGAAATGTCTAGATTCATGAAGTGTGGAAATTGCCTCATGCAGCTGCTTTTTCTCTATCTTTCTCTCTTCATCCGTTATTTTTATTTATTTTTTTATTCTGGTTGGCAGAACTCCACTGATTGCAGCCGGAGTCATTGGAGGCCTCTTCATCCTGGTGATCATGGCTTTGACATTTGCTGTCTATGTCAGAAGAAAGAGCATCAAAAAGAAACGTGCTTTGAGGAGATTCCTGGAGACAGAGGTAACGTTTCCACCAGATTTTCCTTAATTTGGGGGTTTCCTTTAAAATTTTTTATTAGATATTTTCTTTATTTACATTTCAATTGCGATCCTGAAAGTTCCCTATACCCTCCCCCCGCCCTGCTCCCCTACCCAACCACTCCCACTTCTTGGCCCTGGTGTTCTCCTGTACTGGGGCATATAAAGTTTGCAAGAGCAAGGGGCCTCTCTTCCCAAGTTTTACAGCTAGATGATGCTCTGTTTGGTACAATGATTCCTTTCCTGAGTAAAAGATATCTTAGTAGCTGTAGAGCCAGCATGTGTCTAAGGAGAGGCCATATCAATGGTATGTGTGAGAAATAAATAGAAATTCCTTGTTTGAAAGTGTGAGCTGTGTGCATTTTAATTAGCATCACTCAATTGGCAGCCAATTATTAATTACACCAAAAGTGAAAAGGCTGAGCATACAGGTTAAAGCTTAGAGCTGTAAGAAAATGAGCCTTTTAACACCATTTATGAGATGCACTTAATATTGTGTGTTACATATCGAGGTTATAAATATTATTCATAAATTATCACCATTTTGTGTATGTGGACTCATGAGTTCTTTAGCATGAAAGCTGATAGTTTGCTTTAGGCAGGAGGCAAGGGGAGAACTATCACAGAGGATAGTGCAGTAGCAATGCATTATTGAGTTCCATCCTATCTTTTGGTTCTGACAGTCCCATCTGAGTCTGCCCGAACAACTCAGAGGAACTCTGGGTGTCCCTCTAGGTATACTTGCTTTCTTGTTGTCAAAATGACAAGCTGGGTATCTCTTAAGACTATTGGGAATGGATCTACTCATCCTTTCATAAATGTAGCACACAGGAAATGCGTTATATCTTAATTCTTGTGCCTTCGGAAGATTCTGAAGAGGATATAATTTCATGGTGCATGCCAAGATATGCACCCAAATGTGTTCCATATACAGATGTACATACCTCCTGTCCAAAGTGCTGAAATCTCCTCACCAATTCTACATTTTTTTTGTTTCGTTTAAGCTACTTATCATAGACTAGGGAAATGGCTCAGTCAGTGACAAGCTTGCCTCCTAAGCATGAGGGCTTCAACCCAATCCATAGGATCCACATGAAAACTTAACACAGTGGTGGGTATAATCCCAACACAGGAGCAGGTAGTTCCCTTGGGCTTTCTTGAAAAAATTTTCTTGTACTTGGCAAATCCAAGCCTGTAATAGACATAGAAACCCCCCGAAAAGTAGACAGTGCCTGAAGTATGAAACAATAGGTTATCTTCTGGACTACCCACCACATACACATGTGCATATAGACACACATGCACACAGACATGTTATGAATCATACATAACATCTAAAAACTCTGCCACCAAGTCCTGTAGAGTAGCCTGGAAGGACAATGTCTTCTGGAGGGCTTTTTGTTTTTTAATTGATGCTGCTGTTGATTTTTAAAATGTAAAATGTGAATATTCTTTCTGAGATTGTCTTACTTGACCTAATGAAATTCTTAATGTTCTAACGTATGTTTTTATAATATAAAGTAAGAAAGTGGTAAAATGTTAGATTTCTTGTCAAACGTTAGGAAATAGACTTGTTTTGTTGATATGTTTTATCATGCTTTTCCCAAAATCCTTGCTATCTCTGTACCCACTAAACTCAGGCCCACTCCATTGGTTTAATGGGTCATGGTGTTCACAGAAGCATGATAATAATGGCCAGAATGGAGGGCCACAGCACAGTTAGCCTTGTAAACAGATGTCTCGAAATACCATCATGATTCTAGACAATTGGAGTAGTAGAAATCTTCAATTATTTTCTCATGCAGAGTATAAAACAGGCTATATTTCCATATATTTTTAAATTTTAATTCCTTTTTATCAAAAGAATTGAACTTTTGAAGGCTTAATATTTCTCTTTTTTGAGAATGAATTATAACATAAAATGTTATTCCAAGATGTAGGCTTTGGGTGCTCAAAATGCTCTGTATAGTACAGCAGATTCCATGACCCAAGAGTAATGCCTTCTAAAACCAAGGCATATTTGTAACTGTAGATTATATTGAAGTTTATATGTTTATTCCTATACTGTTTATTCCTATACATTCAAAACCTTGATGAAGTTTGATTTATCTATCAGATATAATAAGTAAATTAAAGTTACTTTGGATGAAAATAAATAAATTGCTTCAGTGAAAATTATTTTAAACATGATTTTTTTTCTGAAATACTATATTTATTATTTTCCAATTACATTCCAAAATACAGGTAGCTGAAATTTCAGAATGGGAAACTATGGTTGGGAGGGTGACTAATTTAGTCACCTTTACCAGTGATTACTCTTCTGCTAAATGACATCTTAGCAATTATGTTGAGTGCTGTAGAGATGGCTTAAGGTTTTGAACACTGGTTCCTCTCCTAGAGGTCCTGAGTTCAATTCCCAGCAACCACATAGTGGCTTACAAACATCTATAATGAGTTCTAATGCCCTCTTCTGGCATGTAGATAGGTGTACATGAAGATAGAGCACTCATATATATATATAAATAAATAAATGAATCTTTTAAAAAGAAATATTGATTTCAGCCTAATTTTACTTGTTGGCCACACCCAGCTCTTTCTTGAGCTGCCTTTTCCTAGTTCTATCTTACTTATTATATTCATCTCATGTCTGATGTATTTTATTAATTCATGCTTCCTTCTCTCTTTGCATGGCTTATTATTATTATTATTATTATTATTATTATTATACTTATATTGCAGTCTTTTCTCTTCCCTTGGACCCCCTGCCACTGTTTTCATCTCACCCTTCCTCCCCCTTTCCTCCAAGAGGGTGCCTCCGCATCAAGCCTCCCCTTTCTTTGGTGCCTCAAGAATTAAGCGCATCTTCTCCCACTAAGGTCTGACCAGGCAAATCTCTGCTACATATGTGCTACATATGTGTCTTGGGCCTCAGACCAGCCCATGTATGCTCCCCATTGGTGGGTCAGTCTCCTGGAGTTCCCTGGGGTCTGGGTTAGGTGAGACTGTTGGTCTTTGTATGGGGTCTCTCTCCCTTGCAGCTTCTTCAATCCTTACCCCTACTTCAACCACAGGGGTCCCTGACTTCAGTCCAATGGTTAGGTGTAAATATCTGTTTCTGTCTCAGTCAGCTGCTGGTAGGGCCTCTCAGAGACAGCCATTCCAGGCTCCCATCTGTAAGCATATCATAGAATAGTAGTGTCAGTCCTTGGTACCACCCATGCCCCATGAGATGGATTCAAATTTGTGCTGGTCATTGGACTGCCTTTCCTTCAGTCTTTCCTCCATTTTTATCCCATCAGTTCTTTTAGACAGGAACAATTCTGGGTCTGGAATTTTGACTGTGGGTTAGTAACCCTGTCCCTCCACTTAAGGCCCTGTCTATGTACTGGAGGTAGACACTTAGAGTTCCCATTCCCCAATGTTGGGCATTTTTGCTAAGGTTACCCCAAATGAGTCCTGAGAGTGTCTCACTTCCTGGGTTCTGCTACTTTCTAGAGGGTCCTCCCACCTCCCACTCCCAGAGGCTATTTATTTCCATTCATTTTCTTGGCTTTCTGGATTTTTCCCCTGTTCTTGTTTGTTACATTTCTTACAGCCTGTGGGTTGTATCCTGGGTATTCTGTATATTTGGCTAATAACCACTTATCAGTGAGTACATACCATGCATGTTCTTTTGGGTCTGAGTTACCTTACTCAGGATAATATTTTATAGTTCCACAAATTTACTTTCCAAATTCATGATGTCCTCATTTTTAATAGATGAATAGTATTCCATTGTATAAATGAACCACATTTTCTGTATCCATTCTTCAGTTAATGAACATCTGGGTTTTTAATGTCATTCTACTTTCATTGTCTTAAGACTGATCTTAATATACAACTATTTGGAAGCCGGAACTAAGAAGATTTCATCCCCATTTGCTATTGCATCCCTTTGTCTCCCAAAGTGGATTTATAGTTTAGAACCAAACTCTCTACTCACTACTTAAAATGAGTTCACAACTCACCATCATAAATAAATAACACCTGGTAATCCACAAAAAAAAAAAAAAAAAAAAAAAAAAAAGCAGAACTTTAGGCTTCCTCAGGTGGGAATTGAGACTTGACAAGAACCTCGTGTATTTCATGTAGTTACTGCCCAAAGGATTAGTATCACACTAACTACCATCGCCTTCTAATGGGATCATGGTTTCTTTCAATTATTATAAGAGCTTAGAAGGGACTATTTCTGGTTTTGTTGTAGTTTGTCTTCTTTTACTTTGTTTATGTACTTAGCATCTTATCTTCTAGTCAGCATGCCTTGCAGTGGTAGAATAGATGCAACATTTCAGCTCAACCAGACCAAGAACAGGTGTGGACACAGGATGGGGCTGTGGCAAATATTCAGTGGTATTGTTTGTCAAAGAAATGTATGCTGGCGTACTCTTCTAAAAGCATTAAAAAGAACCAGAGGGCAAGAAGCAGAACTGGGTATGGATGAAAGATACACAACTTGCTGCTTTTGCTTTGCAGCTGGTAGAGCCCTTAACTCCCAGTGGCACGGCACCCAATCAAGCTCAACTTCGCATTTTGAAGGAAACCGAACTAAAGAGGGTAAAGGTCCTTGGCTCGGGAGCTTTTGGAACCGTTTATAAAGTAAGTAAAGCACACTACTTGCTGCCATCAATTATTTATGTTGTATTTCAGGCTTTGAAAAAAAATAATAACCAAAGTATTTACTTTAGCCAACCTAATTTCTGTTTTATTATTATTAAATTACTTTACTTACTTACATTCAAAATGCAGCCCTGTTTCCTGGTCCCCCCAGAGTTCTCCAGTCCCTCTCCTCTCCCCTTTACTTCTGAGAGGGTGCTCCTGCAATGACCCACCACTACCTCACCCCTGCCAGTGTCTCCCTTCTTTGGTGCATCAAGTTTCTACAGGATTAGGGGCCTCATTTCCCACTGAGATCAGACGAGGTAGTTCTCTGCTCCATAATTTCTTTTTAATATCAATCCTTAGTAGTGCTGAGAAGTTGCTACACAGGTAAGTTCATTCATTTTTATTGAACAAGTCTGGATAAATGCAGTCTCTAGAGAAAGAGAGTTTCAAGTACTTAGCCCAGTAGAGTCCATGCAATGCCCTTCGAGTCTCAGCATTTTCTTCTCTTTGGCAACGTTTCATTTTTTTTTCCACCAAAACTCAACCTCTTCCGCCAGGTTGTTGCTTTCTGTGCTTCCAGAACTTCCTCAGTAATCTCCCACAATCCTTTGCTCTTCTTTCTGCTCTTTTATTCTAGGTTCTGTCAGTACCTTACTAATTGATCACTTAAAGTCCATATGAGTGTGCAAATATATTATTAAAATGAGATTATAACATTTTTCTAACTGATTACATATATGGGTTAGTGCTTAATATTGGTAGTTTTAGTGTTCTTGTAGTTGTTAATTTAAAAATTAACTATTGCATAATTTGCTTTTACATAGTACTGTGTATTTTCTAAGTGATATGTTTATCATTGATTTTTTACAAAACATGTTATAGGTAGATAGAAATTTAAAATTTTTACATTTTGAAATGCTCAATGCTTTCCCTACTTAATTAGATGACTGGTATGGTGGTATATACCTGTGTTGTGCTAGAAACCTTTTGTGCATGCCAAAAGACCACCAAGGAGCCAACTCTGATGTAATCCCATTAGGCTCTCTTTATTACACACTGGAATTTGGTCTTACAGACGAGCGACAGGATGGTTTTGGTGAAGTAGCAGGGCAAGGTTTTATAGGAAAATGGGAGTAAGTGAGGGGTGTCCAACCTGACAAGCATCCTATTGAATGTCCATTGTAAGCCCACAGGTGGGTGCTCTGCAGCAAGACTGTACAATGACCACGCAGTCTGAAAGTACACCTGAAACAAGCAGACTAATCTTTGATTAACTTGCTTTGATTAACTTGCTTTGATTAACTTAGCTATAAGGAGTCACTCCGGCCAAGCAAAAGCCTTGGGGTCCTTCCTGGTACTTGGGTGCAGTTTGGGTTCAGCTTTGGGTAAAATTTTCAGGCTTTCTTCTCTCTCTCTCTCTCTCTCTCTCTCTCTCTCTCTCTCTCTCTCTCTCCCTGTTTGCCTTTCTTTCTTTTGTTTGTTCGTTCGTTCATTCGTTCGTTCTTTCTTTCTGTCTTTCTCTCTTTCAAGATGGAGGCCAGTTTCAAGATTGAGTAGATTTGGCCCCTCACCTGTAACCTCAAACTTGTGAGTTTGAGCCAGGGGAATTACTTGAGCTAAAAAGTTTGAGACCAGCCTTGACAATTCAGTGAAACATTATTTCTAAAACATCAAATAACGTAAAATAATGATTTATTTATTACAAAAGTATTAAGGTTTGGTCACACTGCAGACCTGAGTTTTCGTTTCCTGGGTATTTGCAAATATTTATAAACCTTTGGATATCAAGTTGTGAATTCCTTCCTATCATTTTGTTGTGTGTAGTTTGTTCAGTTAAATCATTAACTGAGTGTCCAATTTGCACAGATTCTAGTCTAGGCTGATTTTGTCTTTCTGATCTTCAAATTCTTTGCAAGTTCAAAAGACAGAAGTTATCCTTTATCTATCTTTAAGTTATGCTGGAAAAAAGACACAATTATGCAATTTTATACTTTAAAATTTGAATCCATTTTAAAATAATTTTAACTTTAATGTATTTTAATGAAAAATTTTATAAAATTATTTGGAATAATGCATACATAATCTTAATTTTTATCTTAAATAAAGGTGTTAGAAGTAACAAATTGAATCACTACTATCTTATTTCCTATCTCTCAGAAACACTTCTTTACCATGTCTTCTGTTTCCTTCATTTACATAAAGGTTTTTGCCTCCCACTGGCCCCATGATTTATCTGATAATCTCTTGAATGCTCATACACATTAATATGAATGAGGCTTTCTGAGCTAGCTATAGAAAAGTCAACAGAAAGCTTTAAGAACTTCTTTGCTTGTGTTTCATGTTTGCAATCATTTCTACATGCCATATTGACAAAACTGAATGTATGTGAATTAATGAGTGCTTATAGAAAAGTCTTTAGAAGTTTCATCAGTTTTTTTTAACTGTATGTCTGAAATATGTGTTGCCAGTGTATGTATCATACACTGTAAGACACACTGTCTTAAGCTATGAAAAACTTTTGGTAGCCACACAAATGCCAATGGCCTGGATACATTCTTGTTTAATTGTTCCTTCAAGCTAATACTATGTGATGCTTCAACAACAACAAAAATTAGGGCCAATACAGGTAAAAATGTAGTTAAATTTTACTTTTTTAGATCTATTTAGTAATGGTTAAAGTTTTTCCAAAAGCGGTACAAATTAATTCACACCGAATTTATATTCTCAATATAAAACTACACTCTAGGAATATTTTAATATTGATGCCATTGCTTTATAAAGTAACTCCCTGTGTGGTTATTTTATTGAATAATGGTAAGCATATTCTGTGTCCTAGATAGGAACTCTGAGAAAATATAGCCTGGGGTTTGGGGGTCTTAGTTGGTTTTTTTGTTTGCTTGTTTGTTTATCACTGCTCTCCTTGTGCTTGAATACCCTTTTTAAAAATTATACCACAAATAACTTACGTCAGTGTTTAGTATTTGTGCACATACATTTCTGCATTAACTCTGCTTGAGTCAAACATGACCATAAATCTCATCCTGATGTTTTAAAGCACTTTTCTTAACTGTTGTTAGTATTCAGCAGTTCTCAGACTATTACTATATCCTCTATTACTCTAGCTTTGGATAATATAAACACACTTCCCTATGCTATGTGTCTCTCTAACACTGTGACCAGCTGATAGAGAAGATACAACTGTAGCCAATAGCTTCATCTCCTGCCTTTCAAAGTTAAACTATCATAGCTAATCATCAGGTTCCTGCTCTTCATATGTGTTTCTGTGTTATTTTTGGAATATATACTCTTTTTAAAAAAAAATATCGATAATCCATGCATTCTTATCTAGCCTATAAAAATTCTTGTCCTCATTTAAATATTGTTTAAGTTTTCCTAGAAACACTATTATTAATTTTGTACCTTAAAGTCTACATTTTTAATTTTGTCCTAATCTATAAATTCTGCAACTATGTTCATAGTAAGTCAGAATTGCCAAAGATCAATATAAGTATTTATATGAATGCAGTGACAATCATTAATATATAGAACTTAATAAAACTAATAAGCTACTATGGATTAAAACTTAGATTAGAACTTGTCATGAAATATTATTTCATATTAATAGCAAGTAATTTAAAATGGAGGCCATGAACTTGAAGGAGAGTGGGCAGGGGTATACGAAGTTTTCATGGAAGGAAAGAGGAGGGAGAAATGTTGTACTTATATGATAATCTATAAAATGAAATAAATTAAATTTAAAGTTTGATCAGCCAAATCAAATTATATTCTGTTATAAATATTATGTCATATCAATGTAGAATTAATGTGATTTTTCCCCTGCAAGGGTATTTGGGTGCCTGAAGGTGAAACAGTGAAAATCCCTGTGGCTATAAAGATCCTCAATGAAACAACTGGCCCCAAAGCCAACGTGGAGTTCATGGATGTAAGTAAACAACTACATAGTCATATTTTTTCTTTATAATTAGTGCTTGAAAATAAAATTAGAAAAAGGCAACCACCCCCCAAAGTTTCTCATCTATACCTATTATAACCTCATGCTTAAAGTGCTAGGATCCCTTCACTATACCCTGTACCTTTCAGAACATCCCTGATTTATAGTTGTCTGCTGTGATTAAACTCTAGGAGAACTTCGGTAATATAAAGATATTTATTATCCTCGTATTGAATTTCTTCCTGTAATTCAAGAATGTGATATTTTTGTTTTTATACCTTGGATTATAATTAGAAATGCATTTACTAAATGCAGTTACAACAGAGTTAAAAGTACTTGATGGTGATGACAGTAGGTCCTTCTTATTTAGATAATACTTCTATAATACTAAAGCTGTCCCAATATATTATTAGAAACGCCTGCAGTAGGTTCCAAATAGTGTTCTAAATAGTTTACAAATGATCTTTCATATCGCTGGATTGAAAGAGCAAACCAAGGTTACCTAAGTTTTGCAAAGCAGAGAGATGATGCATGGTCAGCCAAATTTGACCAGAAATATTTTCTTAAGTAGCAGAGAATTGTGAGGATTTGCCTGTCTTGTCTTCACTGTGGCCATACTCAGCCCTACCCTTTTTGGTAGAAAGGCAAGCATAGGTAACTAGGACAAAACATTAGGTAAATTTGTCTGCCTGTGCTCCAAGAAAATTTCACACAAATAAGATTGAAAGTTTTATTTTAGGAGCAGACCCCACTCTCACAACCACAAATGTGGTAACCACAAGAACTACATTTTGTGAGTCATGAGCTTGCTTTGAAAAATTAATTTATATGTTTTATTTTTTAGCATTATAATCTATTAAGATAAAAACAGTCAAAATTGGTGATGATAGTCCTTCAGTTGCTCCTGTATTTCAACAGAAACTTGCATATTTTAACTTAAGTTCTCAAGTGAAATTTAAAATTTTCAATTCAGATTAACCAAAGTGGATTATGAATCCACTTAGAATAATAATAACAAAAACTGCTAAAGAATGAAAGTACTTGATAAAGTCAATCAGAACTTGAAGATTTCCCACAGAGAAAGTTGTAGACTGGGCTGTTCAAATTTTGAAGGTAGGTTTGAATAAAATTATATGTGAGGCCTGGTGTTATATTTTACGTTGATATCTTACTAGGGATTCTGAAATAGACCCATATATTCTTTCTCTGTCTTTTAACATAATGTATTCAATAATAAGAATGATTTTGATTTCAAAATGACCTTTATGTAAAGACGATACCCGCATACGCACTTTGTCTCTTTTTAAAGACAGATTGCTATGCACTCTTACCTAGTGTATCTTGCAAGCTCCTTTGGAGTTTTATAGAGGCTCAGTATATGACCTTGAAATTTTCCAGAATAATACTATCTTTCATGAGACTATTTAAGCTTAATTTACTGTTGTCTATTACATAGTAGGGCTGAGAAGGGTACAAGCAAGCAGTTCTAAAGAACAGTCTCAGTGCATATCAGTTGCTAAATAATTAAAATACCACCCTTATTGCCTAACTAGCAACAGTTTATAATAAATATTACTTATCCAGTAACTAAAACTTTTTTTTCAGAATGTCTCGAAAGTTTACTAGACTCCCTGCAGCTAAGTGCCTGACTCATGTGGTACAATTCAGAACTGAAGAATTTTCAGTGATGCCCTAGTCATTCAGTTTGACCTAGATCATAGCTATAAACTGAGGAAGGAAAGTGAAATTTTCAAGTTAAGTAGAAATTACTAAAAAATTAAGGTAAATAAAATGTGGATGTTCATATATAAAACAGAAGATCAAGCTTGGCCACCTTGGGCTACAACCAAAGCTGTAATTCACAAGAATGCTAACAATCTCTGCTGGAAGCTTGAACAGTAGTCATATTTCCATGGAAACAGTCTGGCAAAAGAGGGTTAAGAGGCTACAAAATAATCACATTGAAAAAGAAACTCTAAAAACCTCATCATGATTTCGAATGATTATTTGAAAGCTCCTAACCCCATTCATCCCCTCCCCCCACCTTGAGCTGAAGCCTATTCCCATGGAAACAGGAGTAGGATGGTAGCTTCAAGTCTTAGCTTTCTGTTGAATTTTGGATGATTGGATGAGCCTCTGATTGAGCCTGAAAGGAGTCATTTTCCTAGATGGATGGCAAATTTGTTAACTAACAGACAAAAAAAAAAATCTGTTCTTTCTAAGCTAAGAAATTAAGAATTTCTTTTTTTGATATGTCTTTCCTACTTTCAGATAGGTGCTAGCAATTTAACGGCTTGCTGGCTTGCTACTGGTAGAGTTCTGATAAGTGGAAAGCTGAAAAAAATGTCTACTACCCTTGTGACCTGTTTTAAAATATTGAAAAGATAGCATCACACTAATTAAAACCTATTTAACTGGCAACATTGATGGTGAGCGCAGTATTTAAGTGTACTACAAAATTTCCATGGAAATGTATGACTACCTTCTGTGCCTTCATTTGTAGATTATTCACAATGTTCACAGAGCATTTTGCTTGTTAAATAACAACTCAAACTAAAAGGGAAGGTCCATGTAAGCAAAATTCTGTTTAAGTTGAGCCAAAGGGCAGAGCTGAATTTACAAGTAATCGTAAAGCATTAAGTGTCTTAGTGGAAGTTCTTCCAGAAGCAGAAGCTGCTCATGAAATACCTAAGCAGAAGTAATTTATACTAGAGTTGGATGATTTATGAGTAGGAGAGTATGGACATAAGACAACACAACTGCTACCTAACACAGTGATATCTGTGGCTTCCTTTCCTTTTGGAGACGCGCCACAATCTAGTACTCACTGTCTGATTCAAGAATTAAGAAAATTAAGCCTAATGTTCTCCTAAACTTCATTGGTTGACATTTGCTAGGAAAGTGAGAGAACTAGAGCCCATATTCTAATTCCTACATCACTGGATGATAGTTAAGAAGAGAGGGATTCGTAATATCTTTATGACTTTACTTGTTGAGGGTGGAAGAAAAGGGCTTCAATGGCAAAGAAGCCCACTAGGCAGAAAGAAGTACCTGGGCACTAAATGTTTCAACATCATAGGAAAGTGTTCCAGGAGAGCTTTCAAACAAAATCAGGATCTTCTGAAAGTATCTATGGATCTGTTTTGCATAATGATATCTACACGTATTTCTGTGCATATGTACATATGGTATATGTGTATATATATATATATATACACACACACATACAACATAATACATGTGTGTGTGTGTGTTTTAAATAGTAAAAGCTAAAGCTTACAAAGACAATGAAAACTATGTACACCAACTAAGCATTAGACTCCTTTCCACTTAGGCTGTTTATCTCTATAGTACAATATTCCACTTTATATAATGATGATGTAAACATACATATATATTTATGTGTGTTTTATTGTTTATTATAACAAATGTCCGAAAAATACTGCAGCTAAATAATCCAAACTCATCACCAACAGCTAACGCCTCTATTGATATCCAAGGACAAAGGAAAAGATTTTACTATTCTTTTTAAATTTTTACCACAAGCAGAAAGTAAATGAGGGGCAGACTGTATTTTATCAAATGTTTCGCTAAAAGCAACGGAAGGAGAATTTGGTCACAGGGCTGCTACTTAGCTCGCCTGAACATGTCTAATGGATTCATAATGATAATAATAACATGCTCCTAGTGAATGGCCAGTGCATTCTTCATTCCCATAAAGGAAGATCACATTGAATGACATTAAGAAAATGACTCTAAAGGTTTATCTTCATGTAGAGGATGCCTGCATTTATAGATATTTCTAATTCTTGTTTCAAGTAGCACAGTTTCTCTGGGGAAAATGAAGCTTTTAAGAGATTTGTTTGTTTTTTTGTGTTTAAAAATTAGCATCAAATTGTATAGAAGATATGTCCCAGAAAAGGTGATATTTTGTTAAGAGTCCTGGAAAATTGAGACGGGCTTTTGGTTTTTCTCAGTGTCCTTTATTCTATTTTCCCAGGACATTTACGCCCATTGTCTGTTGAGACTGTTTTAGACTGTTTTAACTAAATTATTTGTTTTCTTAAAAAATAAACTGGGAGTGGAAGAAATATATAATTACACTAAATTCTAGGGCTGGGCTTCCAGTACTGGCTCAGAGCACATGTGAATCTGCTTGGCTACAGGTCCAGATTTCTCATGCTACATTTATAATACATGGCCAGGTGATTCAGGAAAAGGAGTTTCATGTGAACTGTCAGCATTTTGTAAATTGCATCATTTCGGGGGGGAAAGGAGGTGATTTTCTTTTTGCTGTGCCCCAAGGACTTTTTATTTATCTTACCCAACTGTCATTTGGCTATTTTCCTGAAGTAATGTTCACATGATTTGCTTACCCTTTCAGAATTGCATTTGTGATACTCAGATTTGATGCAAGTAAATTCTTCCAACTCCAATTGCTGTCATTATGTGAGTGGGGGTAAGAAACATAGAATCTCTTCCGATTAGAGCAGCCTTGTAATGATGTGGAAGAGTTTCGTTCTGTATTTTCACACACAAAGTTTCCTTTGTGTGACTATATGTGGTCAGTGGTAACTTTTAAAGTCTGCATCTTGTTAATAATTTAGTCTTAAAAGTTGACAATATTTAATTCAATTACCTATTTATCCATATATATTTGGTCATTTTATAGACCATTTTAGAAGTAAACATTCCAGAGTCTTTTAAAGCCCTATATTGTAGGAATGAGCTTCCAAAGTCAGTTAATAACTGCTATTTTCCTTAAGAAAAAATATCAATAATAAATGAAAAGAAAAGTAGTTTTTAAATTTAATGGAATTCTCTTTATTCTCAAAATGGGTAGCAACCCCATAGGAAGAAAAACAATATCAACCAACCAGAACCCCCAAAGCTCCCAGGGACTAAGCCATCAACCAAAGAGTACACCTGGCTCCAGCTGTATATATATATATCCTATGATGGCCTTGTCAGGCATCAATGGGAGGAGAGGTCCTTGGTCCTATGAAGGCTCAATAGATGCCCTGGTGTAGGGGAATCAAGGGCAGGGAGTGGGAAGGTGAGTGGAGAAACACCCTCATAGAAGCAGGAGGAGGGATGATGGAATAGGGGGTTTCTGGGAGGGGGGGACCAGGAAAGGTGATAACATTTGAAATGTAAATAAAGAAAATATCCAATAAAAATAAAAATAACAATAAAAGGATGTCCTCCTAAAAAAAATGTATAACTGCATTTGAACAGCACTTAATCTTTGAGTATTTTTCCTCTGTCATCTTCCACCTTACTGTTTGAGACAGGAACTGTCACATAACCTGGTTCTCACCAATTCGGTTAGGCTGCCTGACTAACACGCCCCAGGAATTCTTCTTTCTCTGCTTCTCCAGCACTAGGATTTCAGGACCATACTTCCATGCCTAGGTACTTATGTACATGCTGGGAAACTCCATGCAGATCATCATGCTGGTTGAGAAAACAGTTTACTGAAATGAGCCTTCTCCAAAGGCTCTCCCTACTTTTAAAATATGAAGCTTCAATCATATCATTTCTCTGCATGAACCTGCCAGTGTCTTCATGCAAGTGACATAGCCATGCCCTTAGTTTGCAGAGCACCTGACTAATTCCCCAGTGGTCTTCGTCCTCATCAACTTTATTCTCATTTCTTGTTGAAGGTAGTTTGTTTAAACTGTGTATCCACCGTTATAACATAAATTCCAACTTATCCTTCTTATCTCAAGCTAAATATTCTTCAAATAGTTATTTCTTGTCTCCAGAGCATAAATTATTACTTAGATCCTACACCTTAATTTCCCTTTCCAGAGCAATTTTTGTATGTGAAATATATATGAATCATAGTTTTTTGTCATATTATAGAATTTTATTATTTTTGTTTTGTTTGGCTTGGTTTTCTTTGGTTGTTTGTTTTGTTTTTCAAGACAGGGATTTTTTGTGTAGCTCTTACTGCCTGGGAACTCACTTTGTAGACCAGGCTGACCTCAAACTGATTGAAATTCACCTGCCTCTGCCTCAGCCTCTGCCTCTCTGCCTCTCTGCCTCTCTGTCTCTCTGCCTCTCTGCCTCTCTGCCTCTCTGCCTCTCTGCCTCTCTGTCTCTCTGCCTCTCTGCCTCTCTGCCTCTCTGCCTCTCTGCCTCTCTGCCTCTCTGTCTCTCTGCCTCTCTGCCTCTCTGCCTCTCTGCCTCTCTGCCTCTCTGCCTCTCTGCCTCTCTGCCTCTCTGCCTCAGCTTCTGTCTTTTTGCCTCTCTGCCTCAGCTTCTGCCTTATTGCCTCTCTGCCTCTTTACCTCTTTGCTTCTGTCTCCCAAGTGCTGGGAGTAAAGGTGTGTGTCACCCACCATGTGCAGGAAGAATCTTATTCTCAGCTACTTGAGTGCAAGATGTTGGGAGCCTAGAATTTTGTTTGCTGAGTTCAATCCTTCTAACCACAAGCACAAAATGGAAACACGTCTAAGAAACACCACCATTATATAGTTGAATTATATAAATATTTTTCTCTATTCTATAAGCTTTGGATATTCTTCCATTAAGTCTTGTATGTTCTAGTATGTTCTAGAACAATTTGTTTTAAATAATATTTTTCCAATTCATGCCATAAGTTTGGCATACTGTATTTGGATCATTTAATTTAGTTCATATTATTAATTCCCTATCTATTCTACTAATCAATTTAATTATACATTTTAATCAGAGAATTAAACAAATCCTGAGAAATGTTATTCCACTTGATTCTGTGGAAAGGAGTCATGTATTTTCTGAAGAACTTTTTTTTTGGTGGACTAGCAGATAAAGAGCTCCTCCTGGCCCTCCATGTCTAAGAGGGTACTAACCTATCTTGATTCCAATAGAGGATCCAGCCATTGGGGTCCTTTGAAAGGCTTACATGAATATTTTCCTTACTTATTTCTATAGGTTCATTTTTAACTTCTTAATCCTCACTACTAGAATCATTTCTTGTAATTTTGCATAATGTTTCTTCTCCCATTAAAATTTTCTTTTTCTTCCTATCCATTTCCTTCTGTTCTTATAAAAATAAACAGGCAAATATGGGTTCTGTTAAAAAAAAAGGGAGAGAGATGAATGTATTGAAGATTTGAAAAACATAATTTATTATAATCCCTATAAATCATTGCCAGTAACAGTGAACTGAATTCAGGAGCTCTCAAGCCCTGAGCTTTGGAGATTGCCTTAAGGGGTACTGAAGGGTTTGAAACTAGATAAAGTACTAGACAAGTTTTACATTTCAACTGGCTTAATTTATCTATTGAATCACCAGAAAGGGACTCCCCAAATCCAAAACAGGTTGTTCTTTGTGAATCTTAACATGTAACTTCATAAGCTTTTTGTTCTCAAAAACATTTCTTAAATTTGTGTAAATGAGAGATTTCTCGAGAGCTTATAGTCTACTATACCAGAATTTAAATTTGTTAACTACAAATCAGTTGTCTATTGGATGTGTAATTTTCCAGTTCTCCAAACTCTATAACTTAGCAGATTTCATATCTGATTAAGAGGGTTGTTTGTACCCCCCAGAGCTCGTGTCTCTAGCTGCATATGTATCAGAAGATGGCCTAGTCGGCCATCATTGAAAAGAGAGGCCCATTGGTCTTGCAAACTTTATATTCCTCAGTACAGGGGAACGCCAGGGCCAAGAAGTGGGAGTGGGTGGGTAGGGGAATGGGTGGGGAGAGGGTGTGGGGGACTTTTGGGATAGCATTGGAAATGTAAATGAAGAAAATGCCAAATAAATAAATAAATAAATAAATAAATAAATAAATAAATAAATAAATAAGAGGGTTGTTACTGTCATATAGAGAACAGCATTACACTGATCATGTGCTGTTTCTGATTCTAATCTGAACAGTATTTCAAAGTTATGGTGACTTAGGAAAAAAAGTGATTCAGTTTGACTGTAACACTAAGGGACATCATTTGTAATAAATAGTATATGGTCAAAATGGCAACTATATAGGCTGAGAAATAGCTTATTGGTAAAGGGCTTGTCTTACAACCATAAAGACCTGAGCTTGGTCCCAGATCACATACCAACCCTGTTAGGTAGCATATTTGTAATGGCTTTCACCCAGTTACCTAGAATTTGTCAATATAGATTTGGTTTCATGGTGGCACTATAGCCACTATTCTTCTTTGTTGTATATTTTTATTAGATATTTTCTTCATTTACATTTGAAATGCTATCCCTTTTCCTAGGTTCCCCTCTGAAAGTCCCTTATACCTTCCCCCTGTATTCCCTAACCCACCAACTCCCACTTCCTGGCCCTGGGATTCCCCTGTACTGGGGGATATAATCTTCATAAGACCAAGGGCCTCTCCTCCCATTGATGGCTCTACTACTTATGCAGCTAGAGATAAAAGCTCTGTGGGTACGGGATAGTTCATATTGTTGTTCCTCCTATAGGGTTGCAGACCTCTTGAGCTCCTTGAGTACTTTCTCTAGCTCCTTTATTGGGGTCCCTGTGTTCCATCAAATAGATGACTGTGTGCATCAACTTCTGTATTTTCCAGGGACTGGCATAGCCTCACAAGAGACAGCTATATCAGGGTCCTTTAAGGAAAATCTTGCGGGCACATGCAATAGTGTCTAGATTTGGTGGTTGTTTATGGAATGGACCCCCAAGCGGGGCATTCGCTGGATGGTCCTTCCTTCCATCTCAGCTCTGAATTTTGTCTCTGTAACTCCTTCCATGGCTATTTTGTTCCCCATTCTAAGAAGGATTGAAGTATCCACACTTTGGTCTTATTTTTTGTTGAGTTTCCTGTATTTTGCAAATTGTATCTTGGGTATTCTAAGCTTCTGTGCTAATATCCACTTGTCAGTGAGTGCATATCATGTGTGTTCTTTTGTGATTGGGTTACCTCACTCAGGATGATATCCTCCAGATCCATCCATTTGCCTAAGAATTTCATAAATCCATTGTTTTTAATAAGTGAATAGTACTCCATTGTGTAAATGTACCACATTTTCTGTATCCATTCCTCTGTTGAGGGACATCTGGGTTCTTTCCAGCTTCTGTCTATTATAAATAAGGCTGCTATGAACACAGTGAAGCATGTGTCCTTATAAAAGTTGGAACATCTTCTGGGTATATGCCCAGGAGAGGTATTGCTGGACCTTCCGATAGTACTATGTCCAATTTTCTGAGGAACGTCCAAACTGATTTCGAGAGTGGTTGTACAAGCTTGCAATCCCACCAGCAATGGAGGAGTGTTCCTCTTTCACCACATTCTCGCCAGCATCTGCTTTTACTTGAATTTTTTATTTTAGCCGATCTCACTGGTTTGAGGTGGAATCTCAGGGTTGTTTTGATTTGAATTTCCCTGATGATTAAGGATATTGAACATTTTTTCAGGTGCTTCTCAGTCATTCTCTATTCCTTAGTTGAGAATTCTTTGTTTAGCTCTGTACCCTATTTTTTAATGGGGTTATTTGTTTTTCTGGAGTCCAGCTTCTTGAGTTCTTCATATATATTGGATATTAGTCCCCTATCTGACTTAGGATTGGTAAAGATCCTCTCCCAATCTGTTGGTGGCCTTTTTGTCTTATTGACAGTGTCTTTTGCCTTACAGAAGCTTTGCAATTTTATGAGGTCCCATTTGTCGATTCTTGATCTTAGAGCACAAGCCATTGCTATTCTGTTCAGGAATTTTTCCCCTGGGCTCAAATCTTCGAGGCTTTCCTCCATTTCCTACTCTATAAGTTTCAGTGTCTCTGGTTTTATGTAGAGTTCCTTGATCCACTTAGACTTGAGCTTTATACAAGGAGATAAGAATGGATTAATTTGCATTTTTCTACATGATAACCTCCAGTTGAGCCAGCACCATTTGTTGAAAATGCTGCCTTTTTTCCACTGGATGGTTTTTGCTCCTTTGTCAAAGATCAAGTGATCATCAAGTGGTGTGTGGGTTAATATCTGGCTATCCAAGTGTTCCCTATCCCCTGACTCCAACAATCTTTCCACTCTCTCTTCTGAGGGTTCCCAGTCAAAGGGAGGAACCCAATGGAGACCTCTGAGTTATACTATCTCTCCCTCTCCCTCTCCCTCTCCCTCTCCCTCTCCCTCTCCCTCTCCCTCTCCCTCTCCCTCTCCCTCTCCCTCTCCCTCTCCCTCTCCCTCTCCCTCTCCCTCTCCCTCTCCCTCTCCCTCTCCCTCTCCCTCTCCCTCTCCCTCTCCCTCTTTTCATTCTCCTTCTCTTCCTGTTCCTCTCCTTCTTATCCTCTCCCTCTGAACCTCCACATATGTCTGGCTGTGGGTATCTGCACTGCCTTCCATCTTCTGTAGAAAGAAACCTCTTTGATGTCTATTGGACAAGGGACCAAGGTATGAATATAGCAGAATATCATTAGGAATCATTACATAGATTTTGTTTCCAGTAATGTTTGGCTCTATTCTAGGTCTTTGGACTATCCAGTGTCTAGATCTTGGTCATCCTTGCAGTATAGGGCATAGACTTTCTCTAATGGCATGGGCCTCAACTTGAACCAAATATTAATTGGTCACTCCCACAAGTTCTGTGCCACTATTGCACCAGCACACCTAGCAAGCAAAACAGATTGTAAGTTGAGGGTTTTGTGGCTGGGTTGGTATCCATATTTCTCTTTGCATAGCTTGGAGAGTACCTTAATGTAAAAAAAAAAATCAAACAACAAATACATAGATAGATAGATAGATAGATAGATAGATAGATAGATAGATAGATAGATAGATAGATATTAAAACCTCTATAACATAGGAGTGAAGGCACCATGCAGCCACCTATGTTGAATGAGCTGTGTGGATGTTGTCAGTAGATTCCTGTACCACTGGCAATTAGGATCTTCTGCCATGTTTCATAGAAGGACCATTTACCCTTAGACCATCCTGGGTTGTTAGGCATCTCCACGGGACCCCCACATTTTTAACTATTAGAGGTAATCTTTATAATTAAGCTTTATAGAGAAGTGAATCTTTCTTTAAAAGCCCAGTTGATGGCTTTGTGTGTCACTTGCTCCATCAAATTCTGTGTCACTTTTCCACTCAAATGAAAAAGGAAATCAATGTGTATAACTTTTTAAAAAATATTAGGCTCATGGTATGTACTGAACATTTCAATTTTATCATAACCACTGTTTATGTGTTTTTGTCATAGTTACTCTCAACTCCATACTTCTTTATGTTGTTAAAATAATAATAGCTTAGCCTATTATATACACTCCATAGATAGATCTTCTTTTCCAGAAAGGGAGAGACATCATCTATTTCTTTCTTTCTATCTATCTATCTATCTATCTATCTATCTATCTATCTATCTATCTATCTATCTATCTAATCTATCTACATACATACATATATCTGAAGTAGTAAAATTGGGAAATCAGCTTTTCATAGACAAGATCAGTGAAAGCCCTCAGAATAGAAAACCCCAGACACCAGTAACGATCTTTGCTACTGTAATTTTATCTAGGGTTTTGATCCACTTACAAAGTTAATCTAACCTCCCTGAACTTAACTATTCCATTATCTGTTAGGAAATAATTAGACGCTATAAGCAGAGGTCGGCATACATGCAGCTCCCGGGAAGTCCCTGAGCTCATTGAATGGACAAGTTTGATGGATACTGGTCAGCTGATCTGGGCCCATCGCTAATAATAGCTGAAAATGCTGCTTAGCTAGGTGAGAAAGTTAACTTCAGGAAAATGAAAATGAAGCATTTGGGGTTTATAGCCGAAGATGAGTTTCCCTTTGGCACTTATTTCCTGGAAAGGAAGGAGCCAGGGGAGCCAGGTATTTCCTTTCATTTTTACTTTTCTTTTTCCTCTATTATTTTCAACACTTTGTAATTAAGAGCTATGGCCCACTTGATTTATAGATTTTGATTGTAATTTCCTCTAGTCCCTACAAAGAAATGTAAGTGAATCAGGAATAGTTTTGTTATTATCTATCCGAATAAGTAAATCAGCCCAGTATATAACATTTGTCATCTCTAGTCACCATGTGGAAAATTAACTATAGAAAACATACCGGCATATTAGGGAGACTCCTTAGTTTGTCATATTAGGAAGACTCTTCAGACATATAAGGAAGTCACTAGGAGTTTGCTTATAAAATCAGAAAATTGTTACTGTTATATATGTAAAATAGAGTCAAGGTCTTTTTAAAAACCTCATTTCAAATTGTGAACATCCATTCATTTAATGATCACATCACTATATTCTCAAGAAAGAAAAGATATTTTATTATTGTATTGAGAGATGCTTCAAAATGTGCTGTTCCTTAGGTTTTCACATAATGCTAAATTAAAAAGAAAGGAAATTTTATTCTATGTTTCTCTTTTGCCTCATTTTCTGGTAAATTCATAATGTATGTACTAGGGAATAAATAGATAGTATTTTATCATTCTTTAATTGGAGGTATGTTGGTTTTCCATCCTCAATAAGGTGTTGAATGTCTTTTGGTTGACAGCTATTTAATATATTCTAATCTCCACAATAGCAATATCTATATAGTAAATATTCATGGAAGATTTGTTTTGTGTCTGGAAATTTTTAGTTTATTGATTTTACTTCGGTTTTTCAGCATTTTTATGAAGTGTCTGTTATAGGCGCAGTTCCTTGTTATCTGTATAAATAAATAAAAGGGTTGTAAAAGTAGTGTGGCATAGCTCTAATCTTAATGGATTTGACTTCAGATAACAAAGCAGTGGTTTGTCAGCATGGAATCAAGATTATGACTGATTACATAAATGTGGGTGTGGAAGTCTGTGTATCCCTGACCTGAATGTGTGCGCACATGTTTGTGTGTGGTGTGGACTAACATTGACATCAAATGTCTTCCTCTATGCTTCCTCATTTATTGAGACATGGTCTCTCTCTGAACCTGGATCTTGCTAAGTCTAGCAAGTGTTCTGAACCAGTTTGTAGTGAAGATCCCTGCCTCAATCCCTCAAATGCCAGGATTATAATCAGCTGCCATATCAACTGGCTTCCTATGTGAGTTCAGGAATCCAAGTTCTGTTCATTAAATTTGTACAGCAACCATTAGTCACTGTGACATCTCCCCCAGTATGAATATACTGTACTTTGTCCTGACATTTCATTTTTATATATAATCATCTCTTACAACATGTATAATTTTGATCTATATTCTATATACTTATAGACATTATTAACAAATTTATTAGTTAAAAATTACTGCTTAGCATTCTAATTGCCATTAAAAATAACTACCTAAAGGGAAAGAATGGAGATTTGGGGGGAAAAAGTTTATTTTCTTTCAATCTAAATATATTCTCTTGTTACTTCTGCACATCTTTCGTAATGTTCTATATAGCACATTTATCTTTATGTGCTTCATGGGTATGTGTAACTGTTAAGGAAATAGCATTCTTATTTACAAATGGGAATTGAAATATTTATAAACCACTTGGATACAGTTTTGCTGGCAGAAATTTCTAACTGAAATGTAGTAAAGGACTTTCCTAATGAGGCATAACATCTTTCTACTGCTTCTGAAGCGAACAAAATTGTTTTTATAGATTATCATTCCTTTATTTAATGCTACATCCATTGTCCAAAGATATTTATCAACCATCTGTGACTAAAATTTAATTAATTATATTCACCTGTTATTGACATCTATAAGAATTTTTAATAGTGGATAATTTTAATTTTTTTCTATTTTAATCTTTTAAAAACAATATTGTAAGTACTAAAGATCCATTGTTTAGAGGTATTGAATTGAGAATGTATGCTTACATAGCTTATTCTATGTTCTGCATATACCATCTGCATTCTAGAAGTTCAATTGGCAGCACATCTTAGTTTGAAAAATGAAACTAATAAGCGGTCACTCATCTATTATTTTTATGATTAAAAATAGGTTTTACGGCCCCCAACGGAGGAGCTAGAGAAAGTACCCAAGGAGCTAAAGGGATCTGCAACCCTATAGGTGGAACAACATTATGAACTAACCAGTACCCCTGAGCTCTTGACTCTAGCTGCATATGTATCAAAAGATGGCCTAGTCGGCCATCACTGGAAAGAGAGGCCCATTGGACTTGCAAACTTTGTATGTCCCAGTACAGGGGAATGCCATGGCCAAAAAGTGGGAGTGGGTAGGGGAGTGGGGTGAGGGTATGGGGGGCTTTTGGGATAGCATTGGAAATGTAAATGAGGAAAATACCTAATAAAAATATAAAAAATAGGTTTTACATGTTATGATTTATAGGAATATAAAATACTATTCTTTCTAATTCTGACACATTCTAGTAAATATATACTATTCATTCTTTGTTATTTCTCTGAAAATATGTATCTACTGTTTACATACTTGCATGAAAAAAGCATGTATTCTTTCTCTATATTTTTAGTCATGTTGCCTTCAAGATGGTGCACAGCTAAACAAGGCATAAAACCAAGAATGGTAAAATCAGTTTTAATATCTGTAAGGTTTCTAAAAATGTATTAATTCTAGAAAGTGTACCAGAGCTTGGGTAACTTCAGGAGTAGTCCTCATTAGCTTTCTCAACACAAGACAATCAAATGTTCTGAGAGGAAAGTTTCAACTGAGAAATTGCCTAAATCAGATTATTCTGTTGAGGATTGCTTGGGTGATAAACTGATAAATTGGAGCACAGTACTCTGTGGATATTATCAGTACTCAGACAGGTGGTCTTGAGCTGCGTAAGGAGCCAGCTGAGCATGAACCTCAGGAAGCTGGAGAATGAGCCAGTAAGCAGTGTTCCCCCATGGTTTCTGCTTCCATCTTCTCTGTCAGTTCCTTCTCTTACTTCTCTCACGGAAGGACTATAACATCGAAATGTGAACCAAATACATTTCTTCCTCTTCTAAATTGCTTTTTCTCTGAGCATTTTATCAGAGCAACAGAAAGAAGTCTAGAACAGGAGGTTGAGATGCAGCTGGGCACACTTTGGATGAAAATGGGTCTTCTAGCATCCTTATTCAGCTAGAAAAGCCCCTTGTCACCAATCCATCATCTTGCAATAATTTGACAATGCATCATTCCCTAGGAGTAGTGAATGCAATATTCACCATTTCCCTAATTTATTCAATACATATCTCATTATAAGGCTTATGCACAAGTATTTATTTTTAATCAATAAATTGCATCTTCCTTCTTAACTTCCATCCTCCAACTTCTTAAAATGAATCAGAGGAACAAAGAGTGAAACAGTTTTATGATGCCTGTTCACTGTGATCCAGGTGTGTTGAATCTGTTTACTTCCATTCATTATGTTAATAAAGCAACAAAGACCATCCTGCTTTTAAAGCATAAGGTTGCAGAGAGGCTTGCATATTTAATGCCAACTTGCACAGTAAGGAAATAAAAGCCTGAGCTTAGGAACTTCCTGTGATTTAGGAATTTTCCCAGCATGTCTCTTTTCACATTAGCAATTCAAATATATACAACATTCTTCCATTTCTTTAGGCTAATGTATTTGCCAATATGCTACTACAAGGATAGAAAAGGAGAGGTTTAAAAAGTATTTCTGCTAATAATTCAAGACTTAATTTTCACCACCTTCAATGAAATGCATTCCAGACAGGACAATGTTGGATCAAGGTTAAGAGTCAGCCAATCAAAACTTGATGAAAGACAGTCCTGGTATTTAAGTCAACCGAGCAATCTGTTTAAAGATATGTATTTGCCAACTCTGACATTTTCTGCACTAGGATTCTATGTCATTCACCATTGTTTTGGTGATGAGATATTACTTTACTAGCCCTCTATGTAAGGAAGTTAAGACTGAATATAAATACTGGGCACACCTGCACTGTTTGACTTAGAAATCAGCATTGGATCAGCAAGTACTCAGAAATGATGAACGCTGAACGATTACTGAGAATATTTGTCATGTGGATTTGTTCTCCTGAAGTAAGTAAATTCAGGAATGTATGTGTATTTACTGGGGGGGGGGTAGCATAATTTTAAGGAAACATTTTTTTCCAGAAGTATGAGCAAAATCAGTATCTTCATTTAAAGAGAAATACAAAATCAAAACATAAACCAGCTAGAAGCTCAATTAAGATTGGGAGAGACCCCATGGCTCTCTGTGCTTAAATAAGTTGCCTCGCAAATTATGTTTCTTCCAGGGTGTTTATTACTATGATAACACTTTACAGAAAGCAATATTATATTTACATTCCATCACTGATAAGTGGCGTTTTTAATTTGCCATTGCCACAGCAATCGACCTTATGTATTAGACAACAAATTTGATCTACAGTGTGCCATGAAGAAAATATAAAATGTCATAAAGTGATGTATAGTTTAAGAGAGCAGAATTTCTTTAAAAAATGTATAAGTCTTTCCACAGTTGAACTAAAAGGGGGAAAAAACCCAATGATATTAAATATGTCCACTTGAACAATTTAAAGAACCCAGAGGACCCAATTGACAGGAATATATCTGTGACTCATGTGGGACCTAGAACCAGGAAATCTCTAGCTCTGAGGAGTTTGTCATTTCAGCATCGTCTGTCCAGACTGTGTGAAGCACCCCACTAACTGTAGCTGGAAGAGACGGATTAAAGCAAAGACTTTCTGGCCTCCCTTACAGTTATGTCCATTCCTATACCAAATAAAAAGGCACTGCCCTAGTTTTAAACAAGTGGGTCCTTGTAGCCCAGCAGTTTCAACATGATGTTCCTTGGACAGATCAAGAATGGTAAAGAAATGGTTGAACTTTAGAGGGACCACAGAGGGGCTATTGAAAGCATTTCTGGTCCAACTCAAAAGCCAACTGATGTATTCATGACCAACTGCATAGCCTCATCTTGGCTACTTTTCCATTCTCTCCTTCGCTTACTTTTACTTTTTTGACTATCAGTTTCATTTCAATATGTGGGTAGCCATAAAGTATTAATTCAGTCATTTATATTTATGAATATAAACCCATACTTTTCAATGTCACACTGAAAAATTATTAGTGTTTTGTTTTGTTTGTTTCATTGGTTGATTAGTTGGTTGGATGGTTAGCTAGTTGGTTGGTTGGTTGGTTGATTGGTTGGTTGGTTGGTTAATTTGATAGGTTCTTTTAAATATTATTTATTTTGAATTTAGTTATTGTTAACCGTAGCAAAATACAATATCACATGGTCACTACAATAACCCTGTGTTTCTACAAGTAGAGACTACAGGCAGATGAGGCACAAAATTAACAAAATAGAATTCACTGTGTGAAAAAGAGAAGCTAAGTTTGTCACCACTAATCCTTAAAAATATTATTTTCCAACTTTTATAACAAAAATTATTGATATTCCCCATTTTATGAGAATACTATATATGAATATATAGTATATGTATATATAAATAGATGTAATTTATAAGTATATAAATTTATACTCAATGTATATATCAAGTGTATAGTACTATAACACTTATAATACTAATTTAAATAGCCTTTTGTTCCTGAGTTCCTTCATTGTGTTTGCTTTATAGATTTTGCTTCCTAAGATCTTATTTCTGAAATTGATATTTATGCTACTAAAATTATATATATTTTATGTTTTCTGATTCATTTATTTTATTTTTTAATGAATATTCAAAATTAGAATGTAATAATTTTGGTCACTTTTTTTTACTTTTCACATATATACCCTATATAATTCTTGTGCCATATTTTCAATCTACTCAACAACTTCTTTTTTGATATATTGCTGTATAAATATTGTTCACTAAAGAAAATTTCTTCATTAGAAATTTCTTTGTTCTATATCCCTTCATCTTTCTTCTTCCAAATTGTATTTGCAGAAATCTCTTCCATTAGATACCTTAGAGACCTGTCACTTACTCTATTCTGCTCGCTCACCTGTGAAATTTTTCCTTTAAAAATTCCACTCCTGCTACAATTGGAGCCTAAGCTGGAAACACACCTATGACTTTAGAGCCATATCTTGATTGTTATCAAGAGTTAAGAGTTACCATCTCTGCTAATTCAAGCCTTTCGTGCCTGGAAATCTTATCTTCCTGTTCCTGGTTTAGGTTTCTGTTTTTGTTGAAGTATACATGTGATTGCTATGGTCCAGTTGGGAGATAAGAACCACACTGTGGGTTAAGTAGGTAAAGTTTAAAATGAAAAATTATTACATATGGCATTAGAGTAACTATAAGATACACGAGAGCTTCATATTCTACCAGGGAGTGAGGGAGGATGAATCAGGAAGTTGGACATAATAAGGTTCAGACACTCTTTGAAATATGGAAGGAGTAACAGGAGAGGGGTTAGTTAGCCAGCTGGGTATGAAATTGCTGAGCACAGAATAAGCATCTCAGTACTTCCTGGGGCACACATGATCAGAACTGGGTCACCAGGGTCCTGCCAGATTATGAATGGTGTTAGAGTCCTAAGTAGGCAACTGAGTATCAGTATGCAATCATTTCTTTAGACTATCGAGGCTATGTACCAGCATGACTGATTTTCTCTTGGGAGACTCGTTAGAAAGGTTATTATCAGGCTGAAGCTTCAAGATCACTGGTGATCAAACATGTTCTGAGGAATTCTAGGTAGACTGTACTACATGTCTTCATATCCATGCTCTTAAGAAGTCACATCCCTAGTGCCTATAGAAAATGTCTTTCTCTGTTGGTGTCTGTGATGAGCTTTCTATATAAGAGTGGAACAAGATGGTCCACGTTAAAGGAGAAATACTCTCCGTAATCACTTGACTTTTTTTTATATTTACTTTATTTACATTTCATATGTTGTACCCTTTCCTGGTTTACCCTCTGAAAACTCCCTATTCCCTCCCCTCTACCCCTGCTCACCAACACACCCACACCTGATTTCCTGGCCCTGTCTTTCTCCTACACTGGGGCATAGAGCCTTCAAGGACCCAGAGCCTCTCCTCTGACTAGGCCATCCTCTGCTATATATGCAGCTGGAGCCATGAGTCCCACCATGTGTACACTTTGGTTGGTGATTTAGTCCCTGGGAGTTCTGGGGGGTACTGATTAGTTCATATTGTTGTTCCTCCTATGGGGCTGCAAACCCCTTCAGCTCCTTGTGTCCTTTTTCTAGTTGCTTCATTGGGGACCCCGTGCTCAGTCCAATGGATGGCTGTGAGCATCCACTTCTGTATTTGTCAGGCACTGGTAGAGCCTCTCAGGAGAGAGTTATATCAGGATCCTGTCAGCAAGCACTTGTTGGCATCCACAATAGTGTCTGGGTTTGGTGATTGTATATGGGATGGATCCCCAGGTGAGGCAGTCTCTGGATGGTCAATCCTTCAGTCTCTGATCCACATTTTGTCTCTGTAACTCCTCCCATGGGTATTTTGTTCATACTTCTAAGAAGGATCAAAGAATCCACACTTTGGTCTTCCTTCTTCTTGAGTTTCATGTGGTTTGTGAATTGTATGTTGGCTATTCTGAGCTTCTGGACTAATATCCATTATCAGTGAGTGCATATCACGTGTGTTCCTTTGTGATTGGATTACCTCACTCAGGATGATATTTTCTAGTTCCCTCCATTTGCCTAAGAATTTTAAAGATTCATTGGTTTTTTGTTGTTGTTGTTGTTTTTTGTTTGTTTGTTTTTGTAGAAGAGTAATATTCCATTGTGTAAATGTACCACATTTTCTGTATCCATTCTTCTGTTGAGAGACATCTGGGTTCTTTCCAACTCCTGGTTATTATAAATAAGGCTGCTATGAACATAGTGGAGCATGTGTCCTTATTACATGTTGGAGTATCTTCTGAGTATATGTTCAGGAGAGGTATTAGTGAGTCTGCAGGTTGTACTATGTCCAATTTTCTGAGGAACCGCTAAATTGATTTCCAGAGTGGTTGTTCCAAATTGAAATCCCACCAGCAGTGGAGGAGTGTTCCTCTTTCTCCACATTCTGCTGTCATCTGAGTTTTTGATCTTAGTCATTCTGACTTGTGTAAGGTGGAATCTCAAGGTTGTTTTGGTTTGCATGTCCCTGATGACTAAGGATGTTGAACATTTTTTTACGTGCTTCTCAGCCATTGGGTATTCCTTGGCTGAGAATTCTTTGTTTAGCTCTGTACCCCGTTTTTAATAGGGCTATTTGTTTCTTTGAAGTCTTTTTGAGTTCTTTGCATATTTTAGATATTAGCCATCAGATGTAGGATTGGATAAAGATCTTTTCCCAATCTGTTGTTTTCCTTTTTGTCCTATGCCTTATAGAATCTTTGCAATTTTATGAGGTCTCATTTGTCAATTCTTAATCTTAGAGCATAGGCTATTGGTGTTCTGTTCAGGAAATTTTCCCCTGTGCCCTTGTGCTCAAGGCTCTTCCCCACTTTCTCTTCTATTAGTTTCAGTGTATCTGGTTTTATGTGGAGTTCCTTGATCCACTTGGACTTGAACTTTGTACAAGGAGATAAGAATGGATCGATTTGCATTCTTCTACATGCTAACTTCCAGTTGAGCCAGTACCATTTGTTGAAAATGCTGTCTTTTTTCCAGTGGATGGTTTTAGCTCGTTTGTCAAAGATCAAGTGACTGTACATGTGTGGATTCATTTCTGGGTCTTCAATTATATTCCATTGATCTACCTGCCTTGTACAAATATCATGCTGGTTTGTTGTTGTTGTTGTTGTTGAATCACAATTGCTCTGTAGTACAGTTTGAGATCAGGGATGGTGATTCCACCAGAGGTTCTTTTATTGTTGAGAATAGTTTTCTCTATCCTAGATTTTTTGTTATTCCAGATGAATTTGTAAATATCTCTTTCTAACTCGGTGAAGAATTGAGTTGTAATTTTGATAGGGATTGCATTGAATCTATAGGTTGCTTTTGGCAAGATGGCCATTTTTACTATATTAATCCTGCCAATCCATGAGCATGGGAGATCTTTCCATCTTTTGAGAGCTCCTGCGATTTCTTTCTTCATCACTTAACTTTTCAAAGAAGAATCTATCCATTGTCTGCAGGCAAATTTAAATACCTTACTATTAAATAGTTTATAGATGCCACAAATCATTTGATGCACTATTTTTTAGCTTTAGAAGGAAAAAAGGTCTTTTTATGGTTAATGTCATCCCACTCAATCTTGGCATTCCCTGCACCCTTAAGTAATAAACAAAATTACTTTCTTGAGTTTCTGCATTTCTTTTTTTTAATATTTTTTATTACATATTTTCCTCAATTACATTTCCAATGCTATCCCAAAATTCCCCCATACCCTCCCCTCCACTTCCCTACCCACCCATTCCCATTTTATTTTTGGCCCTGGCGTTCCCCTGTACTGGGGCATATGCAGTTTGTGTGTCCAATGGGTCTCTCTTTCCAGTGATGGCCGACTAGGCCATCTTTTGATACATATGCAGCTAGAATCAAGAGCTCCGGGGTACTGGTTAGTTCATAATGTTGTTCCACCTATAGGGTTGCAGATCCCTTTAGCTCCTTGGGTACTTTCTCTAGCTCCTCCATTGGGAGCCCTGTGATCCATCCAATAGCTGACTGTGAGCATCCACTTCTGTGTTTGCTAGGCCCCGGCATAGTCTCACAAGAGACAGCTACATCTGGGTCCTTTTGCTGCTAGGTTCTTATGAAGGTAGAGAGGGAGTGTCACATGCTACTATGGGCTTGCAGATAGCAGGAGAGCTTATTCAGATTTATAGATATTTAGATTAATATTAGTGATCCTGGTTCCATTTTTAATTTCAACTATTGGAAGTACTGTCTGTAGTTTTTATATTCCTATTTTCTCTTAAACCAAATTTGCTTTATACTTCTGAAAGCCAGTCATCAGGAATTGTTATTTTCTTCTTAGTTTCATTTTGGCTACTATATTCACTTTCCTGAAATTTGTTGACATTTTGGTTTGGTTTTATAGAAAATTTCTTATTATGTAGCATGGACTGACTAAGAGTGATTCCTCTGCCTCTGCATCCCATGGGCTTGAATTCCAGGAAGAGACCACAGTGCCTGGATGAACTATTGTATGATTTATTGTACCAATTTTTCCATAAACCATCACATTTGTCTTTTTAACATTTCTTTCATCCTTCACTATCATTTTACTGAGATCTAGGGAAGAAATAGAGAAGTTGTGTGTGTGTATGTGACTTATATTGAATTTAAAATTTAAAAGCATCATCTTGTAACTCCTTATTTTGATAGCAAACATACATTGTATTATGTTCCTTCTATAACATAAGGAATATGTTTTTCATCCTACTGTTGCAGTTTTCTTTTCCATGTAAATATATTTATTTACAACTCTTTTTTCTTTTATTGCTGGAGAGTAAGCCTAGGGCCTGACACTTGGCTATCATACATACAATTTTACAGTTATGTCCCAGCTCCTATAATGCTCATTTTGAAGACACTTATGCATATATATTATACATATAAATATATACTTACATATATACTATATATTAGTTCAATATATAATCAATAACATTTTATAGTTGTCACTAAACATAGTTAATTGAAAATATGTACTTCTAGGTTTTTCCTTTTGAAGTCTAAATGATATAAGTAATTTACTAGTTCACTCATTAATTATGGGTGAAATATTGTCCAGCAGCATTTTACAGTGTCTACATGATCCTGGTACTTATGCAGATTTAAACATTTAATAGTACTTTGAAACCCTCACTGTCATACAGCAGAGGTCTTTCAGGCATGTGGTTCAGCAGCTAGGTATACAGTCTCTTGTAACATTATTGAGAAGATAATTTTATACCCCTTAGTCAACCCTCTGATTTACACTCTGTCCGTGACTGTAATTTATTTATTTTTTATTTTGCAATTGTCTAGAGCCAATCACGAACAGTTCTTGTTCATACAAATATCTCCAATCCATAGGAAGGCGACTTTGTAAATGTAGCTTAATCATTTACATCCATTGAAACTCTTCAATTCAATTCATCAATTTTAAGGTAGCTGGTGAGCCATCCGTTATGCAACTTCTAAATGGAAAGCAGCATCTCTTGCTATAGATAGTGAGCATTGAGGGCCTGGGAATCAAACACTAATTTACACTGGTGGGAATTCTACCATTTAGAGTACCTTCCCACTTCTGGCCATGTTACAGCTCACTCAACAGGAGCTGTTTCAGCAAAAGCAGCATTGCATCATAGAACAGGTGAAATTCTGCCTTTTTGAGTTGTCAGAGAAGCAGAGATAAAAGAAAGAGAATGGAAGATCTAGAGTTAGCTGGTTAGCTCATTATAAAATCTTTATGCTTTTGATTTTCTAGAAAAACATTTACCTTTTTTTAGAAGATTCTCTCTAACTCCTTTTTACCTTATTTTCCCCTTATTACACTTGATGAAATCAAGTTGAAGAATATTTGTCTTCAAATTTTACCAATTTTTGGCTGGAGAGATGGCTCAGCTGTTAAAGGCTAGGCTCACAACCAAAAATTTTACCAAAATTTACATGGCTAGCCATGATAATTGTCACAGTTACCTTCAGTCTAGTATGCAGATCTGTCTTTTCCAATTTTTACCAATATTATTATATTAGGAAAGCCTCTCTTGTGAGGACATTTGATGACTAATAATTTCAATGCTTACTGGATGCTACAGAGATTCTTACATTTGTAATCATGTCCTCTTGTCAATTTAGATGGCCCAGAAGTGCCCCTGTTGAACATCTATCATTCTCAATGAAGAATTCTCATAGGAGAAATACATCAGAACACTTCAAAACTAGCTATCTCTAAATTATCTTGTTTTACTTCAGTATAAGAAAAGTTTACAGGAACTAATGTGTCCAATCTTGATTGCCTGGGCAGACGTTTGACATGGCCAACAGTGATTTTTATATATTCTTAAATCCTTTGGATTCCATCAATTTTTAGTATTGTAAAGACAAAAGCATATAAGAATACATTTAGCATGTCTATGCTGATTGGCAGAATAATTCAAGTATTAACATTGCAGTTCTAATATGACTTGAAATAAAAAGGAAAGAACTAGAATTTAGTGGTTGTTTGTTTGTTTGTTTTTTTTAGTAAGGGAAAAGACAGATCTGTATACTAGACTGAAGGTAACTGTGACAATTAGCATGGTTTGCCATGTTTTATTGCCAATATTAATTCCTTTGTAGGCACAAATAAAAAAAAGCCCAAGGCAAGTTTTCTTATCATTTTCTCAGTTCAGAGATTCCTTTGAAATTTTTGATGAAAGCTGTAGTAGACCCTTTGTTCAGAAAAATTATTCAACCATGATTTCATCATTCTGAAGATTTGTAATACCTCTGAAGTGTAGCCACAGTTAAGAAAAACTGCCTTAGACTTTTCCTAAGCCCCAATGTTACTCTGCTAATACAACTCATATGGAATGCAAGGCAGTAAATGCACTGAGGCTGCCTAGGACAATTCTTAGACATTTAGGTCTCCTAACAATGACAGAGGTGTAGGACTCCTGCAAGACCCTATTTTATCTTATTTAAGGTCACAACAATCTGGCTTGCAAAATGAAGAAACTAAAAATTGGAGCTGTGAATGGGCCAGTGTCCTCCCGCATGGAAGTGATAGAGAAGGATTTAAAGCCATAAATAAGCTTCAAGATGTCTCTTTCTGCCAAGTTACAATATTAAGACTACTAAATTGTTTATTATATTCGCTTAACATAATAAACAGGTAAATTAGAATATACTATATGTATCATCATCAAATCTTTCCATAGAGACAGGTAGTGCTTGATAAGAGCTAGAAGTTTTGTTTGTTTGTTTGTTTGTTGTTTTTTTAACTTACAAGGATCCGGGATTAAATATAACTGGCTGTAGTTTTGTTTTAGAGACCCGAATGAATAAGAAATAGTGGAAATTCATGAGATATGAAAACAGGCTAAGAGATTATTCTCTCTATATGAGTTTAGTATAGACAGATTTGTGGACATTTCACAGGTTCTTAGGTAGGATAAACTTGCCTTGGAGTTTTAAAACACTGTTTAACATCTGAATAATTAAACTCTGTGTTTCCTTTCAATGATCATAATTGCCTTTTCATTTGTATCTTATTTCCACACTACATTAGATATTGCATTGCCCTTGTCCACAACCCCTGAGCCCTTTCTCTTCTTCAAGTCTGTAAGCTGTGAGAGCTGACTTACTTTCTTAACCCATGGCCAATAGCTTCTATTTGAGCTGATTTCCTTGCCATTCTCTAGTCTATTATTTTGTCATGTTGACTTCTTCTAGGAGTCACCTGACCAGGAGCTATTAAGCAAAACAAACAACCAAACAAACAAACAAAACACCCAAGTCCCAACTTCCACCAGAACAGACCATTGTTGTGTCAAAAGTTCTATTATACTATTAAAATACAAATGTTATTGACTTTTGAACTGTTCAGCAACTCTTTCATGACCTTTCCAGGTTACTTTTATTATTATTATTATTTCTCTCACCTAATTTTAGCATGTCCAAACTTTTAATATTTTTTGTAGAATTTTTATAACCATATTTTGTTTATGGTTTCTCCTCCTTCAACCCCCACTCACCCAACTTTATGAGCTTCTTCTCCTAAAACAAACAAAAAGCCAATTAAACAAAACAAAAAGACGAAAAAACAAACAGAAAACCCCACAAAAAGAGAGATCAAAAGCGCTCCCTCCAAAAGAACAACCAAACCAACAAAAATATGCAGTTAATTTTGTGTTGGCTAATTATTCTAGGGCATAGTTTTATATACCCAGTGGGGTAAACTGGTTTTTCCCTTTGTCAGAAGATATCAATTGCAAATAACTTCTTGGTTAGTAGTAATACCCAACATCTACTCCTTTCTTCTCTCAGAAACTGCATCTATCTTGAATTGGTGTAGGTTTTGTGTGTGCTGCCCCAGTCCCTATGAGTTCAAGTTTGTGTGAGTCCTGTTGGGTTATTACTTTCAAACTTTGCAATGCTATTGAACACTCCAGTCCTCCTTGACTCTTTGATTTCCCATTCATATTTCTTCTTCGAATATCATTGACTTGTGCTCAGTATATGTTACTATTATGATCAAGATATTAATAATAGCTCGTGTGCTTTCTGTACAACCTCAACAAAATAGATGTTATATACTACAACCTAAAGTGGGCAAAGTATTTCTCTCTTGGTTTAGTTCAAATAATTTCAACTAAAGTTGCCTAGTTTATACATTTCAGAAAGTATTTACATTAGGTCTCACCCAACTTAAACTTCTAGGACTTTCTAACAAAAGAGTGATAGTCTCAGCATTGTGTTTAAAGTCAACAAAACTGTGAGATGACCTTGTTTTGAGAAACAGTGCTGTGTGTAGGAAGCAATGCTGCTTAGAAAACTGTAATCAAGCCAGATAGGACATGCTTTGTGACACAGGACCTGCTGTGTAAGCCAAGAATAGAAGTGAATCCTACCCAGAGGGTTTGGAGATCAGAGACTGTAGCAAATGAATCAGTATTGGTCTATGAGGGATTGAGAATGTCAGGGTGGGAGTGAATCTTATTCAGCTGCATGGTGATGTAGAAAGGGCTGTGATTCAGCTTAGCTCCAGGAAGCCAATCAGAAAATATAGTTAATAGGTCATATATTGACAGGTCAAACCACCAATTGGGGAACAAAATTGAGATCCTTCATTCTTTCTTGTGTCTTTCATTCCATAACTTTCCTTTGGGAGATAAGTGAGCATCCATAATACCAAATTTGCAAAGTAGAACTAGTGACTTTTCACATCATTCTTATTAAAAACAAGAAGCATATTTGAATAATTAAATAATGAGTCTCTACTTACCTCAAGGGCTGCAATTAATCATGGGATGTCTCAATGTATTTATTCACCTGGTAAGTAGCTAACTTTTTTTTTTCATTTTGATTATCTTATCATGATAAGAGATCCCAGAAGCAATCCTTGTATGGAAAGTCAAATCAATTATATTAGAGAAGTATTATGGATCACATTTGGAAAATTAATTATATTTTGGGGCCAATTATCATTACTTTTATACATTACATATGTACAATATATATGCTAATGAACATGGTAATATATTACCATAAATATATACCCTTATGGTAATTTCAGTGTCAGTCACTTAGAATATGTTTATCATGAGCTTATGAACTCTCTGTATTCTATTTTTTTTTTTTACAATTTTAATTACAAACTCATTTCATTTTTGAGAAGCCACTTTTGAGGAAATATAATGTTTGTATACACTAAAATGGGTCATACAGAACTGGTGATGTAACTCAGTCATAGAGTGTTTGCCTAACATACATTAGGTTCTAAGTCCAAGCACTGTGAAGGAAATAAGAAGCAAAGGAATGAAGGGAGAAGAGAGGGAGGGAGGGAGGAGGTTGAGAGGGACGGAGGGAAGAAGGAATTATTAACATCTCATAAGCATAAATAATAGTTATTTGTATTATTGACACAATTATTCATTTTTATAATGATAACTTGATAATGTTATCAAGTGATAATGATAATCACAGTGATTCCAGTTTGAACCTGTCTTCTTTGTTTCTAGTTGAACTCAAGTTTCTTCAGAGGGAGTAAACTTAACATGGCCAATTAAATCTTGCCATCCAAATAGTAATAAACTTTGTTAGTTTCTATTTAAAGGTAAACTTCAGATTTTTCTGGAATAAATACTTCTGAATAGACGTTTTTAGGTTGTTCAATGACATCATTAAAGGCTCACATGACCCCTTTGATATGTAATCGAAGTTATAAATCATTCAATATTGTCTATGCATAATCAGACAATTATAGCTGTAGAAATCAGAGTTTGAAACTGACAGAAATTCTTTTTGTTTGATTATGGGTGTTGTGAAGGGGATATAGTAAATAGATATCAAACCATAAAAGCTACAAATTTGCTTTGAGATGGACAAGGGCTAATTTAGGAAAATTACATATTGGTATACACTTCAGTGTTCTTGGGATGTTAGCTAAAGTTTTGCTTTTATACTTACTATAATTTTAATTTTTCTTTTTCTACATAATAACTCTAGAGATTCACTTGTAAACAAACATATTTGTTAGATATAGATATAGAATTGTAACTAAAAATTAAACCTAAGGAGAAAGGAAAAAAAGAAAGCTGATGAATTGGTTCAAAAAACAAAAGTATCTTTTTTGAGTTGAAACATTTCAATATTTAAAAATGAAGAATTTTTAAAGAGTTTATCTTAAAACCTAAAAATTAGAAACATTTTTGACTGGGTCAAATGTTTGTTAGTTTGTGATCTTACCTAGGACAATAACTGCCCATGATCATCCCAAAGTTGAAATTATAATTGTAGCCCTTTGGAATTTGAATGTACCTTTATACTATTAATCAATATCACATATACACTTCCGCACACTCTCTACCATAAAAGCAGTTATAATTTCCTCCACCCTTTCTAGGAGTATAGAAGGCAAAAGTCCTGAGCTGAGAACACTAATTTAATGACAAAACTTTCCAAAACTGAGTTCTAGCTTTGGTGTATTCATGGCTAGAATCCAAGATATTGGGAGGTCACCTTCTATAAGCACCATGTGAAATTATAATTTCAGCTCCCACTTCTTCCAAGCTGCTCTGCCTTTGCTGAGCTGTTGCTATTGTTAGCGGTGATATTTTTGTTGTTTTTGAAACAGGGTTTGACTATGCACCTCTAGCTGGCATGGAACTTAATTTGTAGACCAAGCTGGCCTCAAACTCACAGAGCCATGCCTGTCTCTGCCCACCAAAAGCTATAATTAAAGACTAGACTATTTAAACCTTCTGGTTTGAGTTCTGTTTTCTCTAAAATGAAGATGATAACACCACTTGCCCTGTATACTTCTTTTAAAAATCCTGTGAATGCATGAAAATAATTCGTAAAAGCCATTTGTAATGTAATTATTAGAGGTCATGGGACAAGACTGCATTTTTTAAACTTTATTTGCTGTTGCAAGAAATGCTATGATGAAAAGTCTATCTCATGTTAGTGTGTGAAGATAAATCTATAGAATAAATTCCAGGAATCAAATCGCTAGGCTAAAGGGTGAATGCATCTGTAATTTTTTATATAATGTTACTGTATTACCAAAGGAAGCCAGACCATTTTATGCCTGTGTCCCCATCAAGTGCCATCTCTGGAACAGAAACCAATCCATGACATCAGTTATCACCTCCTCATCTTTCCACACTGAGCAGCAGGAGAAAACAAACAAACAAACAAACAAACAAACAAAAATAACCTGAAAGAAAGCATAAATAAGATCAGGTGGGATTTTTTCCCATAAGGGAGCCAGAAAGGCCATTAGCCTGACAATGATCACAGGACTGAATATGGGCAATGGAAGTGCCCAATGGGCCCGCGCACCAAGAGCAGTAAAAGCCATAAACAGTTTTTGCTCCCCAAACCCAAATTCCTTTGCTGAAAGGGATATTGGAGTACAGGAAACACCAATGGAATGGCTAGGAGAGAGTTATAGGAATCTAGTATTGATATATTTTCAAAACTTGAAATCCCCCTACCCTACCACTGCAATTGCAAAGAAGAGCAATCAGTGGAACAATAGAACCAGACATCTGATGGAACAGCCCAGAGATCCACAGGAGCTGAATGCATCTGAATCTATCAGCAGAGAATAACAGCTCAACATTCCAGAAGGACAGGAGCAGGAAAGGGGAGAGAGAACCTAATGTTGAGAAATTGCACGTTTAACATTCCCCATGCCACTGTAGCACCAAGAGCAAGAAATCAAGAGAAATCAACTTGGAAAATGTAGAAGGACATGAAATTCATTGGACTGGGGAAGCAGGTCTCAAGCTGCAACAACTAAAGAGATTACAGAACTGTAGTAACAGTTTCTGACGTTGTGAAATCCCCACCTAGCCATAGCAGACAGAACCAGTATAGATAACAGTACATTTGTTGTGTAACTTGGGACAGAATTCTAATGGATAGAAAGAAGAACCATAGCACCATTGTCTCAGAACGAAATACAGGACACAGGTCAGGAGCACAGTATCTTCTCCTATGCTTATCACTAGGACTTGTGGCACAATAGCGCATTTGTTACTAATCAGGTCCCTTTTAACATAAATTCAACAGAAGATAACTTTATAGAGGAACTCAGATGAAATCAACTAAGTAGAAAAGGTGGACCCTCAGGAACTCCCAGAGATTAAGTCACCAGACAAAGCATAAGTGGACTAGTCCGAGGCCCCTGGCCCATTTGTAGCCCATATATTGTTTGGCGTCATTGGAAGAGGATGCACCTAATCCTGTAGAGACTTGATGTTCCAGGAAGCGGGGGGTGCCAGGGTGAGGCACCCTCTCACAGGCTAAGTGGAGGGGAAATGGGGGCAGGAACTCTTAGAGGGGGACTGGGAGGGGGCAACATTTGTGATGTAAATCAATGAAATAATTAATAATTATAATAAAAGAGTAAAGTGGATAAGGAAAAAAACTATAAACTGGAAGATATATACTATCCATAGATGAAAGTTATACAACAGAGAAACTTGGAATAGTAGGAAAGAATGGTTTACTCTGACACTTCATGAGCTTACAACTTCTCAACACTGGAAAGCAGTGAGGATAAGAACAGCTTTGATGCCAGAAAAAGGTTTCAGAGTGCCATTTTTTTTAAAGATCAATGATGACCAAATGGGGTACTCAAATAATAAACATTAATAAATAAAATTGAAATAATTTAAAAGAAAGTTACAAAATCGGTTCAAGACATAAATTTAAAAACAATAATAATTTTTTTAAAATGCAAACTGGATGGGAAGATCATCAACTTTAAGGAAAATTTAAAACCACGGAGGAAAAGTTAAGAAAGAAGATTAGGATACTATAATTGAACCAAACACAAGGCTGGTGAGAAAAATAGAATAATTAGAATCCAAGCTCAAATTTAGCAGAGGACAGATGAAATCAAAACATAAATAAATTAAATATGGACCTACAAAGATGACTAAGCCATGGACAAACTAAGAAAGGAAGAGAAGACCCAAATTAATAAAATAAAATATGAAATAAGATATTAAACTACACTGAAATCCAGAAGACTATTGCAAAATACATCAAAAATTCTATTATGAGTTGTAAAATCTTTAGAAGTGATAGATCTTTCCAAACACATTCAACCTACAGAAATTAAAGCCAGAAGATATACATAATTGGAATAGATTCTTAAGAAATAATAATATTTAAGTCTTCTCACAAAGGATGATCTGAGCCAGGTAGATTTACTACTGGACTCTACTGCCATTGTTTCTCCAACTTTTCTATCAAATAGAAAGGGACAGAATACAGCCAGATTCATTCTTTGAAGCCAACCTGACTCTGACTCTAAAACCAGTTAAAGGGCACAAGTGCACACTCAACGAAATTCTACTGAACACTCTCCCTGAAGGACATAGAAACAGGAAGAATTCTCAACAATATACTTGCAAAATGAATTCAAAATTGCATTTAAAAGCTTGTACAACACCACCAATTGGTTTCATCCAAAGAATGCAAGCTACATTCGGAGTACACAAATTAATAAATTCAATATACCAGCTTAATAGACTTAAAGACAGAAATAACATGATTAGCATGACAGATTCAAAATTCGTGTATTCATGATAAGAGCCTTGGAGCAACCAGGAAAAGACGGTATGCATGTCAGCATAATAGACTGTACATGCCAAGCACAGTGAAATTATACTAAATAGTGAAAAGCATAAATTCCTGTAAAACTTGGATGAGAGGAAGGCCATTCTTGCTTAATAAAGTGCTCTGAGTCTTGAGCAGTAGATAAGATAAATATATAAAAGAGATTTAAAAAACTGGAAAAGAAGTTAAGCCATCTCTATTTTCAGGGATTTTATTTCATTATTAAAAATCTAGACTCCACAAGAATACTTTTGGGTTTGAGAAATAAAAATTAGAATCTATCCAGAGATTCTATCTTACTCTAGTGAGGATGGCTATAGTGGAAAAAAAAAAGACCACAAATTCACGAGAGGATGCCAGTTAAAGTGACCTGTTTATCCACAATAGTTAGGAGTGTAAAATGGCATAGCCATTAATGAAAACAATATGGAGTATTTATATAAAATTAAAAAAAAAACAACCAAAAGAATTAACCAAACCCTTCTATACCATAATTCCTGACCAAAACAAACAGAAACAGCTTAAATGTTCACTTACTAAGATTAGATAATGAAACTGTAGCACATATGCACAATGGAATGTTAAACAACCGTAAACAGAATTGATATTGTAAAGTTTGCAAGGAAGTGGGTAGAACTGAAGAAACAAATTAAGGAAAATAACCTACACTTGGGAAGACAAATTTTCTGTTCTCTGCCATATGTCAGTCCTACTTTTGTATGGTTCACTCCATGCTTTTATGTAGGAGTAGGTTTAGGTAGAGGTCAGGAAACTGGGTAGGGGCTGATGAGATGACACAGAGTGAACGTTTAAAGGTAAAGATAAGAAGAGTAACATGATACATGCAATATGAATGTGGAAGACAAACTATTGGGAAGAAACTATTGGGTCAGTGGAATTTGGCCACAGAGGAGAAGGGCCACGTAGGAGATGAACTGAAGAAAGCAAAACAGAATCAAACAAGACTGAGCATGTGTGAAAATACCACAGTGAAATCTGTTACTCTGTATGCTAATTAAAAATTAGATGACAATCCTTGCAGAAACTCACACCCATAGTTCCATTGGGTTACTTTTCTGAGTTAATTTTCATGCTTATGCCTGTATTAAAATATCTTTACTTAATCCCCACCTGTTTTGTAAAACTTTACAGAATAATTTAAAATAAAATAAGGTGAAGGCTGGGCAATGTAACTCAGTCATACAGCACATGCCTAGCATATATTATATTCGATTTCTAGGACTGAAATGTAAAATCTCACTGATGTTAATAATTAACCTGTACAGATAATATAACATTTAAATTTCTTGAATTCTCATTTACTCTTGTGCTATCAGCTATGAATAAATTAATAGTGATTGGACTTGTTAATCAATTTTATTTAATTATAAAGGGTCAATGTATGTGGCCTTACATAGCATGTTTTCATAGAATTGATTGGCATTTTATCCTGGTGGAAAACGGTTTGGTTTTGGTCCAGGGTATTATGTAGAAAATTGCAGGCCTGTCTTACTATGAAATCATGATAATCATTTAAAGACACATTATATTAATGAGGGCTATAGCAGTGGAAAAATGTACTCTACAGAGTAAAATTATGCCTTATGACAACGAATAAATAAGACACAGCTTTAAAACCTTTAGAGATTAGGTGTGCATAGATCTGTGTATTATCTTGGAAGGAAATATAGCTTTATCATATTATAATAAGAAGTTATCAGTATATATTATTCATACATAGATATATAAAATATTCATACATATACATCAATATATTAAAATATTTATGTACATACACAGATTTAAAGTCAGGATACAATTTCTACTTTTTATATATTAGGGCTGAGGCATGAAGTATGTTTTCATGTTTCTTATTCAGATTAATAATAAGTACTTTTAATCATTGTATGACTAAGTCCCAGATGAACATTAAGAAATATAGAAAATTATCATATATTCACAAATCTATTTTGATCTGTGCTAAGTCAAAATATATCATATGTCTCAAGAATCCAAAAAATCTTCTTAAAATTGCACTCTTATTCCACAAAGACTTAAATCTTGTGAGTTGACAAGCATTAACTCTGAGACCTAGGATTTCCCATATGTGGTATTGAAATGATCGGACTAGTCCACTCTCATGATCTTGCTGAATGCTCTAAGTTTAAGTGTTAATTGAATATTCATTCAACATATTAAAATATGGAAAAGCAAATTTTAACTATTCACTTATGATATACAATTAACAATGAAAATTGAAGTGTCCAGGAATAATCTCCATACATATGAAGCTCAGTGGTTAGTGGTGGGGAATAGACCCAAGGAGACATAACAGTATTTTGGGGGAAGTTGTGCCTGAATTCAATATGCAAGCTGTGTGCCCAAACCATATCAGTTTCTAATTGGATTGTCCTTGGGGCAGTTCAGACATGCACAGTTGACATATTTTTTTCCTTTTGCAATTATGTGAAAATAATGGAGAAAGAAGAATATCTAGCACGCTATATCTCTTACTTATAATTCACATTCAGTTCTTTCTAGTAAATTCAGAATTCATGAAAAGTAGATATCAAAATTGACTTTTAAAGTGTTTGAATCTCACTGTTAAACTAAACCATAAAGGCAAAGGCAAAGAAAAATAATTTCTATTTTCATTCTTTTAGAATCTAAAAAAATAGAGAATATTGATAATTGACAAGTCATAACCTCTACGGCATCTTTATACTCTCTTTGTTCACTAATGACATAGTTTATATTGATGTCATATCCACAGAAAAGATTACTCTAGATTATTCTCCTATTGCTTAAAAAATGTAGACTAATTTTATTCCTATTGTTACAAGTAATTGCTATTTTTATAATGGGTACATAATTTTACATCTTTATTTAAAATATACAATATTGGGTTAGCAAGAAGGTTCAATGAGTAAAACGTATGCCCTAGAAGCATATTTCCTGAGTTCAAACACTTGAGCCCACTTAATGGTGGAAAAGCCATACTAACTCTACATTATCTTCTGTTCACACAATGCATAGTAACACACGCATACACTATGAGTGTGTACAAGAGTAATAAATTATTAAAAATATAAAAATAGTTATGGGAGGGCAATTTATACTATACCTCCAAAATTGTGGTATTATACAATCTCCAAATTATATTGCTATAAATATATTTATGGTTTTATTAATATAATTTTATTCTAGCTTTATAATTTGTCATTTGAAATTATTTAAATTTAAACAATGTTTCTGTTCTGTGTTCAAAGTTTTTGTAGACATGAATGTAATTTAATCATTGTTGGCATATGGATAGT
This sequence comes from Mus musculus, assembly GCF_000001635.26. NCBI lineage: Eukaryota > Metazoa > Chordata > Mammalia > Rodentia > Muridae > Mus > Mus musculus. The sequence goes on along the minus strand of NC_000067.6, from coordinate 68,215,694 downwards.
ATGCTAACTTATGGTTGGTTTTTTTTTTTTCTCTTTTCTTTATTTTTCTTTTCTTTTCTTTTTTTTTTTTTTTTTTTTTTTTTTTTTTTGTCTTTGAGACAGGGATTCTCTGTATAGTTCTGGCTGTCCGGGAACTCACTCTGTAGACCAGGCTGGCCTCGAACTCAGAAATCTGCCTTCCTCTGCCTCCCAAGTGCTGGATTAAAGGCGTGTGCCACCACTGCCTGGCTGCTAATTTATGGATTTATATTTTAACTTTTTAATCTTAAACCTTTTTTTTAATTTTTGAGACTTTCATATGTATATGCAGTGAAATATGATCATATTCTCCAACCATATTACCCCTCTTGGATCTGTGCCAAACTTCAAGTCCCAGCCCTTTGCCTTACTCCTTTTTCTCTTCATCCTCCTCTACCTTCTCCTCATCTTCCTCCTTCTCTTCCTCCTCTTCCTCTCCTCATCATCCTCTTTTTCTTTCTCCTCCCATTTCTGTTCCTCCTCATGCTTTTCGCTCTTCCTAACATCAATCTTCTTCCTCTTCCTCCTCACCTTCCTCCTTCTCTTAATAACCCACTAAGTCCATCTAGTTCCAGCCATATGTGCTTGTGTGTGTAGACATTCACTACAGCATGTATGACCTCCCACTGGTCAAAAGTCCCAAGGAAAAATGATAAAACTCCCCCAGCAGCTACCAACCAAAATTGATTCCATATCATATTAATTCCCCTTCCATCTACCCTGACTTTTTTTGCTGACTTGATTTTGTGTGGGGCTAGTTCAAGTAATCTCAGGGGTATGAGTATAACAGGAAGGTCGTATCCAGAGGACATCACCTCACCTTGCTCCTCCCTATACTCCTGAATTAATATTCTGTCCTCCTCCTTGTTTACAAAGTTCCCTGAACCTTGCCAAGATTTACTAAAAATTTCCCAGTTAGGACTAGATATTCATGGTCACCTTTTCACAGCACATAGGTCACCACAAAAAGATGGTTAAGAGTAACACAGGCCAAAAAGTTTAGAAGGCAGTATGAAAATATGATCATGTAACAAATATAGTAGCTTGTAGCCTAGGCACTATGATCTCACCAACCATGGACTCACGCATATATTTACAGTGCCAGTATGAAGCAGGTGAGATCTAATCCAAAAGCAGTTGCTTAACCTATAATGGTAATCTACTATTGGTTGTACCAGAAGGCAAAGCTTACTTGTCACATCAGTACTGTAGCATGCAGGGTCCAATGATGAGTAAAATCGTTGACAGCTTTGTGTTTCATGATCCAATTCAATTCTTTATTTGATGATTCCTCTGAAAATAACATTTTCAAAGATTTACCATAGAAGCAGAATATATACAAATTTTGTTTCCAAAAAAATGCATATCTGCCAATAACTACTGAAGTATTTAAATATTTCTCCACATTTTCTAAAGGAAAAGATATCTATCATGCACAAATCTTTAATGTTATAAATATCCATAATTCCATACTGATATGGATATTTTGAAGTACACTTCTTCTTTAATCACAGTTCACATTTAATTATATATTTTGTGCTTAAAATCATTGAAAATGGTAAGAAATTCAAATACTAGCTTTCTTAATGCTGTTCTTTTAAAAATTTAAATAAATTCCAGGTTCTGCTATCTCAGTACACACTTTTAACACAGCTGTGGATTTAATTCATATAAATTTTAATTTAAAATCTAAAAAAATAAGAATTTATTTTTTTATAAGTGGGTCTTGCATTCCACTTGATGTTTTGGTGAATGATTACTCTGATTATATGAACTATTTTTCTTTTCATCTAGGTAATTTAAGATAGTACATTATCATAAATAATTTTCTGTTTCTCTGATCTAACAAACTGAAGGGGACAATTCTTTAAAGTTGAAACAACAACAAATATTTTCTAATAACTTATTTTTAAAGATTTTTAAGTCTTAAAATAATCATATTTTTCTTCTTGTAGTCATTTGTTTTAGCTCAGTCTGTTTCATTAAAAGTAGACATATCTTAATTAAGAGATTTTTATAATTAGTTAAATTTGCCCAGGGATTTCAGAAAGTCAAGGAGTCATAACTGTAAAGGACCCTGATTAACCAAATTGACTCCAGTTAGTTTTATACACAGACACACACACACGGGGGGGGGGGAGGGGGGCAGGAGGGGGAACAATACCAAAGCAGCAGCAATCAAAAGAGACGACAGCTGAGTATCACTGCCTCTTGCCTCTCTTCTGTATATGTACATGATGCTTAGACATTAAGAGACATGACATATTGTCATTCAGTTTTACCCTTTGCACAACTGTGGAGAATAACAGATGACAGTTTTAAGAATATCATTATATGTTATACCATGACTTTGTTTACCCATTTTAGAACTGTGTAGCGTGATGTTCTAAGAGCAAATATTATACTTATAGTATACAAAGCATATGTGTTAACAAAGTAATGGTTCAAATTGTTCAAGGCTAACATGACACTTGAAGGAGAGAATAATGCAGACCCAGAAATGATGTAGACTATGAAAATAAATGCAATCAATGGTAGGAAATATGGAGAGAAGTATGCTCAGAAGTGAGATTCTGTGCACACTAAAGTCAAAATATTTTCCACCACAGAAAAGATTTGGAGGGCAACTTTGCCAAAAAAAAAAAAAGAATAGGAAATATTGTATCTTCATATGTAGGTTAATTTTTCTTTATCCTTATAAAATATGACTCAAATTTGTCTATGGTAAACACATCTAACTACTAGAAGCATCAAATATAGATTTTTGAAAGGCATGGAAAATCTTTTGACATTTCATTGGATACATTTTCTATGCTGAGATTTCATTTCCTCTCTCATGGACAACAGTTTCCCAAACAAACTTCTGATTTCTAGAACTTTCCTCTATCTTTTACCTTGGGTACATTTTCCCAGTTCACAGTAACTTCTTGATAAAAATATGTCAATGCCTATCATTTTTGTAGAAGACAATTAAATTATCAGATGACTAATCCTCTCACACTTCCTCCCGCTCCACATCCTAATACCAATACACCTTCAATTCTTACCATGACCCCCACATATGAAGTACCCCATAGGACTTCATCTACTTGTACTCACCAGGCATACCATGCTTCTGCACTTCCTTTATTTTAGAAGTTATCTATTAGGTTACATTCTAGATTCTTTCCTATATTACTGACACATAAGTTTATGACTGGTTGACCCTGTACATTTTGGCAATTTGAGTGATGAATAAAGACAATGATTTGCTTCGTATCACTCAAACATGACACAGAACAGGTTCTGGAAATAAGTTATTAGTCAGTATAACATTCCCTTTTCCTCAATACACCAGCATGTGTATCCATTCCAGTCTCTTACATTGTTTTCTCACCTGTGCATAACTGTACAATCTGCCTCTTAAAAAAAGATACTTTTGTTCTTGAATTCATTACTATCAATTAGGATATAACTTGTTTCTTCAAGAATAATTATTAAAAACTACATAAAACTTCTGTTATGGTTTTGAATGCATATGACCTTTTAGGCAATTTCAAGAACATCTACAAGGATATTACCTAAATAGGGGTAAACTATGTGACTTGTTAATTGTTATGTCTTTGCAGAGTATATTAGATATTCCTTAATCAGTTTCAGGTCCAGGTTAATAAATGAGTGAAAATGTCTGTTTCTCGTGAACATACCTAATCTTTAGAGTTACTAATGAGATAATACCCTACATTGAGGAGTCCAAAAACTAGTTGGGCTTGAAGCTGATGAATATAATGACTAGAGTTGATCTTTGCAAAAGTAAAGAATATGAGACACCATGTTATTTCATTTTATTCTTTAATTATGGTTCACACACACACTAAATTATAACATTTAGTGTTATAATAATATAACAAAACATTCATGTGTGTTTAAGTCTGACCACTTGTGGTTGGTTGATCTATCAGGAGACACATCCTTGGAGAAGAGAAATTCTCCTTCCTTCGCAGCCAGTATTTGTCTGTGGCTTTTCATCGACTGGTGGGCCCTTGTGAGATTTCTCCTGCTCCACATTGGCATGTAAACTGTTGGTGTTGCTGGAACTGAACAGAGATTGTCTAAGCAACTGTACTGTCATATCATAGGGTGAAGTTTTCATAATTCTGGTTCTCTTGGTTTCACAAATCTTTCCATCACCTTCTTTGTGATAGTTTCTGAGCCTTGGTTTGTGTTTTAGATATACCAATAGAGGGACCCTGAGTAGATACTCTCAACATGTTGCCCAGATATAGATTCTGTGATGCACGTTGATGCAAAAAGAAGCATCATTGATGAGGGCTGAGAGGTATACAATCTGTGAATAAAGACTAGGTCTAGAATGTAATTGATAACTGTACTGGTTTAGTGAAGTGGCAACAGTAAGTTCCCCTCTCGGGCCCATTATCTCATCAAGCACAAGTAGCTTGGTAGGTTTTAGTATGAGGCATCTATTCCTTCAGATTGGGTAGTTCTCGAATCCAAATAAATGACAATTGACTACCCTAAGATATAAGGGTCACTGTTGTACCTGGGGTGTATCTTACTTTTCTGGCCATTGTTCCTATGCTTTACAGCTGGGTAGGAGTATTGGTTGTATTTCTTCCTCAGAAACTTGTATAGCACCTTTAGATGGTATGAGAGATATTACTCAGAGAAGAGGCTTTCTAATCAGAACCAATTTGCTTCCTCAAAGTCCTATGTCTAAAGCATGAGGTAGAAGACAGCATTTCTAAGTTACTGGATAATTTCCAATGGCTGTTTTTAAATATTAGATCAGAGTAGAAAACTCATGCAGAGGTGTCTTCCATAAAGAATCTCTTTTCACAGTCTCATTGCACCCTACTTTTCTCCCACACACAGTATGTGCCTAGACAGACACAGGTCCCTTTGTCTCATAGAACCCTAATGGAAATACATTAGCAGTAGGGGTGTTTTGTTATACCATATATTTTCTTTCAGGTTTATTATGACTGTTATTGCATGAGTAGGTGGTAATATTATTTACTGCTACTATATTAAATGCATAAAAGAAAACCACATAATCACAGCTTTGTGTCCATTATAATTGTCTCTAACTGATTCCCTTGATAACAGGATCACTGTTAAATATTAAAGTAACGCTGTCATGAATATTTAATATAAGAACATGCATACAAATTGCAGATTCAAAATTTAATACAAGTGATGCTAATAATTAAGTTCACTATAAAATTAAAAGAGATATGAAATAAACAACTGGTAATACAAAATATTTATATGAATTATTCTATATGAATATAAGACAATAAATAAGCAGCAGCAGACTTAATTAAAGTCATGTATGCTTTTTCCTGGATGAGTGATAAATAATACAGTCCTTCCAGCTTCATTACCAGACGTATACTTGAGCTGTCTCATTAAAAGTGGAGGCAGGTGTTCATTAAATTTATTTAGTTGTGTGTTGTTATATGTTTTTAATATAAATGTCACTAATTAACCAAGAGTATTCCTGCAGATTAAAAACAAAGTGGATATGTTCCTTTAATAGAGAGGATATAGGAGAAAATAGTATAGCATATGAGTTCTCCAAATTGTACAAAAGAGCAAAGTCCTAAGTGATTAAGCAAAATCAATTACCAAAATTAATGATGCTAGTCAAGGTTAAATTTAAATTTGAAAATTTGCTAAAAACATTAAACTGAAGAGAACGAAGACCAAAGTGTGGACACTTTGCCCCTTCTTAGAATAGGAAACAAAACACCCATGGAAGGAGTTACAGAGACAAAATTTGGAAGTGTGACGAAAGGATGGACCATCTAGTGATTGCCATATCCAGAGATCCATCCCATGATCAGCTTCCAAACGCTGACACCATTGTATACACTAGCAAGATTTTGCTGAAAGGACCCAGATATAGCTGTCTCTTGTGAGACTATGCCAGGGCCTAGCAAACACAGAAGTGGATGCTCACAGTCAGCTATTGAATGGACCACAGGGCCCCCAATGGAGGAACTAGAGAAAGCACCCAAGGAACTAAAGGGAACTGCAACCCTATAGGTGGAACAACAATATGAACTAAGCAGTACCCTGGAGCTCTTGTCTCTAGCTGCATATGTATCAAAAGATGGCCTAGTCGGCCATCACTGCAAAGAGAGGCCCATTGGACTTGCAAACTTTATATGCCCCAGTACAGGGGAATGCCAGGGCCAAAAAGGGGGAGTGGGTGGGTAGGGGAGTGGGGGGGGGTATGGGGGACTTTTGGTATAGCATTGGAAATGTAAATGAGCTAAATACCTAATAAAAAATGAAAAAAAAAGAAAAAAAAGGAAAAAAAAAGAAAATTATTGATTTATCTTTCCAATCAATTTCTTTAAGGAAAGAGCATGGGTAGTCTTAATCCCACCTACCAAGGCTCTTTACACTTTATTATTGGAGGACTAATTTCAAGTAATTGAATACAAATTGTGCTCATTCAAAAAACCGAGGAGGCCTTCTAGAACATTATTTTGTAAGGATTCCATTAAGGGGTCATGTCTCATGATAATTCCTACAAGGGTACCATGATAAACTCACAGTCCACTGTGTCTACCAAGTTACCTCACTGATAGCAATACCTACCAAATATGTGATGGAAGGAAGTTTTAGATGGGTTTGCAGGGGGAAGCAATCAAATCCCACTTTTCCTACCAGTGAATTCAGGATCATGGTTCATGCTACTTGCTAAACTTATCACATTAATACACAGTCCTAATTAAAGCTTCTGGGCATAAGAGTGGCAAGAACTCAGTGTGTTCCTGGGTAGACTGAATAGCATTGCTCCATGAACAAAGTCAGTAAGAAGTAGATACCTACCGTTAGTGACTGGTTGAATTCCCTCATGTGTGGCTTTAGAACCATAGGAAAGTTTATTAAGGAAGGGAAAACTACTAAAGGACTAAAGCTTTAGCAAATGAGTTGTATAACTCACTAAAAGCCATTTTTGTATAAAGAAAAATATTAAACATTACTGGCATTATTCAGATGTCTGTTTTTAATCCTTCCTTCCTGGTAGTAAAATCTGTAACCTGGAACTTTTTTTTTTCTAGTTTAGTAAGTGTAAGGAAGTATTTTCTTTTGTTCCAGCACACTGCAGACCCTCTTCTTAAGATCCATGTGGTTGCTCACTGGTCTGGTTCTGCATTCACCCTGACATGTTGCCAGACAAGGTGTAGGTTTCTTCAGCATCAAGGCTCAGTTTAATCAGTAGATGATAAAGTGTCACTGCTCTGAATACAAGATTGTATGACTATCTCTTGATCTTGATTATCTACTTCAAATTCTCTTCATACTGACTATTGTTGCCACATCTGCCATTGTTCTTTGAAAAGGGAAAACTAATGTGTTCTTGAAGTTTACTTTTAAGTCCGAAAGCTGCTGTGTGCTGGATCCTCACTTTCCTTTTACCTAAGGTTGGTATAGGAGGGGATATTGTGAGTTCTTTCTGGGCCTAAGAAAAGAAAAAAATTATTAATGGAAGGTTTTTTTTTTTTGGACATTCTCTGCCTGCATTTGTAACAAATGCAGACTAGACTTTGAAATATCAAGTGCCTGTTCCCCTGGACAGTTTTTCAGATTCTTCCATATGTTCAGCAAGACCTTTGCTGCCTATCGATCTCAGTCCCTTCGCTGTGATTGCCTTAATAAAACACTGCAATCACAGCTAAAATTTTAAGTGCCCACTGTGCACTGTGATAAGTCATTTGCCTATATCATTTAGCTAGTCTATATCCTATGTTAATTACTCAGTGATTAAAGGCATCTGCGTCATTTAGATTAGACTCTGAGTGTAACCATGCTAAACAAGATTCATTAGGAATGCTTGCTTCCAAAGTATGTATAAAAATCTTGACAACAGCCTTGAGTCTTACTTTTCCTCCCCAGATTTGTTCTTATCTATCTGAACTATTGAGAACAATTCTGGTTCTGAAGTGAAAGAAACAACAACTGCATTAATGCCAGGTGTTATGAACTACCACAAAACCAATGGTTCCTAACACAAAAATGATATTTATCAATGTTCTGTAGACTAGACTCGGACATGATGGTGGTGATTCTTGAATAGGGAAGGGGGAATATTAAAGATATTTTTAAAAATTCTTTATCAAATTATATTATGTCCATCTTATAAGTCATGCATAATAAAAGTATTTTGTATAAAATGAAAATATTAGATAAAAAATTGTGATTATAAACATTTAGATAATTGTAAGTAAATGGATATGCTTTCAATGGATGTGCACAGGTATCAAGAATCTTTGTTCAGTAGTGAGAGCTGAAAGACCAGGACATGGGAAAACTTGGACTAAGGGCACAACAACATTCTCTCTTTAGAAGGGGAGATATTTGCAATATTGAAGAGAATGTATTTTGTTTTATCTTTGAGAAAATTATGTGATCATTATGTTTTCCTTCATTTAAATTAAATCATAGGAGACTTGAATTGGTTCCAAATGGTTTAACAATTCCAGCATAGTCTTTGGGTGGCTCTCAAAAGCTGAAATATTTAAATACTTGGTCTCTAGTTGGTATCTAGGTGTATCTCTTTTTGAGAAGGATAAGGAGGTATGTCCTTGTTGCAGTAGACATAGCACTGTGCTTTGAAGTCTCAAAAGACTCACTCTATTCCTAGAGTCTCTCACTGCCTTAGCTGTTCCTATTACTATATCTTCACTGTGCTATCATGGATGCTAACTCTTTGCAACTTTTAGCTCCAAATTACTTTCTTTCTTTTGTAAGTTGCTTTTTGCCACAGTATCTTATCACTACAATAAAAATATAACCAGGATAGTCTTTAATTTTTAAAATTTCTATCTCAGAGGGGTTGATGAACAAATCTATCTGAATACAGGAGATTGAAGATAAGAGCCAAGTATGTTAAAGGAAAAGCATTATAGCATTTCCAAATTCAAGACAGACAAGGAAAAGGAAGATAGATACCAGTAATTGTAGAATGATTTGTAAGAATGAATGGGGTAAAGAGTTACGAAAATTAAAAACATCATCACCTACAGAGTATGATGGAGAAAGTAGGTGATTAGTGAGGTAAAGAAATGCAGGTTATAAAAAAAAAGAGCATGAGAAAAATACCTTCTGACTTTAGTGAAAAGACATATTTAATGGTCATCCCAAGAGCAATCTGAATGATAAGCATGCGGGCAGGAAAACTAGCTCTTCAAAAATAATGGGAACTTAAATTGATGTAGTATAACTAAGATAGGAAATATTTCTAACACAGGGATAAGTCAAGGGTGAAGGGGTTTTATTCTTGAATATGGAACATTTATACAAGCTTGCATTTGCAAGGAGTGGGAAGAAGTAAAGATGAAGCTATCTAGCAGATTAATGGTAAAATTATATTTCAAAGGAACAGAGAAAACTGATGTTGAATATTATTTGCATAGTAATACTTTGATAAGGAAAAAAATGTTTTCTGCTCAAAAGTAGAGGCTTTATTTAGTGAAACAGGGAAACAATAAAAATTGCAAATAAATACTATTTTAAAAGGTGTTATGGTGCTATTCCTCAGGAACCTCTGTTTTTTTCTAACAATATTTGAAAGATCAACAATGAAAAGGGCTGGGCGTGGTGGTGCACGCCTTTAATCCCAGCACTTGAGAGGCAGAGCCAGGCAAATTCCTGAGTTCGAGGACAGCCTGGTCTACAAAGTGAGTTCCAGGACAGCCAAGGCTACACAGAGAAACCCTGTCAAAAACAAAAACAAAAACAAACCAAACCAAAAAAAAAAAAAAAAAAAAAAATGGAAAGGAGAGGTGTTGTCTTCAGCCAAGTAAAAGAAGACATTAAGGAAAAAAATTATATAAAAAAAAACCCAAAATATTTATTATGCTATGAGGTCAGGGTATAATAAAAGTAAATGATGCTTAAGAAAGGCAAGACATGAAATATTTATGAGTAAATCCAGCCTTCCCACGGGGTGTGGTGGCGCAAGCCTTTAATCCCAGCACTTGGGAGGCAGAGGCAGGCAGATTTCTGAGTTCGAGGCCAGCTTGGTCTACAGAGTGAGTTCCAGGACAGCCAGGGCTGCACAGAGAAACCCTGTCTTGGAAACAACAGCAACAACAACAACAACAACTCCAGCCTTCCCACCATAGTAAGGACCTATGCAATCTCAACCAATTATATTTTCAGCCTCATCTCAAGTCTTTACTTATAGCTTTGCCAAATGCCACACATATACGGCTCCCAAGGTGTGCAAGTATGATAGGCTATAAAGTATTGGTTAGTATTATTGCTGTTTCATAGTCTTAGTATATCTGACATAATCTTCACAGCATACCCAGTAGAAAATTTTAATTGTTATTCCAAAGATTGAACTTGGGTTATCAGACTTCAAGAGCTTTTATATAGGATCCATTCTAACATACCCTAATACTTTTTTTTTCTTTTCCCCATTCTTCACTGCAACTCCAGTTGAGTAAAAGATTTGTGCAGGTAACTGGCATAGTAAACACAGAATCACATCTCAGATATTCAGTAAGAATGTTTAGTTAAGTGATGTAACTAAAAGGATAAAGAGATAAAATAATGATGGAAGAACTTCACTGGAACAAGTGAGGAGGGAAAATGTAGAATCCAAAACAGAAAGTACAATTCTATGTTGTATAAAATGCTTCACCCACATCTTCAAAAATAATAGCGGTAAATACTGACTGAATCTAATAAATGACCTCTGGATGAATAAAGGATGCACGATGACAATAGAAAACGATTGCCTTCAAGACTGTAAGGGCCATAGACTTAATGACTTATGTTCCCAAAATGATTCTGGGGGTTACAGGGTAAGGTGAGCCATGTAGAAAACTAAAAATGATGTCGTAGTAATCCACCCTGTCCAAATGGCTGCCCACCTACTTACACAATTAAGTCATCGTTTATTCAAGACAGGAAGAAACAAGTGTATATTTAATTTATTTTATTCTTTAGCTACTGCCTATAACAAAAGATTTGTATATGACATTATTGTAGATTACGTTACTTCTATACAGTTTCCTTGTGCCTCTATCATCATTTTCTTAGTATTATCGATTCCTATCAATCACACTGTCTTCAGGGGCAAAATTTGTCGTGAACATCCATAGACCTGCTGACCATTACATTATATATCCACATTTTGTATTTTTTGTTTTTTTTTTCTGGCCCACCCTTTTTATCTTCCTTATCCCTAATGCAATGGGATTTTCTCTATTTGCTGCTGGAGGGTATTCAATTAATGGTCTATAACCATAATGAAACAGGGAAAGTTTGGCTGAAGTTAACATTTTTTTTTAACAAAATAGCCCAGAAGTCTCACTTGGCTGTATACTTTCTTTCCCTTTCTTTTCTGCTTGTGTGGCACAATCAGACAAAGTGAAAGAATAAAGCAAGTTCAGGCAACAATGTAAACATATCTGCTGGCTGAAATGAGTAGCACCTGGATGTGAAAAACAGTGCAGCTCACATTGATTGTTTACAGCAGCATCTTCCCTTCAGGAGAAAAGGAAAGATACAAACAACATGGGCAGAGACTAATGCTGCACTTGAACAGAGCCCTGTGTGTGCCTTAGAGTCCCTTGGTGGTTTTTAAAAAAAAATATTCTTATTCAAAGCAGATCTCATTATCAAGAAAAATATCCCAGTTTTAGAATTTCCCACCGTGCACCTCTTGGAGTCTCTCTCATTTCCAATGGGAAAACTCTTTACTTCACCTACAAGAAAAAGAAAATTTACAGGGCCAAAAGAAAAACAAAGGCAGAACAAATTTTAATTTCCTGAAAAATTAGGTTATGTACCTGTCGAGTTGTATTTATTCCACTGCCCTTTGGTGGCATTTTCCAGTGACATCAGCTAAGAATCAAAATTGCTTCTACAGGTCCCATAAGAAACTGAGGACATTATTAATTTAAAAACAGACTAATCTATTGAAAGCAAGCTCTCCCTGATTAAAATATTGGGATTTCTCCCCACTTCTTCAGGCCTTTTTATTGCTTTAAATGAATCGACATTCCATTTTCTTTATTCCTCTATCCTCCAAAAAGCCATCTGCTATTTCCTTTATGAAAAATAAAACCTACAATTAGTGTCTTGTTCAACTTTTCTTTCTAAAAAAAAATAGGGGGGGGCAATTATGCAAATCCTCTGCAATTTAGTTTCAAATACTCTTTGTAGTGTGATGAGCAATTTTCCTTAATACAAATCCAGCTTTTTTGCCAAGACTTGTACTAATAGTTTTTTAAAGAGAACTTTCAGTTTTCACATAAAATGTCACCTAATGTAAACTTTTCAAATGCATGTAGAGAATATAGTGAACAGTGGTCTTGAATTGTAGAAGGAAAACAACCACGTTATATATGTCATCCTTTAAAACATAATAGCTCAAAGTCTTTCTTCTGCTTTATGGATCCCCATTCTTTCCCCCTTGAGACACGCCTAATAATAAGCACTAGAATAAGATGAAGAATGCTGAGTCCCTGTCTTTCCCTGAGGTATAGTGTCAGGGATGTAGTTTACCTATGAATATTAATTTGTTGGTTTCTATTTGGCCCTCAGTAACTAATGTGTAATTAGTCTCAATTCATCCCTATATAGCTAATGGGATGTGTATGGATCTGTCTTGCTAATAAGATAAATACCTACAATGTGAAATCCTGATGAAATTTAAGGAAAAGTTTATATATATATATATATATATATATATATATATATATATATATGAATGAAACCATCCTATGAAATGATGCTACACTTCTAATCAGAAGAAAGTATGTTGTAAAAGTGATCTGCTGATTAGGCCAATCAGTCCCTTAGAAAATAAGGAATAGTGACTCAGTTTCCTGTTTGTTTAGCAAAGAATGTCTATCACTTTTGAGTATTCACATGGTTGAAATTAGGATCAAACAGTGGTTACAACTGTTGGTTTTGCAATAGTTACAGAAGCATAACTTGATTTAAATGTGCAGAGAATCCCGAAGGTTCCTGCTTTCTACATGAACTTTGTATACCTGCTTGGTACCTTTTCATACCCACAAGTAATATTTCAAGGTTTAATTTCCTACCTAAGGCTTCAGGAATACTGGCCTAAACCTAGTGACACTATCACACAGAAAAAGTAGGATCTACCACGATAGTAACAAACAGAATACAGTAAGTATAGATATACCTTAATTAGTTATACAGCATTTCATATCTAAATATCTAACTTAATAACTAATTATGATATTTAATCTGAGTATACGTCTTGTTCAGTTGTTGGTGTGTTGTATAGATTTTACACAGGTACATATTATAATTTGGTGCAGAACCCATGTAGTTCGTGCTATGAATATAACTAGCTGATACTACATAATATATTATGAAATTCACCTGATGTTCATATTTACAAAATCTTTATAACTACAAGACTTTATTTCAATTGTTTGCTGAGCCACAAAATAAATGAAACTGAGATTTTGAAACTTGTTAGATACACACAGGACCAGATGAATTTTTCTGTGACTTCCCTGTTTCCTAGGGGAGATAGGGTGGGATTAGTAGATTGCCTTACTCCTCATAGAGGACAGGTGGAAATAAATGACTTCAACAGCTGCCACAGAGGCATAAAACTAAGCAATTGTTTGAGACAGAGTGGTCCGTGTTTCTATCACTTCATCTGCCTCTCTCAAATATTTCTGTCCGTTCTCCTGATAGTCACAACCACAGTCCTTTCTGTTTTGCCACAACAGATGATAGAGGAAGACCTGTAAACTCCGTGTACCTAACTGAGCCTTCAAGCAGTTGTTCTGAAATCAACTTCTCCCTATATGAGATGCCCATTTGTGCATGCTACCTAAGCATTTGCTGATGTGTGGGATCTCAGTTTCCATCCATAAAATTAGGTCTTATATATTCATTCTTTCATGCCATCACAAACAAAAACACAGCACAGCTTTGTATGTTTAACAATGTGGTTTGAAAATTTTAGAGACAGGAAGTATTGAAGAATAATATCATAAGCATTCTCTTATTTCATATCAAAACCTTGGACTAATTTGCCATGTGTATACCTCTTTCCTATGTGCATATATATATATATATATATATATGTGTGTGTGTGTGTGTGTGTATTACATGCGTACAAACACAGATACATACACATTTTCTTCCTCTTTTATTACCCCTGTAAACCACTATAAAGAATAATCAAGAAATATTCTTGTATATTATATTATACTAAAGTTGTTCTGAATTATTTAAGCTGAGCATAATATTATGTAATTCATAACCCATACATTGCATACCTGGTTATCCTGATAGTATTTTATATAGTACATTTTTTTCAACCTAAAAGTGAGCCAAAGCACAAACAAAAGAGTGTTTTCCAGTCACAAAAGGATTGACATACTTATGAATCCACAGAGATAAAGGTAACAAAAACAGTGTCTAAACAAGGGCAGACCAAATGAAGTTCCTGGGCTGAGAAGGGACAATGCCATGAACCTCCATCCCTAACACAGAATCTATTTCCAAATGTCATCCTGCTCACAAGGGAAAAGATAATTTTCTTTTTTTATTGGTTATTTTATTTATTTACATTTCAGTTGTTAACCCCCTTCCTGCTTCCCCCTCCCCAAACCTTTTATCCCATCCCCGCTGCCCCTGATTCTATGAGGGTGCTCACCCACCCACCCACTCCTGCCTCACTACTAGCATTCCTCTACACTGGGACATTGATCCTCCACAAAACCAAGGGAATGGAATTTCACTGGGTATACAAACCATACTTTAAGGCAGGCCGTATGCCTAGCAGTAGAAAACCAACACAAAACCAACTTGGCGGTAATTTTGGAGATATTTTTTCCATGATGCTGTGGTTGGGCTTTATTTTTAAACCATATTGGTTTTTTTTTGCTTATATATTATGGTTTCTAGTTTGCTTTATAGCTTGTGTGTGTGTGTGTGTGTGTGTTTCTGCATGTGTGTGTGCATTTCTCATGTTTGTTCTTTATCTCTTTGCTTTATTTTGTTTGTTTGTTCTTTAATTGTCTAAAGAAACACTGAAAGAACGTGTAGAGTTTGATGGATGTGGAGTGGGGAGGACCTTGGAGGAGATGAGGAAGAGGAAACTGATCACAATATAGTATATAAAAATATTATTTTAATATAAACAAACTATCATAAAAAGAATGTGCCAAAGTTCCAGCCTTGACCTACTTCTGTAAAAATTTTAGCTTGAACATCCCAGCTGTTCTTCATATTTTTCATGATCGTGATGTATTTATTTGTTTGTTTGCTTGTTAAAGACAGGATTTTTCTGTGCTGGTTTGCTATCCAGGAACTTGTTCTGTAGTACAGGCTAGACTTAAACTCAGAGATCTGCCAGTCTCTTGCCTCTTGAATGCTGGGTTTAAGGCATGTTTGCCTGACATGATACTGAAATTTTTAATGATTTCAGGCTATTTCCTTCCCATTGTAGTATAAAATGTGGTGAATACTGTATCCTAATTATTTGTTTGATTCTTTATAATTAAATATTATTAACAAGGATATTATGTTGCTGATATCAAGTAGCTTTGTAAAAACAAAAGTTTATTATAATTTCCACAGAAGTAGAATATTATTTTATTTACTTTGTTTCATGAAGGCACATGTCAAATATTAAAGAGTAAGAATATTCTTTATGTTAGTATTTTCATATTATGGCATCAATATTTATAATAACATTAAATTAGAGACAAACATAAGATGTACTATGTACCACCATATGGCTACATTTTCACCTTTTAGTTAAATATCAATATGGTAAAACCATTGTAACTTGTCTTTGATTTCATCAAATGAAGAAATTAATCCAGATAAAATCTAATAGTATCAGTTAGCTTGCCCATTGTACAGATATCTATAAATAGGACAACCCTTGAATTTTTTTATATTTAAAATATATTTGAGAAAAAGTCTTTTAAAAATCTTCATTTTTGTTTATAAGCCAGCATTGGACTTGGTTATAATTATTTATAGTTTTACAATTTCCATATATTACTTACATGTGCTAACTCCACATGAGTAATGGGTAAGTTAAGTAGGATCACCATATTTTTCTTGAGAAAAACCATATTTTCATAGTTATTATTCCTTTGAGATATTGTTAAAATTAAAAGTCTCTATTATTTAGCGGTACCTTTTAAACTTAATTGACAGTCAAGAAAACATATTGTTCATGCTGTAAAAGATGAAAAACAGGGTTTGATTTAATGCGTTATTATTATGTAACTGAATTCACTTTGTGGTATAGACCATTTCTTCCTTTGCTTCATTTAATTATATCAGTCTAAGCAGGAAAGGAGTTAATAAATATATTTACATAGTTAGTTGAGTCTACTGATGTTTCTTTTGAAACTGGGTCTTATTCCACTGCCATAACTGACCTCGAACTCAGTGTGTAAAATAGGCTGGCTTCAAACACACAGAGCTTCACTGACCTCTGCTTCCTGAATGTTGGCTTAAAAGCTTAAGTAAGCACTATGTCTGACTTACGGAGTATGTTGTTAATCTATTATACACCTTTTCTCCAATGTATTTAAAATACTGAGGAATGCTGAGTTGAAGTTATGATATTCTGTTTTTTCTTGCTATTGTTGCTGCTACAGGAGGCTCTGATCATGGCAAGTATGGATCACCCACACCTAGTTCGCCTATTGGGAGTGTGTCTGAGTCCCACTATCCAGTTGGTTACGCAGCTGATGCCGCATGGCTGCCTACTGGACTATGTTCATGAACACAAGGATAACATTGGATCACAGCTGCTGTTGAACTGGTGTGTCCAGATTGCTAAGGTAAGTGTTGTCATTTCCTATGAAAATGATATTTGAGGATTTAGTTGATCTAGAAGAATCCGACAATTGAAATTGTGCCGTAGCTTTGAACATTTTAATATCACTAACTTCTATTGCTACTTTCAATGACATTGTTATAAGTACTTTGCTGTAGACCATGGATCAGATACATAAGCTAGGTATGTTTGCTTTTGGATTATTATTCCAAGGCATTCGTATTAGATTGACTAGATGACACAATACATAGCACACTAGTCAAGTGGAATAATTGAAGTGCTAAACCTGTTTAACTCACTGTTTTTCTTCTCTCGTACATGACAGCCCAACCACTGTCTCCTGCCCCTCCTCTCCTCCAGTCAGTCACTCTAATCTCCCTGACATTTTTCTAATGGAGTCAAGTTAGCCAACAAAATCAAGAAAATAAAGATTCCATGTCATAAATGTTCCAATTTTTTATTTTTATTTAAAATGTCTATAGAATTATCGAAATCATAAATGGTTGGGCTTCCTGGTAACTCCATCTATGTGCTGAACCATCTCCCCTGACTAGTTATAGCTTCAAGCCTTGTTGTTTGCTGTTGCTGCTGCTGTATTTGTAAAGCCTGCTATTGAGGATAGGTCAGGATTTTTCATAATTCTGAGACCTTTTCAGAGCTATGACGGCTTCTTTTACATTGTTGTCAGTTGTTTTTCTGTTCCTCTCTTGGTTTGCAAGTTTATCAACAGAAAGTTCCATTGTCATTCTTGTTAGGTGATAAAACACTGGCATTAGTGGAAGGGGGGGTGATGTAAAATAATGTCAGTGGTGGGTCTGGAGAGATGGCTCAGTGATTAAGAGCACTGGCTCCTTTTTCACCTGATTTCCATTCTTTATTATTATTATTATTATTATTATATGTTTTCTTCATTTACATTTCAAATACTCTTCCCTTTCCTAGTTTTCTTCCTGGAAAATCTCCTATCTCTCCCCCCTCCCCCTCCTCCTCAACCCACCCACTCCCACTTCCTGGCCCTGGCATTGCCCCTATACTGGGGCCTAGAATCTTCACAAGACCAAGGGCCTCTCCTCCCACTGATGGCCCACTAGGTTTCCATTCTTTGCACTCACAGGTCTGGCTGCTCTTGTTTGTAATTCCAATCCCAGGAAATCTGAAACCCTCTCTGTCCTATGCAAGCACTGCAGTACTATGTTGAAAGTTATTGAAACCTAAAGAAGTAGTAGGGTTTACCTGGAAGAGAAAGATCATTCAGTGCTTTCCTTAAGGTTGTACCTGGTCCCTAGTTCCTTTCTAGCTTTCTGCTTCCTGTCTACCATGAGGTGAACAGAGTTCTCTAACCTACATACACTCTTGTAACTATTTATACTCTGACTTAGAATTAACCCAGAAACAATGGAGTCAAGGACTGTAAATTCTCAGAAATTGTTGGGCAAAGTATGATTTTCCTTTTTAAAGTTGGATTCTCGGGTATTTTGGTTACAACTATGCCAAAGGTACAAAGGCTGACTGATATAGTCATAGATATATGTTTCTACACATATAGTCATATGTGTGTATTCATATATACACATATAAATGTTAGAAGTGGTGGCTCGCTCCTTTTAATAACTATTTAATAAGTATTTTGCCAGCATGTTTGTCTGTAGCACCATATATCAAGTGCATGCACAGGCCAGAGAAGATGTAAGATTTCTTTTTTTACTCTTTTTTTCCTCTCTAATACTTAGTATGTAGAGTGACAGGAGACTAATTTCTCATTGTTTCAGCCATTTACTTCTGTATGAATAAAAATGAACTTCAAGTCTGAAGGTCTGATGCAAGTTAAATGCACATAATGGTGTTACACATTTCTGACTTGTTTCTGCTTAATGCCAGGTACTATGTGCATATAAGACTTCATTCATTGTACATGTATATAAACTACCAAATCAGAAAATAATGACCTGCTGTTACTCTTAATATACTAAATGACAATTAGTGTTATTTAGAAGTCTGGTAATGTCTTTTGAATGAGACAGCTCTTTCACTGTGTTTTGATAAAAGAACATATTTCATAAAGGCAGAATAAAAGATGAAGAGTTTAATTACAATTCATAACACAGTTGCTACAACTAATCTCTGTATCCTGACAATGACAATTCACTATTAAAAGTTGAAATACAGATTTTTTTTTAGTCATTTGTGCATAAAAGTGAAGTCTCAGATCTTTTAAGAAAATCTGTAGAATGATTTTAGATTAGTGACAAAATTTAGGCCAGAGTAAATACCTTCTGGGACTCTTCAGGATCACTACAAACTAGAATAATGATAAAATTTGATTTTCAGAATATGGATATCCTCAATTATGTTACATATACCAAGTACTCGATATAATTTTTTGCTACAGTAATTTTTGGTCTCTTTCTATTTCTCAGATTCATATTTCTTAATTAGAGATTTATAAGTTGACTTTTGGTGGATAATTATCTTCATTCTTTGTCTAGTCAGGAGGGATTTACTATTTTATTAATAAAAACACATATTAAATATATTATTCAGGGTTCTGCCTACAAACAGAACTAATAAGATGCATATAGATACAGAAAGAGATTTATTAGAAATAATCTATTTGAGATATTATGCAAGCTAAGTTATGAGAGCCCTAGAAATTTAAGAGAACCAATTCTGTAGTACTAGTCCCAGTTCAAAGATCTGAGAACCACTAAGTGTATGCATTCCAACTCAAGTCTATCACATTTAAAATCATGGAAAAGCCAGTTTTGGGGGTCAAATCTATGTCAGGATACAGGAGAAATGGAATTGTCAGTTCAAATGCAATCAGGCAGAAGGAGATGGCCTCTTCTCAGAAGTCAGGTTTTATTTATTTTATTTTATTTTATTCAAATCTATAACTGACTAGATCTACAACTGCTCTAAAATTAGGCCAGTCAATGTACTTTCGACTTCAGTCTACCAAATGAAATGTTAATTCCATCCAAATTTGCTCATAAACACATTGGAAACCGTGTTTAACCAAATTTCTGGGCAACTCTTAGCTCAGTTTAATTGACATACACAGTTACGTACCATGCTTAGTAATGGTGGAGCAATGCTTATACTCTACTGAGGAAGGTTGACACAGTAACCATGACAACACAAAGCACTGTTTCACATATTGAGCAATGTGACATAGCACTTCCCAGGAGTTATTATGGCAGAATTTATCAGGAAGTAGCCTCTGCTTCTCTTTAGTTTACTACCAACATTTATCATCTCCAATAACTTAGACAATACTCTAGATGGTTTTAATCTCTTTTCTCTAGAGTAGGATAGACAAGACTTTAATGCTATTATGACAGCTAAGTGTGTGATGAAGCAGATATGCATGCTAAGAGAATTTATGTTCTTAAAGGATGTTACTGTATATAAATCAAAACAATGTTATTTAAAATGTAATGTCATCAAAATAACTTTATGATGACTCCTTCAGGAAGACAGCATGGTGCAGTAGAAACATTATCCACATAAAATAATAATCTGGATTTGGATCCAAAGTCATACTTATAAATACTTCAGTCATCATTTCTTAATCTTTACTTACCTTTGGTTGCCAGCATTTTTCTTAGCTTACAGACAGCCCACATATGATAATCTGTATTAGGACTCTTGTAACTATTTACACTCTGACTTAGAATTACCCCAGAAACAATGGAGTCAAGGACTGTAAATACAGATTACCTAAAGGGACTTGTGAAGGAGGGAGAGAAAGAAGACAAGAGGGGAGAAAAGGGAAGGGGGAGGAAAGAGGCAGGAGAGGGAATAAGAGTAGAAAAGAAGAGAAGAGAGAAGAGAAGAGGAAAGAAGAGAAGAGAGGAGAGGAGAGGAGAGGTAAGGAGACAAGATGAGGAGACTGGATGAGACAGATGAGACAAGACAAAATGAGGAGAGAAGTTAGGGAAAGTAGATGTAGTGTGTACTAGTTTCTTTTTTATTGTTATTATAAAGCACTGTGACCAAGGCATTTTTTAGAAGAAAGAGCTTATTTGAGCTTATGGTTCGAGAGGGTTGAGTCCCTTCTGGCTGGAAGGAGTGGCAGCCAGAGACATACATGGCTGTAGTAGAAATGGGAGGTCTTCATATAAGCAGGAAGGAGAGAGAGCAAAGCAGAACTAGCATGAGTCTTTAAAACCCTAAATTCTTGAATTTTCGATCTTAGCCATTCTGACTGGTGTGAGATGGAATCTCAGGGTTGTTTTGATTTGCATTTCCCTGATGATTAAGGATGCTGAACATTTTTTCAGGTGTTTCTCAGCCATTTGGTATTCCTCAGGTGAGAATTCTTTGTTTAGCTCTGAGCCCCATTTTTTCATGGGGTTATTGGATTTTCTGGAGTCCATCCTCTTGAGTTCTTTATATATATTGGATATTATTCCCCTATCTGATTTAGGATAGGTAAAGATCCTTTCCCAATCTGTTGGTGGCCTTTTTGTCTTATTGACGGTGTCTTTTGCCTTACAGAAGCTTTGCAGTTTCATGAGGTCCCATTTGTCAATTCTCGATCTCACAGCACAAGCCATTGCTGTTCTATTCAGGAATTTTTCCCCTGTGCCAATATCTTCAAGGCTTCTCTGCACTTTCTCCTCTATAAGTTTCAGTGTCTCTGGTTTATTGTGGAGCTCCTTGATCCACTTAGATTTGACCTTAGTACAAGGAGATAGGAATGGATCAATTCGCATTCTTCTACATGATAACCACCAGTTGTGCCAGCAACATTTGTTGAAAATGCTGTCTTTTTTCCATTGGAAAGAGAGGCCCATTGGTCTTGCAAACTTTATATGCCCCAGTACAGGGGAATGCCAGGGCTAAAAAGTGCGAATGGGTGGGTATGGGAGTGGGGGGGGGTATGGGGGACTTTTGGGATAGCATTGGAAATGTAATTGAGGAAAATACATAATAAAAAAATATTTAAAAAAAAAAACCTAAATTCCAACCTCCAGTGAAATACTTCATACAAAAACAAAACAAAACAAAAACAAAGCCTTAAAGCCACACCTCCTAGCCTCCCCCAAACGATTCCGATTCCACCAAGTGGAATCATCTGCCCAAGACTATTAAGTACTTCTCACGTAAGCCCCTGCCAAAGGGCAAGGGGGAATGAAACTACATAATTGCCATTGTGTACTTGCTCTTACAATCCTCTCTTTGCCACATGTCTGTATCTTCAGACTCTTCCTTGTCTCTCTACATAAATAAAAAAGATAGAAAAGTAAACCTCATGAAGATTCCCCATGACATGGATGAAATGGAATTCCTGTCCCATTCTGTCTATGTATGCACAAATCCACACTATTTCCCCAAGTTTACTGAAGCATGACTGACAAGTAAAGGTTTAATACGTTTTGAAAGATGGTTAGATAAACATGTAGCGAAATAATCACCAGTAAGCCCAATAGCAAGTTCTTCATCTACCTGGCTACCATTCTTAATATATGAGGAGTAGGATCGTTTTCCTCTTTGAGGAGATCAGAAGACTACAGCTGGGGTACCAGGGCCTGGATGTGGATGAATGTGTGAGCCATCTCCAGTTCTCTGGGTGCAGACAGGATGTAGATGCCAAGGTCTTTTCTCCTCACCCCACTCCGGCCCATTTGAGGATGTGGCAACAGTGATCCTCTTCCCTCTTCAATTCTGAAAGACCCAATCTTCATTCACATAGTTGAGTCCAGACTTTCCTTTTCCCAGGGAATTTTACCCATGCTGGGTAACATAAAGTTGAGGTTTCTTTTAACAACAGAACTTTACTGAGGTTTATCTCCTGAGTGCCAGAGGAAGGCTTTGGAATCTTCCCCCAGGAACTTACCGTACAGAAATTCCTTCTAGATGCTAAGCCTAAATAGAAACACAGAAACGTTCCTTTTTATGCACAGCTGAAAACATAGCATACTGATAGATCATTAAAATATTTTTCTGGATGTCCTGAAGAAAAGGAACCCCTCACAACTCCCAGGTACTAAACCACCAACCACAGAGTACAAGGGGGTTACCCATGGCTCCATCTGGATATAAGGCAGAGGAATGTCGTATCTGGCATCACTGGGAGGGTAAACCTTTGGTGCTGGGGAGGCATGATGATCCAGGATAGGGTAACACTAGGGTACTGAGGCAGAAGTGGGTATGTGGGTGGAGGACCCCCCTCATAGAGGCAGGGGGAAGAAGGAGGGGAAAGTGGGAAGGGGTATAATACTTGAAACATTAATAAATAAAATAATCAATAAAAAAAGAAGAGGAAAGAACAGCAAGAAAATGTGAGACAGAAGAGATTTGCCCAGAAAAGGACCTTAGTGGGGTTCATGAGTATTTGCCAAAGTCATATCAGAGCCTGTTAGTACAGATTGCGTTTGACAATCATCTGATGAAGTGACTCTGTCTGCTACCAAGGAGGATGTTGAAAAGTCCATAGAAGCTGACATCTCCTTTCCAAGCTTCTCAAGGAAAACAGCTTTAGGAATTGTGGCTGCACTTGTATTGGAGATGGGAGCTGAAATACATGAGTACATTGAAGACTACATTCTTCTTAGTGACAGAGCAAGTGACTGAGAATCTATTGTTACCCATATATCTTGATTAGACAAACTAAGATTCCATCTCACCTAAGTCCAGATTCAGCAAGACTATGGGCTTCTTGTATCTTAGGGGGGAATAATTGCTATACTATAAGAATTAAATGTCAGGTATAACGTATGATATCATATGCCTTTTGTGATACTATTGTGTGATATAATGAACTTTTGCACCTATAAAACTTTAGATGAGGCAGATGGCTTAATTTTTGTTTTTCAGATACTTTTTAAAATCTCCCTACTACAATATCCCTTTTAATCTTTGTATCAGATTTTCTAGCAGCGTTACAAGTTCCCAAGCTGATGATAAAGCTCCTGGCTGGACTTGAATCATGTTTATCCCCTCCCTGAAACAATCTCATGCTTTTTATTTACGTGTTGAATTCTCATTGCCTTAAAGGGGGATGATCTATGAAGGACAATAAGGGAAGCGAGAGAATCTCAATGCTCGCCGTGGAAACGGAGTTTATGGAGGTAGTTTCTGGAGCACAGGTCCCAGTGTTGCACTGAAGCTTAATTATTTCCCGAGGTTTGAATGAAATATGAAGTTTGCACACTTAGAGAAGTCATTTAGGCTTTATCCATGTCTAGCCTATGGGATGGCAAGCTTCCCCTTTGCTTTGCTTGTGGCATTATTGGACCTGCTGAGCAACTCTAATTCAGTTTGTAAGTCCCTCCTTCCTGTAAACAACAAACATTTTCATTTAGTGATTATACGCATGGCAGGAACATCCTTTCTCTGGATGTATTTTGCATTAGCTGGTAGTTTAAGGGTGCTTACTTTTTTTTTTCTTCTTTGTTTTGTTTTTTCTTTCTTTCTTTACAGCAGAAAGTGAAAACTATCCTATCCAAATGGATTAACTTTCACTTCATGTGTGCAAAGTGTGCACAATTACATCTATTAGTCATGATTATGTGAGGCTTGGTATTTTGGCCCATTTGAAGAACACTGTTATTTTCTCAAAGGCAGAATCAGAGAAGATGGGTAGGCATATCCTGTTTATTGCCCCCTGGGGCTTTTGTTTGTAGTGTTGTGGAGTTGGATGGGTGTTAAAGCATTGCTCTATTGGTAAATTGTGAAATATATTCATGTTCATTCAGATGTATTCATGCAGTGCCATTTTCCTGCAGACAGACTTCAAGATGCTTACAGTAATTTGGAGAGATGAGACTAGCATTTTCTGCAGGGAAGAGAGACAAAGCATAAAGCACAGTGATTTCTCTGGGTACCAAAACTCATTGAGGGACTCATAGAGGCTCACAGAGTTCACTCATAGAGGCGAACTGCTGCCTTCTTTGCATACTCGACCTTGGCCCGGTCTGTCCTGAACTCCCTCTTCTATTAAAAGGTTTGCATAAATATATTCTTAATTTTGGAATAATTATAGATTAACGAAAAATAACCGCACTAGAAGTTCTGTTTGTTTCTCTGTCAGTTCCTTGATGAACTATAGAATATCTTTGTGAATAAAATAATTGTACAAATGAGAATTTACTCAGATCTCTCTCATTAGTTTCACCAGAATGGTTTTGGTTTTTTTCTTTGTGGATATAGTTTTCTGAAGATTGACCTGTGTCCATTCATAAAACTGCCTCAAAGTTACACACAAAGGTACATTGTGACTTCATGATATTCTACTCCTTTTCAATTTTATTTACTTACTTATTTTGAGAACAGTCTCACTGGGTAGCTCAGGCTAATCTTGCGTTTGACGTCCATCTTCTGCCTTCAGCTCTCTCATTGCTGGAATTTTAGGAAGATCCTATTGTACCTGACTACTTCTTTGTACTTAATGACATTCAAGTCTTGTCATGATCAGAATTTGAAAGGTGGATTTAAAATTATCTTCAGAACTTGTGTTATTTACATGAACATGAAAAACTCTGGACTCTGAAATCCATTTTAACATTAGGAATTTGGTTGTGTTTCTGTGCAAGATATAAGAGTATTTCAGAGTTCAAAGACAAGGAACCTGGATGTCTATAGTTATGTGACTTAAGAAAGGTGCAACAATCCATCTGGTTGTATTCAAGTCTTTTACACATGCTTAGTGGGGACATCTGTACTCTTTCTGTACCCTCTAATTTCCATTAGTAAATCTCTGGCTGCAAATAGAACAGCAATACTAAGGGGCAAGGAAGGGAATTGAGATAGGCCTGAGAGTGAGAAAATCAGTTAAGTATCATGCAGGCCTCTTCTTTTGGGGAAAGCTCAGAAATTTAGACTAATTCCATTCCACATCATGTGACCAAATATACTTTTTAGAATATGTATGTTTGTTTATAAACACATACTGCCACGCACTCCGGTCAAGTCAGCTTGACAGGCTGAGAGGCCTAGAAGCACTCACGAGGCAAAGAGTTTCACGGAAGCTCACCTCCTGAAGTTCTGGCGTTCTCATTAACCCTATTCCCGTGTTAGTCTGGTGTATGGATCCACATGCTCTCTTTTAGTATTATCTTATTGCAAGTGCTTTTTAAGATTGAATTCTGACATAGCTAAGCCATCGCCAGTGTTCCAATGTCCTAGAAAGTCCTTGAGCTGACCATGGGCTTAGAATTCGGTAAGAATGTTGCCTATTCAGTGACATTCAGAACTGCCTCTGGTATTACACTATCACTTTGAATAAAAGCTAAGTCACTGCCCTTCACAGGAATTTACCATCGTCTAGGAAGAAGGAAGTTTGAGACCTAAGGAGGAAGCAGAGTAGATACTTAGAACTTTAGATAGCTGAGTTACACCCATATACACATATTTACAATGGCCTAGGGGGAAGATGGACTATACAATAGACTAGAATAGGAACTATGGCAAGGGCATGAAGCCCTTGACCCTGGCTTCTAAGATTAAGTGGATCTTAGGTGGAGCTCTTTTTTATCCCAGTCAT
This sequence comes from Mus musculus, assembly GCF_000001635.26. Taxonomy (NCBI): domain Eukaryota; kingdom Metazoa; phylum Chordata; class Mammalia; order Rodentia; family Muridae; genus Mus; species Mus musculus. The sequence goes on along the minus strand of NC_000067.6, from coordinate 68,189,355 downwards.
TAACGATGAATTTTATCCCAGGTGGTTCCTGCCAGACCTTCTGTGTTTGTATTCCTCTGTTTTGTGTAAGAATCCAGTAACCTCTTTGTACCTTGCTGGTGTGTCACCCAACTTCCCTATTCTCTTCTGTATAAAAAGTTTGATGCTCCATTTGACAAATTACATTCAGATTCTACACAACCTCTCCTGTATGCATCTGTCTGTCATTTCATCCAACGCTTTGCCCACCTGCGACTAGAGACCCATTCCACACAGACAAAGGGGCCCAGAGGGTCTGCGGCAACATACGTATCAAAACACACACACATACATGTATTTATATGTCAGGCATCAATGGAAGGAGAGGCTCTTGGTCCTGTGAAGGCTCGATGAATGCCCCAGTGTAGGGGAATTTGAGGGTGGGGAGACAAGAATGTGTCTGTGGCTGGGGAACACCATCAGAGAAGCAGGGGTAGAGGATATGAGATAGGGAGTATGGGGATGAGCAGGAAAGGGGATAATATTTAAAATGAAAATATTCAATAAAAAATTTTAAAAAGAAAAAATACATCTTAAATGTTGATATGTGTGGGAGGAGTTAATGTTTTGAATACAGGCAAGTTATATACACTCAAAATTCTAAAATATCCAACTAAACTCCTTTATGTTAAAAGGAGTATCAGATATTGAGTAGCACAACTTTGATGGTTTCATCATCCTCTCTACAATGTTTGTATAAAATTTCGCTTTTCCATCATCTAAAAATGATGGATTACATGGATCATTTTGGCAACAGTTCATTACTTTTCATCAGGCTAAGGTGAGAGACAAGCAGAATATATGTGTAGAAGAAAGGAAGGGTGAGCTGAGCGATTATGAGCACAGGAAGAAGTGAGGCTGTGGGTCAAGGATCTTATCCTTCATTAAGGACCCTTTGCCTAAGCTGGGTATCTGCTCATCCCACGGGGAACAAAGGATGAGCTTAATGGCATCATCTATCAGCCAGCCACATTTCAAGTTTCAAGATCCTGCTATTCCCCATGCTCCATGCCTTGACAAGGCTAATTGTGTAATTACAATACTATATCACCCACTGCCAGTGCATCGGCACTGGCAAGGCCCAGAACGGGGAACCCTGATGAGAATTGCCCCAAGCAAGCACATTAGCACAGGACAGTTTACTAATGGGACCGCTCTATTGAAAACTCCCATCTACAAGGTGGGAGCCAAAAAACATTGTGATGAACTCCTCTGTAGTTTAAATGCCAACTGGAGTTAAGCCCTCAAAACTGAACTATTTTATATTTCAAGAGAAAGAAAGAAAGAAAGAAAGAAAGAAAGAAAGAAAGAAAGAAAGAAAGAAAGAAAGAAAGAAGGAAGGAAGGAAGGAAGGAAGGAAGGAAGGAAGGAAGGAAGGAAGGAAGGAAGGAAGAAAGAAAGAAAGAAAGAAAGAAAGAAAGAAAGAAAGAAAGAAAGAAAGAAAGAAAGAAAGAAAGAAAGAAAGAGCCCTCATACTGTTTTTTGTCTTTTTTGTGGATATGTTTTTACATTTACCAACATTTTTGACTAAAAGTGAATCAGAATTTATTCTTCAATGACACAATCAATGTGAAACAAAGAATGTTAAAGTTCATTTTTCTACACGAGTTCAGAATGTGCATTTAAAAACTAGCAAGTATGTGGGGGCTTCTTATGTGATATCAGTATTTATTGACTACAAGAGCTGCTAAAAGTCTCCATGGCGTGTTCATTTCATGCACATGTAATACTCCATGGTGTGTTAATTTCATGCAAATGTAATACTCCATGGCGTGTTAATTCCATGCACACTTTGGTGTGTGCTCCCCTACCTTCCTGTATTGAGAATATATGCTGAGTCCAGGCACTTACATTCTGTTTGGAGATTTTAGATGCCCATGTCTTTAAAGGATGAGTGTGTCAACTTAGATCATTCACTAAATCATTGCTTTCTTTGTATGATGAACTAAAATATATAACTAATGTAGAATGTGAACAATCTTTAGGTCTAAAATGTACAAGTCAAGATTCTTTGAAGACAATGTCAATCCAACCCCAATGATGGATTAATTCCTGCCTTTAATTCATAACCAGCCTTGACCAATGATGGTCAGGTCTTTGGTCTGGTTTTAAAACATGCACAAGAACAAGGGATATCACTAATAATAATAGAAATTAGTCACCCACATGTGTATTTAGCCGAAATGGTGTTCATAAAGCAAGAATAATTACATATGAATAAAGCTAAGCAATGTTTGGTTTGAAGTTATCTGTGACATTTCACCTATAGATTTCTCAAGTTTAATTTCCACCACATATAACCTAGCAGAGTACTTAGTATAATCTGTCAGTTAATAATGTTGCTTGTTATTATTATTATTATTATCACTCTTGCTTTTGTTCACATTGTGCACATTGTATAGGAAAACATATGACTTTAAGAGACCACATCTAAAGTCACAGGACTAAAGAACATGTGACTGTGATTCTGCCAAAATCTTATTACAGCTTCACTTAAGAATTTCCACACATTGCCTTCTTTCTTTTGGTGACTTGATCGCACAACACTAGATATGGGCCAATATAGCAATTTTGGATTGAAAGAAATCATTTTTAACTGTATTTTCACTTTAATTAGATGACTGTCAGAGATAGCCCTTATTAGCATAATCAGTAAAACTAGAAGTATAAAAAATTACATACATCAGGAATCACTCCCTAAAACTGTGTGAAGAATGAGAGAGAACATGGCTCATGCTTATCACTGGAATGACTTAGAAATGTCTAAAGCCACTTTCTTCATTGCAGCTGCCTTTGCTTTTGTTCTTTTAGTTGGTACTTCTAGCGCATTCACAAGTGACAGCATACTTTACTACCAAACTTGAAAACACACCAGTATAATCCATGACGCTTGGAGGTTCTCCTTGTATGAAATGAGGTTTATAACTGGATAGCTTCTTAAGGGACAGAAGCTTATGCACACTTTCTCCCTTGTTACAGGTGCCCATGATCTTATTTAGAGGTGCCTTGGGGTACCTGGTCACAAATCCCTCTCATTCCCATCAATCATTGATGTGGAAGCCACAGGAAAACCCTCTATTCTTTTTTAAACTTAAGTTCCCCAAAAGACCGCCTTAGAAAAACATTATTGGAAACTTGTTCTAAATCAGATTCAAGATATTACAGTAGCATGTGCTAGAATCTGTCAACATTTCCATTATGAGCCCACGTTTCCCAGGTTTATTACTTGACTGTGATTTTTTTTTTCCTGGTGGACTGTGATAAAAAAAAAAACCCAGAAGTTCAGCCCAGAGCAATTTTTAAATATTGAGATTTTCCCAACCTGTGATTGTTTTTTTTTAATACCATGTAAGTCAAGTACTTTGGGGAATGTCCATGCATTCTCTGTCCCTTATAAAAAGCAATATTACAAATGATTTATTCTTCTCAAGAAACTAAGAAATAGATAACTGGAATAACAAGACCTGAGGGAAAATTGGGTGAGCCCATGTGGATTTTCTTTCCATATGATTTGGGAGATAATTTGATATTTAGATTGAGATTTTTTAATATTCCTACAAAGGCTTTGAGAAATTAATATCATGTGGGTTGATAAGACACTGGATTTTAGACAAAGGAGATTTTCAATGAAGACTGAAACTGTAACACAGTGAAGAATGTTCTCCAGTCAACTAATGCTGCTGTTGTCAAAGATGGAGTCCTGGCTTGTGTGGTGGTTTTGTTTCTTTGTTTTTGTACATTATTTTTCCTAACTGATGAGTGTAGTAGAAGAAACTGAAAAACAATTTATAAATCCAGGAAACATTTGAGTGGAGTATTATTATCAGGAGTTTTATCAGTAGACCAATCCCCATTGCAATATAATAATTGAATTTCTTGTCAACAGAAATAGCTACAGTTGTAGTTCTAATTTTTTTTTCTATCCTCAAAGCACATGTAACAGAAGCAGGAAAAAACATACATTGCCTTAGCCTCAAGATTACTTTCTCACCACTCGGAATAAGAGGTATTTATTAAGAAAATACTACCCGAGGTATACTTTTCTCTGTTGAGATTGTAAGATTCTAGAAATACCTACACAGTATCCGAGAAGTGGGTTAATTTGACTAGTCTCTGTAGATTTTCAGCACTCAAAGGGGACCACTTCCTGAGGCATTCTGGTCATTAATAATATATAAAAGAGAGTGTTGTATTTTAACTCTAGTGGGAGATTAGGAGAAATTGGGCAGAACAAATGATACTACCTAGTCCAAACCTGGTAAAAGTTGTCAAGTCACCTTCCCAGTTCTGGCATAAAACATGGAATACCTAGTCATCCTTTGGCTTGACTCCTATCTTTACCAATGTATAAGTGGAGAAGGTAATCAAGAGATATATAAGAAGGAGGAGGGTCGGGGATCTTTAACGTTTTCTATGCTGGTCATAACAAAGTGAACTTATGTGTGCTTTATAGGCAAGTCTGAATGTCCTATAAAGATTATCTAAAGTTAGAAATTATGGAAGCAGATATGAGGCATTATTCATCAATGATGCTGCATGATACAAGCTGTTACAGAATAGTTGTCCATGATATATGGCTATCAAGATGTTTTTACTGTTTATTTTCCTAACAATAATACAGAACACAGAGTACAGACTATGAAATTTTGCATAGCAAGAAAATCACCTAGTGCCCTATTTTATAGTTCTTATGAGATCTAAATAATGACATCAATGATATTATTGTCTATGGCTATTGAGCTTATGCAAAAACAGGTTGTGTTGCCTAGCTTTACATTAACTTGACAGAAACTAAAATAAATATTTGGGGAAAATCTTACTTGAGAAAATGCCTCCATAAATTAGGTCCTGTAGGCAAATATGTCATGCTTTTTTTTTTTTTTTTTTTTTTTTTTTTTTTTTTTTTTTTTTTTTTTTACTGATGATTAATGTTGTTGTGCCTATGCACTATGTAAGTGGTCCTGGGTGCTCTAAGAAAGCAGATAGGGCAAGGAGGTGAGGAGCACACTAGAAACACCATCTCTAAGAAAGGTCTCTGTGTGTCAGCTCGTCTCTCAAGGTTCCTGCCCTTTTGAGTTCCAACCCTGAAATTCCTCAGTGATTGATGGTGAAGTTGAACTCTATGATGACGTCTAACTCAACCTCCCCATGTTCCATTTGGTCATGGCTTGTATCATTAAGGAAGAAACCATAGCTAATTGAAGGTTCTTCCAATCATTTGGTTATAACTACATGATTACTGCAAGTGCTATGTTCTATTTCATTTCTAATATACAGTTAGCACCACCAAAATAAAGTGTCCTTACAAGGTCTCTTTAGCCTTTCCTTTCTGTAAATTATTTCTGAATTGATCTTCTTGATACATTATTTCTCTTTGCATAAAATGTTCCTCTCTCCCTCTCTGCCCCACCTCTCTCCTATCTCTCCCTTTCTTTTTCCACCTCTTCCTCTATTCTCTAATCTGTGTCTGTGTCTCTGTGCATGTTTCTCTCTCGCCCTCTACCTCTGCCTTTTCCTCTCCCCCTTCTCCTGCCTTCATCCCTCCATTTTTACTTCCATCTGCTAATTTATGCCTCTTTCATGATTTCCTGACCTTGGGATATTAGAAGGTATAGTCCTCTAAATTTACACAAAGTGTGACACAGACACAAAGAGGACCATAACAATTCATCTAAATCAGTTATACTGAATTCAGTAGATGCACAGAAAAGGGGGGATGGGATTGTTTGCATTCATATCAGAAACCAAGAAAAGCACCCTTACTCTGTGACTCTACAGCTTTCACTAAAGACCAGAAGGGGAAAAAAAATCAGTAGTTTCTCTGGATTGTTTTAGATAAAGAATGTCCAGAGAAGCCACCCAGCAGAGACTCCCTCAAATGCTCCAGCAGTTGGCACCGAGGAAGCTATTCCAGCAACCTGCAGGCCATGTGCTATGTTTGTCTTTTTGCCTAAGGCATTTGCCAATTATGTGTGCTATAAATGTACGCAGATCTCCCTTCCATAGGCAAAAGTCAAAGACGTGAGCGATGCTTTCCTACGCTCCTGTTTATTAAAGAGAATGAAGAATTCTGTGTGGAATGAAAGCAATATTTTAAGCAGAATCCAAGAAAAATCAAAAGAATCTAAGAGAATCGATCACCAGTTTCTAAAAATGTGGTTTCTGCTTCTAGAAAGCGTTATGTTTGGGGTTATTTTATAGTTGCACATTGTAAATCTCAGGTTCTTCACCTGTAACAATGTAATTCTGCTACTTATTAAAGGTACAGTTGTAGACGTTAATATACATGTGTTAGTTAATGAGTGCAAAGTGGGTGTTTATTGATGCCTTTACATAGTGAGAAATTCATTCATGAGCTCCAGACTGGGATCGTTGATGAAAATGAACAAACTGGTAGAGAATAGAAAGAAAGGCAAAACCTGCATCAAAAATTCACACCAACTACAAACGTTTGCCTTGATTCCACAAGATGGAGGTGTTACAAAGAGTATCCTGCTTGCTGTGGGAAGGCAGTATTCCACAATGTGTTTCTGAGACTTCATCCCAATGGATTGAACTCAGATATCCATTTTTCTGAGACTCAGGGATGGAAAGACACAGTGGGACCTGACCAGAATATTGAGTTGCAGAGTTTGTGGTCCAGGAGACCATTTCATCTGCTGACTCTCACTGCCACCTTGCACTAGTCAGACCATGAAAGCAGTGACTCTTCTTCATTCCATCTGGTCACTTCTTTCCATCTCTTCTAAGTCTTTCTATCGATATCCTGAATTTTCTCCCCTCTCTGACACATGGGGTTTAAAGTAAGGTGTACAACATCTTGAAAACAGAAGCAACCATATCTCTTTAAGGAGAAGCATATTCACAAAGGAAAGATTGAGAGAGTTATGTTAAATATGGCACCAAAGCACCAAGCAAGTGAGGATAGAAACACTTTGTTCTTAGGCTGTTAGGCTGTATTTATTCTGTTATTATTCCAGTGCAAAAGGAATGTGTGCTGTGCCACCAGAATTCCACTCATAATGCTTGGGGTTTTAAGGAAATGACCACTGAAAATAACTATAGAAAAAGAAAATGGGAAATTTACATATACACACATAAAACTGCCTTTGTATTATAATCCTTTACACATTGATAAAATAAGAAATAATAGTCACTTTGACTTTTCTGCTTCCATTAGCTTAGGTTTGGCCTGTACCTCAATTCATTCCCTTTTTTTTTTTTTTTTTTTTTTTTTTAGGTGCAGGAACAAATTTAAAAACCACCGATATACTTTTAATGTTGAACTAGGTTTTAATGTTACACTTGGAAGCTATATTTATCTCAATGTCACAGGAATGTACTTAGAGGCAACACACATTCCTTGACCAAGTTCTCTATTTCCTTCTGAGTAGAAATTATAGTAACATAAAGTCATGTGGGAATCTAATGCTTTCTTTCCTTTTGAAGGAACATGCTTTTAAGATTAGGGGACTGCTCTAGGAAAGTGGATAATTTAACGTTTCATATTTCTGATAAACTCTTTCCAAATTCTCTTGTTCTTTTGGGTAACCTCTCTCAATGCCAAACAGCATGATTCTAAAATAGTCTTCCTCATAAATCTATTTTAAAAGACTAGTTTCTTCACCACAGGAGAGGAGGAATTTCAAGTAAGTAAAGAAATTTACAAGGTAGTCTAAATAGCCTCAGAGATACTGTGTATTGTACTGTGCAGTCTAGAAACATCATCAGAGGCCTTGTGGTAAATCAAAAAACATCTTCACCCTTTACTATTGTGAATCCTTTAAGAATGTTGAGCACTGGCTAACCACTTGGGGACAGACCACTGGGAGATTCAGTAGCTCATTAATTTCATTTTAAACTAATCTCCAAAGAAATTTTAAAAACCCACAAATGAAACCAAGCAAATTGGCATGAACCTGTAATCCTAGTACTTGAGATGCTAAGGCAAGCAGATCAATAGTTCAAGGTAAGGTTTAACTATATAAAGAATCCCTGTTTTGAGCAAACAAACCCAAGAAGTAAGGATATACCAGGGTAGTAGAACCTTTGAATTCTAGAGCATACTCAGCATATCCAGGTCTTAGTTCCCATCTCCAGCATCTTAAACACACAAACAAAAATGTTTGTGATAATCTTTATTGTAAATATTACATAGCATTTTGTATTAAAAAATATAAGAAAATAGTGTTTGCTGCCATAGAGAAGTGATGAATTGCTTTTGTCCTAAAGATTAGAATTTTCTTAACAGAATTTTCTCTGCTTTACCTTGTTATGTGGGGAGAATGATGTAAAGTAATGTTGGATTGCATTTTAAGATGTGGCACCTCTTCATCTTCACAGGCTTGTGGAGTGAATCCCAAGAACTCATAGTAAGGTATAGGTCCAAGGCATGGTGTGAGGACATGTACGAAGACTGTCTAGTTTTCCACTTTGGCTCATTGTTGGTGGCTTGAATCTTCCTTGCATTCTCTCTCTCCTGCTTCTCTTTTAATTTCAGCGACTGTACAATCATTTGAATTATTTCTATGTTCTTTTCCTTTACTTCTGAACTCTCATGTGGCTTTTGTTGCTTCTTTCTTCCTTTCCACATGGGCCAGCAATTTCCTCAGCCACCTCTCGACTGAAGGGCAAAGAGATCTCTGAAGAGTCTCTACAAGTTTATCTTCTAAGTTATGAATGTCCTATGAGCAACTGGGAAGCTGCCTCTTCCCCAAGAGCTAGAATATGGACTGTCTGCTGCCATGCAAGTCCCATGATGCAAGGAGATACCATCTTTCCTAATTTAAAGTGTATTTGTTTCCATGCACAGTAGTCTCCATCTGTCATTTTGGACAAGATAAATTATAATAAGCTCTGAGTTCCTTTTGATGCCGACCTGGAAATGATGAGATTGTGTGATGAATAGTAATTTTAGTATCAAGTTGAATGGATTTATTCCTAGAAATATCCTTCCAATGTGATCATTTTTCTTTTGAGTTTTAAATATAGCATTTGATAGTTTGTTGGATTGCATTTTAAGATTTTCTCTTGACTATGACTAAATAATAGAGAAGAAGCCACTAACATGAAGAAGGCATTATTAATCTTATAATCAGAGAGAATATATTTCCATGTGAAAGAAAATGGACATTGGCAGGAGCCTGAGGGTGGCATTATACTCATTGTCAGAAACCAAAAGAGCAGACAGGAAGTGAGCTAGCTAGTCCCTAAGGACACACTTCCTCCAGTAAGGCTCCATCCCCTAGAGATGATGTACCTAATTAAAGAGCTCCACAATATGAGGACAACATACTCAGACACATGAGCCTATGTCAGGCAGTTCTGACTCAAGCCGCAACATGGTTATTTTTCTTTTGGTCGACATTAATCTCTTCTGTAAGGTGCTAAGAGAGCAATGTATAAGAGAAGAATTATTTTAAATGACAAAATAATTATTCTTTATCATTACGTATTTTAGGAGGATGAAGTATAGTGTGCATTTCCTATCACTTTTCCAATATAATTTGATTTGCCTTAAATATAATAAAACAAGTGACGTGCAGGTTCAGTAACACATGTAGATCTTTTCCAATCCATAAATGGTGTTTACTTATCCGTGTATTATCATAACAAACTTCCACATTGATCCTCCCATGGCCCAAAGAAAGAGGCTTCCTCAAGGGCATATCAAGGTCTTTCTTTCCTACCTGAGAACTTGCCTCTTCCTCAAGAACTAGCATGATGGCTGTCTGCTGCCCCAACTGAGAGCATTCCATCTCCTGGCCTCATGAACATGGTCAGTCTTTGTTATTTTATGTCTTCTATCTTTCTGGATATAAACTCAGAACAGATCCATGGGATTCAACCACTCATGCTTTGTAGTTCCTGTGCAAACACACCATTTCTAAAGCCTACTTTAGAGCAGCATAACAGAAACACATTCCCATTTTAGAGATTAGAAGCTGAAGCACACAGACAGGCTAAGAGTGTTTTATTTTTACCTGTAATAGCTCATTGGCAATGTAATCAGTAGCCTAAAGTCTTTTATTCCAAGCCCTGAGTGCACAGCAGAGGACACTTATTTTGCATTTGTAAAGAGATTAAAGCTTAAAAGTGGGAGAGAGAATGGGACCCTGGTAGGAGTCCACTTTATATAGCTCTAAGAATGCCACACCTGTCAGGATCAAACATATTTTACCATGAGCAAAGTATTTAATAATATGGTTATATTCTCAGAATAAGTAATTTCTTCTTTCCGTCACTGCTCTTATTAAGCCACAAAAGGCTGCACATACTATAGGTTTACAAAAGAGGCACTTAAAAGAACAAACGTGTCAAATTTTCCCTGTTGGAAGCAAAGGCTCTGTAACAATAAACTCATGAACTGTTCAGTAACACACAGCCTCTCAAAGAAGAGAGAGCCCAGTTAGAAAGTGTATTTTCTAGAGCATGATTGGACATGGTGTAAATTTCCCTGGTGATGGTAACAATAGATAGACCAAGGTTGGTCTGTTAAATGCAATGTGAGTGAAAACCAGGCAGTTCCAAGTGGCTGCTGGCACAGTTTGAGGTGCCCTGCCAGCGTTCAAACCCACAGGGTCATTTGGCAGTCAGGTGTCATTAGTCACCCCTCTCCTACTTTCCCTCTTCCCATCTGTTTTCGTCTAGCCTATTTGTGTAAATTACCTCTCAGTATGCAGCAGGGCTCAGGCTCCTCATGTATTTTCCTCCTACTCCTTTGTCCTTTTCATCCCCGACTGCTCATTTAGACTTAGACCAATCATTTGACCCAAAATTTAACATGAGAGGCAAGATAATGGCAGCAATTAATATTACTACCATTACAAAGCATCCCTTATGACTATGGTTAAGAGACCACTAAGGATTGGATAATAAATGTCAAAGATACGGCTTGCCAGTGGACATTTCAGATCATGATGACTATCATCAGAGGCCAAAACGTAATGATGCCCTTTAAGAAGATGTCAAGCTTATGAAAATTTGTGTGGATTGCCTGCGAAGTTAATAGGCAAATGAGATGTTTAAAGAAATTTCTGTGCCTAGTGTAAAAACAGTGATGCTTTTTAGAGAGGAGAAAGACAAAAATCCCTTTCTATTGAGTTTGCCCAACTAATCACTAGTATATGGAATGTCCCATCTCTATTTATCCTTAGAATTAAATCAAACTGTAAATAGATCTGTGAATCTGTCAAGTACTACAAGAAAAACAAACAAACAAACAAACAAACCAAACCAAAACAAAACAAAAAGAACCACAAGACCCACCCTGCATTACACAATGTTACTATTGCATTGCACAAAAAAGGGAAGGGCCAAACATAATTGCTTATATCAATGCCACTGATAGCAAAGATCTTCTATTCTTCAATGTATTTAAATTTTAAAAACTATTTGGAAAGGGGCAGGTGAGAACAAACTGTAGCATACTCTTCCACATGCACCTTTCCTGCAGAAACACATAATCTGCTTGAAGTAATCATTACTGGAATTTCACATTGATATTTAAATTCAGTTTACATAGAATCATAGAAAAGATAATACAATCAAAAGCCTTCCCTTTATGAATCACTTAGATATTTGGCCATATTGGCTCCATTTGTCAAGTATAGATTTTATGGTGCCCATGGTCAAAGACTTTAGTCCATATTTATTAGGCCACTGTTATTTTGTTATATACAAATGAATTGAATAGAAAAGGCCAAGTTATGCATTGCTAATAATTAAGCACAATATTTTTTCATGTTAAAGCACTTTAGAAGATATCTAGATTATAACATTCAGCCAATAAGAATTTTGTTCTCTGAAATAAAAGTAGAAAGTAGGCTGACCAGTACAAGGGAATGCTAGGTCCAGGAAGCTGGAGTGGGTGGATTGGGGAGCAGGGCAGGGGGAGGGTATAGGGAATATTTGGAGAGGAAACTAGGAAATGGGATAGCATTTGAAATGTAAATAAAGAAAATATCTAATAAAAAGAGAAAAAAAAAGAAAGTAGGCTGAATCATATTCTAAAATTGCTAATGATAAGTGGCACATGATAGTTTCATGTAGAAGACTGTATACTTGTCCCTTTTTTATCAACACCTACACCTATATTTAACCAAATTAACTATTTTATTTGCGAAGTTTTCTACTTATAAACTCAACTTTGAAAATAATGTATAGATCACGTTTTCTGTGTCTTTAGGGACATAGAGTTCATAGGAAAAATGTAGAGTTGCGATTAAGCAAGTGTGCCTTTACTTGGAAGTGACTGAGCTGTGTGAGACTTTGTATCATGAAGTATACAGAAAGAATACAAGAACAGCAGAAGAGAAAAGTCTACCATAGATGGTTTCGTTGACTGACTAAATAGAAACTATTTTATATGGCATTTATAACATACATGTGTTCCTCCTTTGCCTTCTTCTTTTCTTCCTCCATTTGCTGCTCCTCTATTCCTCATCGTCTTCTTCTTTTCTTTTTTTATTCCTTTAAAAATGTGAAATAAAATTTGGCCTGTAAGTTGTACAGAGGTATGCACTAAGTCAGCTGCAGCTCAAAGCTGCTGGATTGTTGATCTCTATCCGATGTCTAAAACAGATCTCTTCCTTTTCTTTTCTTCTTCTGATATTCTTCATAACAGTGTGGAAGATAATAAATATTCTTAAAATATGTTTTCCTGTCTTAAAGCAACTGTCAGTGGACATGTCTCCTACTGTTCAAAAAAATCTCCATCTGATAAAATACAGAAAAGCCAATAAATATTATACAATGAAAGCAGAATAACTTCTTTTTAACATTTAGCATAGAGTTCACACTCTAAAAATACAAATTGCAAAGCAAGTCTCCAGTTTTTTCTTATATTTGCTATATATTATCTAAGTAAACATTTCTGTAAGAAAATCAAGGAGTAGGTGTGAGCTGAGCCAACAGACTCTTACCATACCTCCTCTTTGCACGAGAGAGGCTTGGCTAACAGATGGAGGTTGTAGGAAAAGGATTTCTAATCTTTTCCTGGTACAAGACTATATGGAAACAGAATCAACCAGTGGGCAAGCTTTTTCTGTATTGAAATCATGAGATTTTGTGGTTGAGTGTTGTTGTATTTGTAATTCATCCAAGACAATTGGAATTTGAAAAAAATAATTGATAAATATAAAAATAGACCTATAGAAATTCTATTTGTCTTCATGGGACAGGAAGAAATGCAGGTGCAAACACATGGCTCATGCCATTACTCTCCATTTCTCTTCATTAATTCTGGCTTCCTTTATATCCAGCTCTTCTAGTTTCATGAGTTTATGTCTTCTAGAATCAAAGAACTTTCTCTCTCCATTCTACAGTTAGATTTTCCTAATACAGGAAATCAGAAGGGCTCTTAGTTTAATTTCTGAGACAGTGTAGACAGGAAGCTCTTCAGAATGTGTGCATTAGTCATAGTGGTATAAGATCAGGATCCATCTGCTCCACAATGGAAATTATTTGCCACCCATAGCAGGTGAAGCTATTGGGAGAGGGTTCTTGTACTCCTGCATACAGCTATGGCAATTTACAACTTTAAATAGAGAGGAGAACTCTGCAGACAATTTCCTGTATTAGCTTGATGCATACGACAAGTATTTGATGTTCAAGTATTTGATGCTTTGTATTAGAGCCATAGATAATAGGCTTTTTATTACAGATACAGGTAGTAGGAGTGCAAATAAGAACAGATAAACATTAATTTAGGGTAGGGTAGATTCTAGCTGCATAATATTCTATTTTGAACTCATTGTTTTCCAAGACCTAACTTATTTTGCAATAATTTTTCATTTACTGAACTTAAATATTTATCATGGAGATTGGAGTGAGAGAAGGTGCAGGAATGAAGGGAGCTGGAGCTCAACCTGGTTCTTAGCGCCTACATTAGGCAGCTCCAAACCACCTCTAATTGGAGTTTAAAAGGACCAGATACCCTTTTAAGGCCTCCAGAGGCATCTATACAGTGCATACACACACACACGCACACGCACACGCACACGCACACGCACACGCACACGCACACGCACACGCACACGCACACGCACACACACACACACATGCAGAGAGAGATAGACAGACAGACAGACAGACAGACAGATAGACACATATACAGACAAAAATAAAACTAAAAAGAAATGTTTACCAAAATTTAGTAATTACCATATGAAAGGGAAAATTTCATATAAAATAATCAAACTTGACACTTTCCTTTGCTCATTTTTAATGTATGGATATTCACAAAGGCAAGAGATCATGTGGTCAGATTAGGATAGGAGACATACAGAACTTGCTTACTTTGATCTTCAATGGAAATAATTAAATTACTGATCAATTAAACAGAAGTAAACACATTGTTCCAAAGTTTATTCTTATAGCTATTATGTTACCTATGAGGCTTAGGTTGGGCCAATTTTGAAATATCCTTTATTGTTCTTGATGAAGAATTACATTAAAATTTATGTGTGAGCTTTTTATGCTGAATGAAAATATCCTGAAAATGTATTTACATATAATGAATATTCATTTTTCTCAATTCTTTCCATCACATGGGTCACAAATAACACTTTTCTTTTATTTATGCTCTTTGTTGTGAGATATCCTCCATGCCTTGAAGAATATTGTAATGAATATAACCATAGTCCAAACCAGCGTTAGAAACCTATTTATTTTGGTATTATTTAATTAAATTGCTTTAGGTAAGTTATACAACCTAAGCCATACAAGAATTAAGGAAGATGACATTTTTTAAAGGCTACCATTGTTAACTAATGAGTTTCAATTATATAAAACAAATATGTTTGTAAGAAAATTTTCATTAAACATGATTAGTGTGCAATCACATGATACTACACATGGAAGTCTAAAATATACAATGATCTTCCAGAGAATAGGGCATCCATCATTTACCATCAAGATATTTTCACAGGTCAATTGAAATAGCTTAGCTCTTTAAACTCATTAGTTCTAACCAGGCATGGTGACTCATACCTGTACTACCAGTAGTTGGTAAACTGAGCAGGTTGAGCACAAGTTTGAAGCCACCCTAGGCTACATAGCAATAGGCTGTCTCTTGGGAAAAAAATACATGAAGAAAAGAAAAGTAGGGAAAAAATGAGAAGATGGAAAGAAAGGAGAAGGAGGAAAAGGAAGCAAAAAAAGGAAGGAAGGAGGGAGGGAGTAAAAGAAGGGGGAGGGAGGGAAGGAGGGGAGGGGGCTAGGAAGAAAGAAAAGAATGACTCTCTGGATCTTCTGAAAGTGAACAACATTCCATAACTGTCATTTAGATTCACTGCTTCCTGACAGCTTGTCACATGACAGAATGATAGATTTCAAAGAGATACAAGAAAGAAAGGAAGGAAATGAGTGAGCATGGAAGAGAAAAATGGGAAGAAAGGGAAGTAATTGAAATCTACTCAGTGAAGCAACAGCAAAAAGAGAAATTGAAGGGATAGTCCCCTGTTTACAAATATCTATTGATATCTAAACAGAAATTTGGATGAAGTGAATACAATATTATCCCTTAAAGGAGTCAGGAGGTGTTGAACAAAGACTAAATTCTTAGGAGGAGGAAGGAGAGGAGGAGGAGAAAGAAGAAGAGTAGGTGGAGAATTGTCCAAGGTTATATTCATTACAAAAATGAGTACTTTAACAATATGTTACAATTAATAACAATAATATCCAGTTCCTATTAAAATGTAAACATGGCAGAAATGATTTGAACTTCCTTCAGTAATTATGACCAGAGTTTATATCATGGGTATACTTACTTGATCAAGTTCCACACCATTATTTTGGGAGGCAAGTCAAATAGTAAAGTCAAATATTAGAGTTAAATAGTAGAACCAAATAGTAGAGTCCAACAGTAAAGCCTTTACATGCAGGCCAGTAGCTCTTCTCCTAATTTCTTCTTCTTCTTTATTCAGTGCCCTGCAGAGGTAACATGAATTCAATGAAAATCTCAGGAACTGATGCTACCCCTCCTCCATGTAAAATCAAGAGCAGCAATCATGTATTCACCTTTTATTGAGTATCAGATATTTGTGGGCTGTTTATTCTTTGTTTGTCCTGCATGTTAGGAAACTCTGCCACTTCCTTTATAGATGTAGAAAACTGAAACAGCTAGAAGTTAGTTTCTTTGTAGACCTCATGTCATTAGTCCTTGACTTAATGATAGAATGAGACAGGCTATAAGGGAGGAATTGTGGGGAACTGTGGATACTAAAAGCAGATACAGTCATAGATATATTGACTTTTAAAGTCACTGAACTCATAGATTAATTTTTTTGTGAGGGCAAATAACTATATTAATATAGAACCACACCACCAAAACAGTAAAAGAAAACTTGCAGTGTAGGCCCCAGTGCAGGATCTCATGGAAAACTGTTGGGAGAGGCAGGATTTGGAACGGCTGCCTGGATATAAAGGGAGGTTCGCATTTCACCTCTCTGTGTGATTATCAACAGAGGAGATATCAAAATAAAATTCACCTCCTCTATTTGGTATCACTACTTGTGTTGGTGGGAATGACAAATGATTTTCTGAATTTTAAAAGTGCCTACAGCTTGCAAATGCCTCTGTTATGCATATCTAGGGTTATTATGTGTTGTGTGGAAGAAAAGTTCTCTACTCTCATATAATTAATACAGACTTAGTGATTTGCTAGGCAGGAAATAATATATATGGTCAGAGACTGAGTGTTTCTTTTTATTTAGGTCAAATATCCTTATGCGTTTCAAAGACTAGAGGCCCTTCAGAAGACACAGGGAACCTTTTGGAAGTAAAAACCATGCCATAACTATCATTTACACTCCCTGTCTCCTTACAGCTTGTGATATCACAGAATGTTAGATTTTAAAAAGATACAAGGAAAATTTTCAGAACAAAAACCATCTCCAGATCAAATAAGAAAACTGGAACCCAGAGTAGCAGAAAGACTTTCCATGTAAACAAACCACAGATAAGCAGTTCTTAGAACTACACTAAGTCAATGATGAGGAAATCCGAACATAATTTTATGATTAAAGGGTATAGATTTTTGTCTATTTATACCCAGTACGATATGTCTGGATTCTGGTAGAATCTGCAATAAGCTCAAGGAAATGTCCATGGACATTTAAATGATAAAAGACTACCCCTTAGCAGTTTGCCATGTTCATTCTCACAATGGAATAGCTTTTTCTAGAATAGCAGTATCATCTCCAAATGCTTTCATTAAAACACTGATTCTCAACCTGTGCCTTACAATCCCAACATGGATCACATATCAGGTATCCTACATATGAGATATTATATCATGATTCATAAGAGCAGCAAAATTAATTTTGTAGTTGGTGAGCAGCATACCACGAAGAACTGTATTAAAGAGTTGCAGCATTAGGAAAGTGGAGAATCACTGCCTTAGAAGTGTAGAAGAGTGTAACTGCCAACAGCCAGCTATTAGTCTCCTGATGGAAGAACTGCCTATGCTGAATTTGTTATGATCTTGTCCTGAGTAGTTGTAACCTATATGACCAGGTGCCAGTGTTTTGAGAAGGCTGCTTATATGATATCCAGAGTGGGCTTATGTTATTTATTGCACAGCTACCAGTTCTTGAGCCCCCAGTAAGACCTGTTCTGCTAAGGATTGGATAGGCCTTTTATAACTCTGACTAGAGTTTGCAAAAGCATGATTTTCCCCTTATTAAGTTTCTTTTCCTTTTAGTAGTTTTGCTAAGTAATTAAGAACAAATGAAGTCATAACGTGCCTCAAAAGAGATCCCAAGAGCAAAGACTGAAAATTACTATGTTTTCTACAGATACAGCTATATGGCCATGGAAATATTAAAATATTTGTCATACTAGTTAGTAAGCAGTCATTGTCTCAAAAGGCCTAGACATTCTCATACTACCGCGCTCAAGCCGACTGGTTCCTCTATCCAGGGATTGCATAATCCACCAATTAAGGGGAAATATATGACATAGCAGAGGCTGCAAAGGCCCCAGCCTCTAATTGTTCTCTGCCCTGCCTAACTGTATTAGCCTAACAGAACAGTATAGAAATGAGCTTGTAACCTAATTGCTCCAAGCCAAACTAAAGTTCTAATAGCTCTAGAGCATTTAGTCAAGATATCCACCTTGAACTAACTGGCCTTTCTTTCTTACATTTTAATTTTCAATCTAATAACCAACCTAATCTAATTCATGTCTTTTTGCTCAGTAGACGTCATCTCTTCACAAGACATGCAGGCAAGAAATTTAGAATAACTCAGAAACCTTCCTCTCATGTAGTTTGTCAGTTTGAAAACTAACACTTTTCCACTGGAGCAATTCTATTCCACAACCTTGCTCCACAATTTATACAACAGAAGTCAGATTTGTTTCCCAGAACCTCAGACTCATGTTCTTTAATAAATTTGACTAAATGGTGAATCGTGGAATTCCAAAAGTCCTTGGCAAGATCCTTTGGAATCTCCTTTTCTCTTAGTTCTCCTGAGATCCATCCACCCTTTACCAAACGTCCACAATTTAGGTCTTGAGAAACGTCCAATTCAATTTTATTTACTGTCTGTGTCAAAGATTTGCCTGATATCCTCCTAAAGTTGCTTTCTTATGTAGATTGGACTTGTGATTTACATTTTTATTAATTATTTTATTTAATTACATATTAGATATTGTTCCCATCATTGCAGCCCTCACAAAATTTTTCCCTCTGTCTTCCCTCCCCTTTGCCTATGAGAGGAGCCCCCATTCCCTGGGTATCCCTACAGAACTAAGCACATTCTCTCCCCCTGAGCACAGACAAGGTAGCCCTTTGCTACATATGTGCACGGGGCCTCAGACCATCCACTATAGGCTCCTTGGTTGGTAGTTAAGTCTCTGGGAGCTCAAAGGGGTCCAGGTTAGTTGGCACTTTTGGCCTTCCTATGGGATTGTCATCCCTGTCATTTCTTTGAATCCTTCCTCTAACTCTTGCATAGGGATCCCTGGATTCTGACCACTTCTTGGCTTTCTGTACCTGCATCTGTCTCAGCCAGTTGCTTGTAGTCTTTCAGAGGGCAGGCATGCTAAGACAATGACTGCAAGTGCAACATAGCATCAGTAATAGTGTCAAGGGCAGGTGTCTGCCCATAGGTTAGATCCCAAGTTGGGCCAGTTACTAGCCAGACATTCTTTCAGAGTTTGCTCCATTTTTGATTCTTCATTTCTTTTAGACAGGAGTAATTTAGGGTCATTGTTTAAATCTTCAAATCTTGCTCTATGAAGCATTTCCTTCTAACCATAACCTATAATCTCACTTTCTGTCTCTCTGTCTCTTTGTCTCTCTATCTTTTTCAGTCTTTCTTCCTCATCCTCCTCTTTTTTCCTCTTCCTCCTCCTCCTCCTCTTTATCATCCTCCTTCTATCTCTAGATATGTGTATTGCTGTGGCTTCAACCCATTGCTTCTCATGCTGTATGTAAACACTGTACCACTAAGCTACATCCCTTGACCACTTAAACTTATTTCTATCAAAACTCCTATAAATATTACATTGCACTATTTGTTATAGCACTTCTTTCTGCACAAAAATGATTGGAGATAAGCATAGCATATATTTTCTGTCTTCATCCCTTTGAGCACAATTGAGAACACACGAGATGTGAAATAAATGTTGTATACTGAATGGATTGATGGCAATATTCATTAGAATGTATGGTGGTGAGTTCTTGTCAAGATGACAGAAACCTGGACATACATGGAAAGAGGACATCTGAATTGAGGTTATCCTCTATCACACTGTCGAGTAGGTAAGCCTAGGGGGCATTTTATTGGCTGATGGATGAAGGATCACAAGTCTCACTAAGGCCTATATTACCCTTGGGCAAGTGGTATTAAGCAACCAAACTGAGCAGCTCCTGAAAAGCAGCACGTCCACGTCAGTTCCTGCCTCCACTTTCCTATCTTGAGTTCTTAACCTGATTTTCCACAGTGCTGGGCTATTATCTGAAAGTATAAGGTGAAATAAAACCTTTCCTCCACACTTTGCTTTTAGCCAGTGTTTTATCACAGCAGTAGAAAGCATCTAGGACAGTATTGGTGCTTCTAGAGACTATTCTGTACAGGTGATTTATCTGGGAATTAGCAACTTGTTTAATCTTACCTCTTCTGAACCTACTCTGAACATTTTTCTTGTCAGTGGCTCATGAGATGGCTAAATCGTGGTTGTGAACTTAACATGCAGGAGAGTTAATCACTGAAGACTTGCCCCTATTAATTTTGCCTATGCCTGTGTCTTGGGGGGGGGTATCTTCTTGATTGCTAACTGATATAGACCTATTCCACTGTGGTTGGTATCATTCTTAGGCAGGTAGACCTAAGATGTATGAAAAAGGAAGTGAATGAGAGCCTGGGAGCAAGCCAATACAATGTGTTCTTCCATGGCTCTATCTTCCCTGGATGATGGGCAGTGATAAGGACAGTGGTAGGGACATCTGAGACCAAATAAACTCTTTCCTCCCCAAAGTGCTTTTGGTTATGGTATTTATCACAGCAGCAGACGAAAAAGCTGGAGCATCACATTAACAAAACATTAGAAAGTTTTTAAAATACCTAAAACATGAATCACCTTTTAAAGTATCATGTCAGAACCCGACAGTTTATAAGTGAGACATAGAATTCCGCTGATGGTAAATTTGAACCTTTCAAGTGCAATGAATTCTTAGTATCACTTTCCAAATAATTGTGACGGGCTTCACCAGATGCCATCCTCCAGCAGTGGTGGCTATGAACTCGTTTCTTTCTTCAGCACTCTGACCCTACACTGTATTGCTTTCTCCTGTTGTGTACTATCAGAGACTAAGTGAGAACCAGGAATTGCCAAAGTCTTACTGCTCTAGCAACTGTAGATTCTATGAAGATGTCTTCCCTTGGGTTTGAAAGGAAAGTTTTGATTAAAGTATGTCCTCATATTCCTCCCTAGTCCTGAGCTTAGTGCTAACAGTTCTTACAAAGGAGAGTTCTTTAGGGCAGTATGGCTAGATCTCAGGTGTAGGATTCAGCCTTGGGTAAATAATTAGAGGTATTTTTGATAGGAATAGTGAAAGATCCTAAATAAAAGTATAGGATCATAATTTATACCTACTTCGGATGAAAAAGGTAGATTTTTAACCCTTGACCTATCTTCCCTAGGAATAATGTTCTAATAATATTCTTTAGTTTCCAGGACAGAAAATGTTGCATAATTGATATCTAGGGAATTTTAAAGATGTGTGTGAAAAAATTTATAAGAGACTTCGAGGTCTGTGTTGATATGAGGAAAAAGGATTTTTGGGATAGGTACAGCAATACCATCTGGTTGTTTCAGCCCTCAAGAGGTTTGCTAGTTCTAGGCAAACAGAGGCAATACTATGAGAACTTCATTACCAACAAACAAGCAAATAAATAAATAAATAAATAAATAAATAAATAAATAAATAAATAAGCAAATAAATAAATGAATATTTAAATATTTAAACAACCAGTGATATAATACAATAAGTTTCATAATTATGAAATATACCATTTTATGATCCATATATTACTATGGTTTTCAATTTTGTGGACAGTTCAAAATATAAAGACATTACATTGTTATGATTAATTTCAGTGGGTCAAAATGGGCCAGACATTTCTTTGCATAACATTAATTTATACAGAATCTCTGCTGATTTCTGTGAGAAAGATTCTTCTGAGTGAAATTATGAAGTTGAAAATTTTTAATACTTTAAATTTCTTTAAATAATCACAGTTCTTGCTTGTGTAAGCTTATAGCTCTCCATATGAGTGTGGGAACTCCTGTGTCTTCACCACTAGACAGACCCTAGACTACTATACTATGTCACTCTTTAACACAATATGTGAGGTTGTCCCTCTCTCGGCTCTTCTCAGAAGTCTCCATCTCACTTGGTAGTTTCTTCCTAAATTTTTGTTTCATGAGACAAACAGCCATAGGCTGAGCTCCACTTATTTCCATGTAAAAAATTTAAACGTTTGTCTTTCATCGGATGTTTCAACAAAGGAATGTGCCATCAGTTGAATAACCCAAGCAGTTAGCTTACTTCCTTGTTTACTCCCTACACACAAACACACACACACACACACACACACACACACACACACACACACACACACGACACACACACAAACACACACCTCAAAAACTGTCAAGGTCTACAGCTAGAGACGCGAATGCATAATAAAAGAACATAACTTTTTATTGCAGCACGCCAGTATTTTGTGAAAGACTGTGAGAGTCAGATGGCCAGCCAGAGGTGATCCATTCTGCCCAAGTCAGAATATTGTCTGATGCTTCAGCGTGACCCAGAACCAAAAGCCTGACCTCATCAGGAAAACTTATTTTCTAGTCAATGATTAATTTCTACTCCACTTCTTTTATTTAAGCATATTTTCAAAACTTGTGGGGTAACTATGGCAATGGACACCTAGAAGGCAGAAAGATCTTTGTTATTAATTTCTACATGCAGAGACAGGTCAGGTGTTGGCTGTGTTATTATGCAAATCTCCAAACATGGCAGTGTGTAACCTGCTGAGAATGTTCTTTCCAGGAACAAAGTGCCTTTTCAAAGAAATTTTCTTTGAGGTTACCAGTTATTTTGTTTACATTTAAAGGCATGGTTCTCATTGAGAAAGATATATTTTCTGATTATTAAATGTTACATTTTTATTGATTGGAGGGAATTGGTATAGTTTAGGGGTTGTTTCCATAGGAAGTATTTCAAAATTCTTAATTTAGATTGTTCTTGCGTAAACGGTATCACAATGATATCAGATATTATTGCAGGAAGGGTGGGACAATAAAGGCGACAGAATTGGAGGTGGGAGAAAATAACGTGTGCTTATAGTTCACTAATGGAATTGATAACCATTTAAACTACACTCTGAACGTTCCTCAGACCTGTACATAGAATACAAAACAAATGGTTATGCACAGATTCTTGTATTTCCAAACCACTAGAGCCAGCTGAAGTTCCAAAAAGACTGCTCCCAGGTTTTCCAAAGAATGTCC
This sequence comes from Mus musculus, assembly GCF_000001635.26. Classification (NCBI taxonomy): domain Eukaryota; kingdom Metazoa; phylum Chordata; class Mammalia; order Rodentia; family Muridae; genus Mus; species Mus musculus. The sequence continues at coordinate 68,166,312 of NC_000067.6, read as the reverse complement.
TTATATTTTAGATTTCACCTGCATGGTATGTTTCATCATAAAAATAATGACTTGAGTAGTAATTTTCAATCTAAGTCTGGCATTTATGAGAGTTCCTTACGTATATCCAATAGTTTTGAGTGTTCTGTGACTTCCCAGGTCTTTATCATTTATTTTAAAAGCTTGGGGCTAAGATCTTCTGTGCCAAGGATGTCTTACATTCTGCCTTTCGAATGATACCATTTTAAAGGATTATGATTCCATGAGCTAGTAATCCACTAACCAGTTTCTGGCAAAACAATGGCATAAGAGGGGAAAAAAGACTTCTGAATAGTTTAGTTTCAGAGTTACCATGGAGACCGGATACATTTCCTTTATTAACATAATCTTTTCCTTCATTTTTTAGTCCTTTTACTTTCTAGAAAGACGTCTCCTTTGATATGATCACAATTAAACAATGAATTCTGAAATTGAACTGGCATTTATAGAAGTTGGTAACAATGTAAAACAATTTTGCTTATCTGAAAAGCATTCTCCTTTAAAAGAAATTTATAGATAGCTTTTCAAGGCTTGTCATTTCCTATTAGGGTTGATATGATTCCAGTTTAGTTTTTTCAGAGTATAACATCACAGGAATTTTCCATTACATTATTTTCTTTCAGTAATACTTGGTCCATTCATTTTTGTGTCAGTTCTTAGTGTATCAGTGTCCCTTTTGTGTAACTTTGCTAAATGTATTTATCCAAGAACAGGCACAAAATCATGCATTATAGCACCATTGTAGTATTTGGAAATGTTCACAGTGCTCTAGGGCCACATCACCTCTAGTTAGAGTATCTTTTATAAAGCTCCTACTATATCCAAAATACAATGCTATCCAATATTGATGACACAGAAGGAATTATATGCATTCCCAACCTTTAAGGTATTTGTAATGCTCTGCTTAAATTACAGTGTATTCTCCTTTGGCATAACTCTCAGAGGCAATTGTAGTCTAATAATGCATTAATCAGGTAATTAATTTATGGCTGGTCAGTTAGGTAGCTTGTCTAGTAAAATTTTTCATCTTTCTGAGGTTTTTTTTTAAGGTTAACTTTAATTTTTAAGGTAGTGCTCATGTGTATGTTTGTGTGTGTGCATGTGTGTGTATGAAAACAAGTGAGAGAGAGGGAGAGTGGAGGAAGGAAAGATAGAGAGAAAGAGACTGAGACAGAGAGACAGAGAAAATGTACTGGTGCCTGGATAGTTCAGATGAAGGTCTCAGATCCCCTTGAACTAGAGGCACTTATGGTTCAGGGCTGCTTGGTGTAGGTGCTAGGAATTGATCTCAGAGCTTCTCTGAAAACACAGTTCTTACACTTGGGCTATCCTTCTACCTCACCTGCCACTTTTCTTTTCCTGTTGTTTTTACACTTTGATACTTTAGCATTTGGGTTTAAATTGTAAGCTACATATTTTATAGGTTTTATGTTCATAACTGATCTTGTTCTTAAATATAGGCTCAAGATACGAAAGACTGCAACAATGTACAAAACTATTAAAAGAGAATATAACTTTGATTATAATCATCTCTTAAATGTCTGGGAAATTGTTATTAGCATTTTTGACTTTGGAAACTTCTCTTAGAAAAAAGCAAGTGACTAAACAAACAGAATACTCTTTTGAAAAGATTGCTACAAAATTGAACTTGTAAACTAAGTAGAAAGCTACAAAATGACTTACAGAATCTTGTGAAAATCATATGCCCCAGTGCAGGGGAATGCCAGGGCCAGGAAGCAGGGAGTTGGTGGGTTGGGGAGCAGGGTAGGGAGAGGTTATAGGGGACTTTTGGGATAACATTTGAAATGTAAATGAAGAACATATCTAATAAAAAAATCAGAGCTCTTCAGAAATGCTAGTAAAACATTTTCAGTTTCAATATTACTTTGTATTTCAGTGATATCCATGAGTTCTGGTTACACTATATTTCAGTTAGAATGAAAAGTAAATATGGAACTGGAGTTCATTTCTCTTCACAATTCAATGCCAGCCATCTTTGGAGCCAAAACCAAATAATACTGTGCCAGTTTGGCCTTGTCAACAATTCAGTTACCATGACAGAATATTTGAAAAATTAACCCTAAAGGAGCAATGGTAGATTTGGACTCACAATTTCAGGGGTTTGAGTCCAGTGTCATCTGATACCATGGCTTTGGAGCTGGGGGTTCCTATCATTAAAATGGAGAAGACATATACATAGGTGAGACATGATGGTTTTCCTAGTCTATATTACCACCACCTACTTTATGCTTTTAAATATTCACATAACTATAATTGTGAAGTTCAGTATAAGGAGATCAGAAAGTACAGTAAGGCTGCACTTATGGAGCGTCACAAGTTTCTATGATATGAGGAAAGGCATGAGCACCATAGAAAGCTCATATTAATGGGGATCTCCACTGAGTCCATGGAAATGCATCCTTAAAGAAGTGAAATTCCATAACTACAGTTTGATTAATTACGTATGCATATAACTTATTGAGAGGTTACAGTTTGACGAATTTAAGAGAATTATTTTTTTAAATAACAGATAACTTTGAGACAGATACACAGCCCATTTCCTGTCTATCATATGAGCTTTCGTCTGCACCTAGCTTGGGCACATGAAATAGCAAGTGAAGCTTTCCTTTGCAGTGATGAAGTCATCTTCACATGTGTTTGTTAGGACACATAGCAGTGTGTTGTGAGCCTTGGCAAATCTTCTAGACTCTTGGTTGTACATACCTCATTATCCAAAATCTTGTGGTAAGATTGCACAATGCCCCATAATAATGTTATGTGGAGATTGTGTCTTTGAGGAAACGTAAGTTTACATGTAAGGTATCTAGCCATCTCTAATTCTAAAAATAGTTTCGTTCATCATGTTTTAAGTGAAAAGAAAATCTGGGAGGCCAATAACTGTACCCAAGCTATTAATAAGTGTTCCGAGATATGTAATGTGGTAACGTATTATTTAAGCCACTGTGGGCATTGCTTTATTATACTGAAATAATTGGTGTTGACAAAGAGGATTGTAGGCTAACAAGATAAAAGACTGGGTCATATTTTGTATGTTTGTTTAATGACGAAAGGTGTGTAATGCATTTTACAAAATTTTAAAAGTGTGATTAAGATAAAATCAAGTGAAATGATGGTGATATGTTTCTACAAATTACATTAATTGCTTGATAGTATAAGGCAAATATGATATTACTTCAGATTGTGTATGTACTTATCCTTGTGAATGTATGTACATTCAGAAAGATTCATGCAACTATAAAATCACAACTTCTTATCATTTTCTAAAACACAAAATAAGTAAGGTGAATGTTTTAATTCATATGCTGCTTATTTCATAAAATTTCCATTGTTAAAGTAAGATAACTTTGTAAGTAAATTGTCTTCCAAATGAAGTATATAAATATGCCCTTACCTTCTATTTTCTAGACGGTGCTAATCATTTACTTAATTCTTATAAATTAACTAGCTAATGTTCTTTAATGGAATTGCACATTATAAACAGATAATAGCTTTTGAAAATAAATATATATGCCCAATCTCCCTAAAGTAATGAGAGGAAATAAACTTGTACACCAAAGAAAAATGTTTTCAAAAGGTTACATTGCTACAATCATTCAGTTATAACCTTTAATTTCACTAATGCCAATCCTATTACACCAACTGGTCTTTCTTTGAAAAAAAAAAGTGAACTAATTAGAAAGACCTGAATATTCAGCTTTCACAGTTGGCGATATATCCAAACACCATTGTCAGAACTCAGCATTCAAAAGCAGAAGAAACTCTTAGCCACAAACAGCTGAATGAGAAATGCTAACCATACTTCTAAAATGCTAAAAGAAACAGATTCGTTTTTTTATTCTCAAAAAAACAAAAACCTGTGACTGTTTACTATTGCATTACCATTTCTAAAAAGTAACTTTAAGTTACATGTCAATAGTTCATTGATAAACTAGTAATAGTGAAGAAATAGTTGAAAAAATGCTTTCAATTATGATTTTCTGGTATCAGACTGATATTTTATAGAACAAGACTTACTAGGAAGTTAAAAATAAAATCATCCTTGCTCTTGGTAATAAGTCAATTTTCAATTAAACTGTCATTTTTATGTTTTATTTTCCTTTAGTTAAAAACCTTTAGACTGTTATCTAGTTTTCAGAACATTTGCTATATATAAAATGCAAGGAAGATTTTTAAAAATGCATTGATATTCACATACCAGTAGAAATATCTTATCAAATATTTGAATGAGTAATGGGTTTAAATTACACACTTTGAAATAGCTATAAATGAGAAATAAACTATGAATAAGAGTATGATTGCATCATTTTAGAATGTAAAGGCCAAGGAAAATAATCCATATTCAGAAAATGAGCCCAAAATGTTGCTGAAAACTCGGTTCTCTCCAATAAATTTTATGTGTTCTGTCCTTTCACATAACAATGATACGATCGTCCAGCTAGCAACAATAAGAGGCCATCACTCCTTGTGGGTATTATTTCACTAACCACTGTTTCAGGGTCCTCTTGTTTGCACAGGCAGTCATCACGATGCCCGCCTGACACATGCCTCACATTTCTATAGTGTTCTCTACAACATGACTCTGGAGACAAAAACCAACAAAACTTTTCTCAAAGCAGAATTTAGCACCATCTGCTTTGTTTTGAGTATTGTCAATACAGTCTCAGAACTAGAACCTAATGTTGGTGACAAACATAGAAAGGTCAAAGGAAAACAGGGGAAGAGAGCGCCCTGAACTCATTAAAGAAGCCCTGATGTTTATAGTCACACGCTTTCTTATAACACATGCATTTTACAATCCCCAGATTCCAACTATGTCCTATCCACCTGCTGAACATCTAACTCACCCCTTTGCTCAGGGATATGTAAAGGTTACAGGAGTTCTCTAAGTCACAGCTTTTTCATCTCCAAAGTAATATTATACCAGTAAACAGGGAGGTCAAGTACACATGGCCCAGAGATTAATGCACAAGAGGAACTTTAAAAATGGGCCTGATGATGAGGACAAAGGGGAAGGATTCTCTCATTCACTCCTCGAGTCTGCTAATGATGACTTCTCCATGGTAGGTCTGTGCCAGTGCCTGACTTTACTAGGGGAAATGTCGCTGGTTGAAGCCATTCTCCTCCTGGGTGCCTGCCTACAAATGGGAAACCTGAATAGTAATTATATTTGGAAGTAATTATAAAGAGTAGGCTGTAAGTCTCTCTGGGTATGTTTACATATGTTCCTTAGGAGGATCTACATTTACATTGTGTCAGCAGATCCTTCTTAGAATTTTACCATTAATAGCAGCCTCAGATATTTTTGCACATAAAGAGTTTATTTTGAATGTTTTAAGGAAAGATGGAGTTACCTCATAATTGTAAAAATTACTTACAGAATTGAGAGAGTTGTACTGTGTATACTTGTAAATGTAGAGAGTAGGGATCTGTCTATACATTTATATAAAATAAAAATAAAATTAAAAAATGAATTCCGGCTTAAAAAAATGAGGTTGTTTAATCTAGTTCTAAATGTGAAAACCAAGACCTCTGAATGCTGCTCATTCATTCAAACTGCACCAGTGATGGAGAATACAGAGCACACAGCATTCCAAAGGAACACAGACATTTTGGCCATGATTATTGTGAGGGTTTTTCCTGTGCCATCTTTGGAGGACTTTCATCTCTTAGACAATCAGTGTAAGTGTTTTCAGGCACTACAATTTGTGATGATCAGAGCAGTCTTCTTTCTAATGTGTCTACAGTGTTCAGAGATGGATATAGATTTTGTTGTTTTCTTCTTTTTTTTCTTTTTTCTTTTTCTTTTTTTTCCTTTTTCGTTATCTTAATATGACTGTACTTTATGCAACTGTTTCATCCAACTGTAACATTAAAATAGTTTAATCAGAGGACCATTTTAGGGATAAAACATAGCCTGTTTAGTTTGTTGATGAACAATTTGGAAAATATGAGCATGACTGTTTTTTAAGATTTTGTTTTATTTTATGCATATGGGCATATGCTTGCCTGTATGTCTGCACTCACCTTGTATGCCTGGTGCCTGTGGAGGCCAGAAGAGGACACCAGTTCCCTATAACACCAGTTACGGATAATTGTCAAATGTTATATCTGTGCTGGGAATTGAACTTGGATAATTTGGAAGAGTAGCCAGTACTCTTAGCTACTGACCCATCTCTCCAGCCTCAAAGATATACTTTAGTGATCAATTTTATTTTGAATTTTCCTTATGAAGTCAAATCTCTCCATCCTCAAAGACATACTTTAGTAATCAATTTTATTTTGAATTTTCCTTATGAAGTCAAATGTTTCTGTTTATGATGGTTGAAAATGGTAGAAAGCATCTGCAATAGTAGGGTCCTACAGGGATAGCCTGAATTTTGATAGATATGAAATAGTGTATATAATTGAAGACTGAAGTGTGGACACTATGCCCCTCCTTAGATTTGGGAACAAAACACCCATGGAAGGAGTTACAGAGACGGAGTTTGGAGCTGAGATGAAAGGATGGACCATGTAGAGACTGCCATAGCCAGGGATCCACCCCATAATCAGCATCCAAACGCTGACACCATTGCATACACTAGCAAGATTTTATTGAAAGGACGCAGATGTAGCTGTCTCTTGTGAGACTATGCCGGGGCCCAGCAAACACAGAAGTGGATGCTCACAGTCAGCTAATGGATGGATCATAGGGCTCCCAATGGAGGAGCTAGAGAAAGTAGCCAAGGAGCTAAAGGGATCTGCAACCCTATAGGTGGAACAACATTATGAGCTAACCAGTACCCCGGAGCTCTTGACTCTAGCTGCATATATATCAAAAGATGGCCTAGTCGGCCATCACTGGAAAGAGAGGCCCATTGGACTTGCAAACTTTATATGCCCCAGTACAGGGGAATACCAGGGCCAAAAAGGGGGAGTGGGTGGGCAGGGGAGTGGGGGTGGGTGGATATGGGGGACTTTTGGTATAGCATTGGAAATGTAAATGAGTTAAATACCTAATAAAAAATGGAAAAAAAAAAAGACGGTGATATTTAGAAATGACAATGAGAAACTTGTCTTGATAATAACATTTAGTAATATTATATTTGTACATTAATATTTATATCCATGCATTAATATTAATATAGCAACTGCAAACAAACAAGTATTAATCAATATCATGACAGAGAAATAAAAATTCTCTGGATATGATATTTCTAATGTCTTGTCCTTTATGTGCTGAGAATAAGTTACAGATTTTGCCTATTGAGGGGAATAGTAGAAGCCTTTACCCACAAAGTTTAAAAGTAGCTTAGAATCCTTTTGCAGAATTTAAGATTTCATATGATCATGGGAGCAGAGGAGACTTTGGAGAGCTATGAAAAGCAATGGGAGACACGCAATCTCCCCATAGGAAAATGAAGTTTCCTCTGGTTCTCAACATGGAATACTGGCACAGCCTCTGTTAAAATTTAGTTTTCTTTCTGATAGTGCACAAAGCAGCCACCCATGGGTGAGCTACCAGCAGAACCAAATCCATAATATGACTTGCATCATACCTGTTTCACCTTGTTGCCAAGCATCGAAATACACTGTCTTTATAATTTCTTCTTTCCTGCTTTTCCATGGGGGGAAAAATGTTCTGTAAAAAGTTAAGCAACTTAATATTATCCTTCCTTTCAGACCCAGACATTTGCTTAGTGTATTTTATTTATTTGTTCAAACATGCAGGCTTTATGTGAAACAAATTATCTCATTGATAAGAGCTTTAGCTCTCTAGTAAATATATTATTCTTCATTCCTTTAATCCTCATATCATAGTCATATCATAATTTTCCTTTTCTTTATTTGATTCTATATTGAGTTTACACTATAGAGGTAGAGAGTTGGATATAGGACCATGGAATTCTTAAGAGTGGTACAGACAGAGACTACAGATTTTGGAATTACAACTATTTGGGTGGCATTCAAAAGTAATAGCTAATATAAAATCGTATGGGTGTGAGGATAGATTAAAAAGTGTAAATAATATTCCATCACGGACAGATGAAAGTTCAGCTCTAAACAAGACATTTTTCCTGTATTTTCTTTCTTTTTTATTGGATATTTTACTTATTTACATTTTTAATGTTATCACCTTTCCCGGTTCCCCTCTGGAGACTCCCTATCGCATCCCCCTTCTCCCTGTTTCTATGAGGGTGTGCCCCCACCCACCCACAAACTCCCACCTCCCCATCCTGGCATTCCCTTAAGCTGGAGCATCGAGCCTTCCCAGGACCAAGGACCTCTCTTCCCATTGATTTTTACCCTACCCTATTAAGCTTATTACAAAAGAGAAGATGGAGAGATTGTAAGCACCAGAAGATAGAGAGATAGGGTGTGAAATGTCCTGAGCAAGGCACAGCCATTGCAATTATGAATAATAGCAGGGATGGATGCCTACACTGGGTCTACAGAAGAATAGACCCCTCCAGAGTTATGAATGGTTAGAAGAAGTACTTAGGGAGCCCTGCATTCACTGTTAGATGGTTTGATACTGACAAGTTCAAACAGATGGGAAGTTCACTGATGTGTGAGCCAACTCATATGCCCACCTGTTCCCAATGGGTTAGACCAGTGCAGAGTTCCAATTCACTGATCACACAGATACCCCTGGTTAAATCAAATAGGTCATGAAATAAAACCAAAGGTAAAAGGATTGCTGATGTTGGTAGAGTTGGTAGAGAAATAAAAGTAGATGGAGGAAGAAAGTGATCAGAATAGAATATATACATGTCTGAGAATGTCAAATAAAATTAATAAGAGACAACATGTATAAAAATTATAAACTGAGAAATTTATTACATATTTGGAAATCTAAAACAAAGACCAAGAAGGAATATCTAGCCTATAGGAGAGAAACTGAGCTAGCTTAGTTTTGCCAACTATAGAGTGCAGTAGTTTGAATGGGAATGGTCTCCAAAGGCTCATATATTGATTGTTTGGCCCCCAATTGTAAACTCTTTTGTATCAACATCCAGTGTGTTGGAGTCTCAGGGGTAGAGCTATATTAGCAGGACACAAGGTGCACACAGCCAAGTCAGCCAATGCACACTTTATTCAAAGTTTCAGCATCTTTTATACAAAAGGCAGAATATTTTCCACAGTTTACAGTAGATACTGTTTACCTAGCAATAGCTTATCTTATCTTGGCTTAAAGTGACCCAAACCTCCTTGCAGACTGAGAAATTTGTCTGTAGTCCAACTCTCAGATGTGTTGCTTTGAACAAAGTTGCTCTCTCATGAGAAAAAGATCATGAAGGGCACTCCCTCAGACATGCAGCATCGTTGTCAAAGTATCAGGATTCTCTGAAGAGAAAGTATGCCTCCTCTTTATCTTAGTATTTTAAAATTGACAGAATCCTTCTCTGCCCATCAGCTAGCAACCTGGGAGCAGTCTCCTCAGACCATTTCTCTACAGTATGGGAAGGACTAGAAGGTGTGACTTTGTTGGAGGAGGTGTGTCACTTCAAGTTTCTAAAACTCACATCATTTTCATTTACCATCTCTCTGCCTCCTACATGCTGATATGGATGTAAGCTCTCAGCCACTGCCTAGGCACCATGACAAGCCATTATATAGCTTTCTCCTTAAACTATAAACAGTTTGTTAATATAAGATTTATAAACTAACATACTATAAATTATAAAATAAGTATTAGAATGTATTAATTAAAACCTATTTTAAAAGATTATTTGCAAACTATTTCTTTTCACCTCATTATACTTATAATTATTTAATAGATTTTAGTGGCAATGATTTCAATCTCCACCTTCAAAGGATGCTTTATGTTTGTTGGTCTCCAAAATGAACTGACATTTGCCTAATAGAGCAGCCAGTGTCTTTTGTTCCTGGTTAGTATTAGAGAGATTTAAATATCAGGCAAGACTAAATAGTGATATCATGAGGTTACAGGAAGGTTAATGTTATTTAGGCAGATGGTAAATCGCAGATACAACCTGTTGTCACAATAATAATTATGTGTGGAAATACAAGTATCACAAATAAAAACTGAAAAAAAATTTCTCCACACATATACACAAATTCACTAATAACAATTTTCATAGTATAAGTAGCTATTTGTCACAAAAAATGTTATGTTCTTATTCATCAGTCATTATATAGACTAATGCATTCAACATATTTAGTATATATTTAACCATTATTTTCATGCATATTTCTAGGTAGTAATGGCTTGAACATTTATTCTTTTAAAAAATGATGAATGAAGTATGTTTTCTGACTCATTATTATATACCCACTCTTCTGTATCTAAGAACAGATTCTAATAGAAGATATAATGACTCAAGTCTGTAATATGAATATTGGGAAGAAAGCCTGGGCTACATAGTGCATCCTATGGGAGACCTGGGCTACCAACTAATCTGAGGAGAAATCAAAGAAAAAAATTCAGATTTCAAATTATTTACTCCCCTAATCCAGACATGTAGTTCAAATAAATTATATTTAAGTTGTGTTTTCTTTGATCAAGGCTGTTGTTACTTTGCCAATATAATTTGTAGCTAAAGTCTCCAGGTCAGTTACTGGGAAATGCTCATTTTTCTCAGCAGGTACTCCAGTGAATGTGATTATTAGGTTTTTAAAGGAAGGATGATATTTCAAAAATCTGTAAAACAAGCTCTGTCCCAATGCTTTGAGGTGTTCTCTGATTTTAAAAAGAATGCTATAAATGTTGGCATTTTCTTATTAGAAGGCCTGATTTGTTTTCTAAAGCAATCCCCAGGGATATTCACAGTGAAGCCTAGTGTGCATGAGATGGCTGTCAGATGAACAGCTGCCCTCTGAAAGCAACCAATTAAATAACACAGCTGTCTGAAGCTGTCACTTGAAATCACTGCAGCTCATCTAAACAAGTGATTGAAAAGTCGTAGTAAACATATCTGAGATGGGAGTCATGAAGGTAGCTGTCTCAGATACAGAGAATCATTAGATGGCAAATAGGTAGTTAGTTGTAGATAGTCTTCTCTCTAAGGCAGAGATTCCTCAAAACATATTTTCATAGAGCAAAGAAAGGCAGCTGCCTAGTTTTGTGTTATTGGCTGAGAGTATATTAGCAAGCAGGACAAGCCAATGGGAATCCTAAATTCTATGGTCTTCAGGAGAATACAAAAGTAAGATTATTTGCTGGGCTTGTTCATTGATCTGGTGTTGTGGCCTTAGAGGTTTTCATCTGACTTTTCCATACAAGCAACTACTATCTAATGACTTTATTAGCATCACTTCCAATAGTCATTTAGGGTGATAACACATTCAGTGTGAGCTTTGCTCTACTTCTTACTTTTCTACAATGTGTGTGTGTGTGTGTGTGTGTGTGTGTGTGTGTGTAATATGTAAGCACATGCATGAATACACTTTACTATATACAACTTTAAAGAATAATATATACAGATCTCTATATCATATATGCCAACACAAAAATTACTACTCTTAATATATGTGACCACTGTCATTAAATAGTATAATTTGTATGGGCTTCTTCTGACTTTAAAGTTTACCTATAAAAATTAATTTATATAGGCATATGTGCAAATAAATGTAAAATCCATCAATAAATTTCATTTAAGACCATTGATATTTCACATTTATAATTTTTAACCATTTTAGTACTTCTAAAATTGAATTATAATAAATACCTTTCTTAAGTGCTCTGGAAAGAAATATGCAGTGGAAGTTTTAAAAGACATTTATCCTTGAAATTAAACAAAGATGATTCCTAAATTGCTTTTAAATATGCCAAAACATATAAATATATAATGAGATAATTGTAGTTTCTGTTTAACCAATTATATGTTAGGATGTGCAGCATAAATTTTATTTTTCACTTTTGTAAAACTCAATGCTAGGTATAATTTTGAGTCACTGTAACAGAACGGTGTCATGTACAAGTAGGTGCCCATGAAGATTAGACACCCAGGGTTACAGGATAATGGCTTAACTAATATTTTAAGTGTTTGTATGAGTAATTAAATTCCATTGGAAATTTGCTATCAAAAGGTGAGCTTGCTACAGGCTGAAACTTATGAATGTTATCTGTCACTGCTAAATGTGGGCTTCATGATAGATTTGGCATTTACTTGATGAGAACAGAAAGCTTTCTTATTTTACGAATTCCTACAATTACTTCACCCCTTTCTGCTGGAAACAACCCTATGTCTTTCTATTCTGTTTGCCATACTGTCCTAGGCATTATCCCTGACCTCAACCGTTACGTTCTATAATTACATGGGGGAAGCACTCCAAAGCCATGACAGTAAAAGCAACATCAAAAATAAAAAGTTTCCTCTAATGCTCACAGTAGAATAAGAGTTATTGATTACTGGACAAATGGCAAACTTTTTTTTTTTTTACATAAGTAAGATCTAGAGAAATAGATGTTCAAAAGATTGTAAGAAGGATCAGGGCAATGGTTATCCAACTTTGACATATCAAATCCATCTGCAGGGCTTATAGTACTACATTTATGGACTCTAATGTCAATGTTTATAAATTTATAGCATGGTAGCACTTGTATGTTCAAGCCATCTCTTGAAGAAATTGACTAAGTCCCCACTTCTGACGCTCCAGGGAGAGTGAGGCCAGTAGCTTCCCATTGCTGTGTTAGGCATATCTGTGACATGGAAGTGAGGGAAGGCTGATTTTACTTTATAACCTGATTTACCAGCATAGTACAGGCCAGGATAGGCAAGGTTCACATTTGTAGCAGATTTTCAGAGGTTACTAATGTTATGAGAGTCCACATTGTAAAAACAGTGAAGGAACTTGTGTAGCCAAAAATACCTTTGACTTCTTAAACTATTTAGCACTAATAAGCTATTTTAAAGCCTTACATTTAATAAGCTCTAGAAAACAGGCAACTTCTGGATCCAAGGCTCAGATGTCATTGCAGAAGGCAGGGTGGAAATACCATAAAAGCCAGAGAGATTGTTTTTCCTAGTAATGTTAGAAGCTACATTCATAAAGTCTCATCAACATGACTGCCTCAACATGAGTTGAACAAAAATAACAGTAATATACTAAAGTAGATATTGGGGTTGGTGGGGTGGAGATGGGACACAGATGAGACATCCAAGAGGCCTCAACTCTATACAAAGAACTAGAAGCAACTAAGGAATCCTGAAAGCAAGATATATCATCTTCCCCAGATTATCCAGTACCAAGTGGTCAGCCCTGAAGATATACCATACAAGTAACAATATACAGACTGAATTGGTTATATTGATTTATGCATATGAATTTAAGAATATGTATGTACATACATATATGTATATAACAACAATTAATGAGAAAAGAAGACATGAATTTTAAAGAGAACAAGGAATGCTTTGAAGGGAGAAAAGGGAAGGGTTAAATAATATAAAATAATCTCAAAAAATAAATAATGGAAAAAAGTAATGTTTATGAGTAAAATTTAGGGGGCTGGAAAGATGGCTTAGTGATTAAGAGCACTGGCTGCTCTTCCAGAGGACCCGAGTTCAATTCCCAACAACTACATTGTGTCTCACAACTATCTATGATGTATCTGGTTTATCTTCTGGCATGCAGGTGTACATGCAGATAAAGAACTCATATATTAAAATAAACAAATCTTATTTTTAAAAAGAGTAAAAGTAAGTATAAGTAAAGATGAAATTTATTTCACTGAATCAATGAAGCAGGCCTCACAGGGACTCACAGAGACAAAAGCAGCAGGTACTAGGGTGGCCCAGCTGTACACCAGGTCCCCAGTGTGTACATTGTGGTTTCGTAGCTCTGTGCTTTTGTGCCATGCTTAACAGTGGAGAAGGGCCTCAGACTCTTTTGCTAGTCTTGGAATTCTTTTCATCCTATTGGGTTGTGTTGTTCAGGCTTGATATGAGGGTTTGTATGTTGTTTTGTTGGGTTTTGTTGTTGTCCCATGGAGGTCTGATCTTTTCTGAAGGAAACTGGAGAGGGAGTAGATTAAGGGGAGAGAAGAGATTGGGGGTAGCTAGGAGTAAAGAGGGGTAAACTGTGATCCAGATATATTGTATAAGAGAAGAATCTATTTTTGAATTAAAATATATAGATAGGTAGATAGATGAATGGATAAATTATAGATAGATAGATAGATAGATAGATAGATAGATAGATAGATAGATGCCTGCATATATACATATATGCATACATACATAGATTGCATACCTAGCGTCTATGATTATGCCCTAATGTACACACACTACATATTTCAAACTACATGTAATATTCTGTTTTTCCATTACTATGTGGATCAGATTAGATCTAAAAAATAATAGAATTATAAATGCCTATGTCTATGTGAGTATTTTAATTATTTAATTTGATCATTTATAATAATTCTATTCCAAAATTTTTCAGTCTTCATTTCATGTTAAATTTCTTTAAGGACATTTAATAGTGACCTCCCCAGCCCCCCCCTCCCCCAGTGCTGTGAAAAATAAATTTAGCCAGACTAAATGTTAATTGCAACATTGCAAGTTTAAGAAAAGGATGGAATGGTGAGGCTAACACATATTAGAATTGTTTCTATCCAATAAATTAACTTTTTTCATTTTTGCCTCCAATGAGCATTCTATCTAAAAGAGAAAAAATAATCAGGCATCCATCTTGCAGAAAATAGAAGTATAAAGATATTTTTAAATATTATAAATAATTGGTGGAAATCCAAATACACATCTATAGAACTTTGAAATGAGAAAGTGTTGAATGTGACCCCAAAGAAGTTGTAATTCATCAGAGTAAATCATCAGTGGCTCCCTCACACTGATGACTCTATCTCTGGGCCAACTTAAACTTAATAGCTATTGATGTACAGTGTGAGAATGTCAGTTATTCATTTACAAACTGTAACCTCATATAGTCTAGTCTGTCAATGTGTGTGCTACTCGTGAATATTCCAGCTCCAGGTAAACTTACTAGGAAATTTAGTACTGTCACAAAGTCACTTTAGTGAACAAAATTCAGAACCAAAGAAACCAACTAAATGTGGTCAATAAGTAGCAGGTCAAACTAGAACTTGTTTCTTTTCTTTTTTTTGTTTGCTGTTTTTTTTTTAATTTCAAATATTTTTGTAATAGTCTCTGAAGGTTACTCATGTGTCAATTCTTAGAGAAGATGAATAAAAATTAAGAGGCTAGACTCTGAGGTCTGTTAGCATGATTTTAGACCATTTCTTCAAACTTGGTTGCATTATGTTAGGTTTTTTACTGAGAGGCAACAAAGATGTAGGCACTGTAATTTACCTGCTTTTCTAAAGTCCATGTTCTAGAGGTTGTATAGCTGTAAATAAAGCCCTAAGTTAAACATTTTTGTGAAATTCATCATAGATTATCAGCCACACAAATGCTCAGAGAGAAACTGAAGAGATATCTCAAGGATAAAGAGCCTGCATTATGACTGCAGAGTACCCAAGGCTCCACTCACATCAAGTGGCTTACAACCACCTGTGAATCCAGCTCCAGGGGTCTGCTCCCATCTTCTGGCATTCACTGGCAACTGCACTCACATACATGTTCCTCAAAGTGGACACACAAGCATACACATAATTAAGAGTTAAAGTACATATTGTGCGAGTTCCTTTGTGATTGGGTCACTTCACTCACGATGATACCCTCCAGGTCCATCCATTTGCCTAGGAATTTCATAAATTCATTTTTTTAATAACTGAGTAGTATTCCATTGTGTAAATGTACCACATTTTCTGTATCCATTCCTCTGTTGAGGGGCATCTGGGTTCTTTCCAGCTTCTGGCTATTATAAATAAGGCTGCTATAAGCATAGTGGAGCATGTGTCCTTCTTACCGGTTGGAACATCTTTTGGATATATGCCCAGGAGGTTGCGGGATCCTCCGGTAGTACTATGTCCAATTTTCTGAGGAGCTGCCAGACTGATTTCCAGAGTGGTTGTACAAGCCTGCAATCCCACCAACAATGGAGGAGTGTTCCCCTTTCTCCACATCCTCGCCAGCATCTGCTGTCACCTGAGCTTTTGATCTTAGCCATTCTGACTGGAGTGAAGTGGAGTGGAATCTCAGTGTTGTTTTGATTTTCATTTCCCTGATGATTAAGGATGTTGAACATTTTTTTCAGGTGTTTCTCTGCCATTCGGTATTCCTCAGGTGAGAATTCTTTGTTCAGCTCTTAGCCCCATTTTTTAATGGGGTTATTTGATTTTCTGGAGTCCACCTTCTTGAGTTCTTTATATATATTGGATATTAGTCCCCTATCTGATTTGAGATAGGTAAAGATCCTTTCCAAATCTGTTGGTGGCCTTTTTGTCTTATTGACGGTGTCTTTTGCTTTGCAGAAGCTTTGCAATTTTATGAGGTCCCATTAATCGATTCTTGATCTTACAGCACAAGCCATTGCTGTTCTATTCAGGAATTTTTCCCCTGTACCCATATCTTCGAGGCTTTTCCCTACTTTCTCCTCTATAAGTTTCAGTGTCTCTGGTTTTATGTGGAGTTCCTTAATCCACTTAGATTTGACCTTAGTACAAGGAGATAGAAATGGATCAATTGGCATTCTTCTACATGATAACTGCCAGTTGTGCCAGCACCATTTGTTGAAAATGCTGTCTTTTTTCCACTGGATTGTTTTAGCTCCCTTGTCAAAGATCAAGTGACCATAGGTGTGTGGGTTCATCTCTGGGTCTTCAATTCTGTTCCATTGGTCTACTTGTCTGTCACTATACCAGTACCATGCAGTTTTGATCACAATTGCTCTGGAGTACAGTTTTAGGTCCGGCATGGTGATTCCACCAGAGGTTCTTTTATCCTTGAGAAGAGTTTTTGCTATCCTCGGTTTTTTGTTATTCCAGATGAATCTGCCGATTGCCCTTTCTAATTCGTTGAAGAATCGAGTTGGAATTTTGATGGGGATTGCATTGAATCTGTAGATTGCTTTTGGCAAGATAGCCATTTTTACAATGTTGATCCTGCCAATCCATGAGAATGGGACTCGCACAATATGTACTCACTGATAAGTGGATATTAGCCCAGAAACTTAGGATACCCAAGATATAAGATACAACTTGCCAAACACATGAAATTCAAGAAGAACGAAGACCAAAGTGTGGACTTTACCCTTTCTTAGAAATGGGAACAAAACACCCATAGAAGGAGTTACAGAGACAAAATTTGGAGCTGTGACGAAAGGATGGACCATCTAGTGACTGCCATATGCAGGGATCCATCCCATAATCAGCTTCCAAATGCTGACACCATTGCATACACTAGCAAGATTTCGCTGAAAGGACCCAGATATAGCTCTCTCTTGTGAGACTATGCCGGGGCCTAGCAAACATAGAAGTGGATGATCACAGTCAGCTATTGGATGGGTCACACGGCCCCTAATGGAGGAGCTAGAGAAATTACCCAAGGAGCTAAAGGGAACTGCAACCCTATAGGTGGAACAACAATATGAACTAACCAGTACCCGGGAGCTCTTGTCTTTAGCTGCATATGTATCAAAAGATGGCCTAGTCTGCCATCACGGCAAAGAGAGGCCCATTGGACTTGCAAACTTTATATGCCCCAGTACAGGGGAATGCCAGGGCCAAAAAGGGGGAGTGGGTGGGTAGGGGATGGGGGGGTGGGTATAGGGGACCTTTGGGATAGCATTGAAAATGTAAATGAGGAAAATACCTAATTAAAAAAAAAGTTAAAGTAAATCTTTAAAAAATCTCAATGATAGATCCATTATTATTGTTGTCTCCCATCTATTCATCACAAAAACATATTTATTACTATATTCATTCTTAGTTGATCTTGTAAATAAAATAAATGAAACTCATAAATATGCTCTCTTGCCCAGAGTTTTACTAGAAGCAGAAGAACCAACATGTGAAAGTTCTGTGTCAGCCTAAAAACAGCATGTACTTAATTGATTCAAAGTAACTGGATCTCTTATCTAACATCTACTCTCCTCTATCCCAAGGCAGTATAACCCTGCTTGACTCCCTTTTCATTTTACCTATTAGAACAGTTTCTTCTCAGGTACAAACATACACTGTTTTGCTTATGTCTTTTCTCTTTCTAAGACAGTGTTGCAAATCTTTGACGTGGGTGGTTTTTTTTCTGTCCTGAATTATGCACTGGGTGATGCCCATCTTCATTTTCTTAATGAACCACAGAATAGAAGATACTTGGTACTGGCTACATCAACATATTAATATCATATTTGCATTTCTATTTGCCTACGTCCTGGAACCCAGGCCTTAATAATGTCATCATCATTAAATATTTATCAGGATTTTATATGTACATTCATGGCTAAGACTTGGAAATAATGCAAGTAATGAGAACCAGAAACAAAAAGATGTCTTTATAAGTTAAAATTAAAATGGTTTCACTGATCTCAGATATGATTTGTTTAATCTGTAGGAAATAAGAAAATCTACTTTATTTTATTAAGACTAATTCTACTCTTAATTTCTACTATGATTTATATCCTAAAGGCTCCATACTTTATTATTTATGATTTGATATTAATACCAAATTCAGTGGTTTCTTTAGCATAGTAGGTGTTCAATAAATATTTGATGAAAGTTTTCCGGAGAGGTGTTCCAAAGATGGTGAATGGATATCCTGCAGATTTATTAAGTATGTTAACTTCTAATGAGCATTTTCAAAGAATATTAGACTTCACTGATATGAGTTCTGATGTCTTTGTATCTACATATAATAGAAGAAGCCTCAGTTTCAGGCAGGAAATATTGTTGTCATCACCTCATCTCTCTTGACCGCATTTCTTTATAAAACAAAATGCTGCAAGAAATATGTTTTGAGAACTGGTCTATTTCTATAATT
The DNA here is from genome assembly GCF_000001635.26 of Mus musculus. Lineage (NCBI taxonomy): Eukaryota > Metazoa > Chordata > Mammalia > Rodentia > Muridae > Mus > Mus musculus. The sequence goes on along the minus strand of NC_000067.6, from coordinate 68,147,431 downwards.
TGGTCTAATGGTAATGCTTTTAAAGTGGGGGGGGGGGTAGAGGGAAGATTATTCCAAGTTGCTGCTAAACCATGAAGATTAGTTGCAGAATCAAACATGAATAGATCTTTGATTTCATGTGAATGATATGACACATAAGCAATAATCATCATCACCTGGTGATTTGCTTAAGAGACCTCACAAGTTCCACAGGAAATCCTGAAGTAGACAGTGGCACTTTTAGAATCACAACAGGGAGTGGGGGGTTAACAATGAGAAGTCACAGCTTTCAAAAACTTCATGTTAAATGAACAGCTCATGATTCCTAGTTCTGAAAATGACATACAACTGTAGTTAGAAATAATCAGCTCTCATGGCTGATTATGTAACAGCTTCCCAGAGAACAAACAGCCAATTTACATAAATATTTCTCTTTTCTTCTTCTCACTTTTACAGAGCTGCACTGGCAATTAGGGTGCAGAACAGTAAGGGAAGGAGAGGGGATATGAAATGCAAAGATTATCTGAGGCATACTTTAAAATCTACTTTTGACACCCTCTTACAAACCAGTGGCACCTGAGACTTACATTTTAAAACTGGGTTAATTCTCCCACTAGATTTAACCTCTCCCCTGCAGTGTAACTTGCAAAGGGGTTTTCACTTGTTTCTTAGCATTTATAAGAGATGAGCTAAATAAATTAATTGCTCCTTTACTTTTAATTCAAACATTAAGATCCCCAAAGAATTATCCAAGTAGGTATTGGGACTTACCAGGAAACTGATAAGGACTCAGTTTGATAGAGTTAGTTACCTAAGTGAGCGAAACTGACTATTGAGTAGCAAATGCATGTTAGTTTCACTTATTTCTGTTTAATAATACAGAGAATACATAGTGCCTTTTGGTGAAAATAATTACAGGGAAGACATTAAGTTGCAAACTCTGTTAATTAAAAATATTTATTTGGGAAAATAGATCTGTGAAATCTATAAATCTCAGCAGTTAGCTGAAATGTGAGGAATTGATATATAGGAGGAGGAGATAGAAACTCAACCTGAAGAGAATTTAGCAATTGTAAAGTGGATTAGGAGTAAGGCTGAGAAGAAGTAGCTGGGTCATTGCATGAAGTCAGAAACCAAGCCAGCGTCTAAGAAGAAGGATTTTAAGCTGAGAATAGCAGAATTAGACTCAATACTTTTTCAAAGAAATGGTTATTTTGTTCTCCTCATGGAGAGTAGATTGGAAGAGGCAAGAATTGAGACAGTACAGTCTTTGACATAAAGAATGAGGGGGCTTCAGTGGCATGAATGGAAGGAAGACTGAAAAAGTAAAGAAACATGAGTTTGAAAAACAAACATTCTGACTGGATGAGGCACCTACAGGAAGAGGGTGAGCATGCTTGTATGCCTTGTTTCTGAGGGTATAGAAAGTGCATCATGTCTTGATATATAGAGATAGATTTGCTATTTATTGCTAAAGGAAAATGGAAGTGTATAGCTTTGTGCATATGGAAAGACCTGCCATTTATGAACATGTTACATGCTCTAGTGCCTTCTTGTCATAATGTCAAGCAGGCCATTAGAGTTTTGTTCTCTGTCTATTCCTCTTTTCTGAGCTCCAGATATGTATGCCTGTGTCAGTGCCATAGAAGTGGCAAAAACAGTGGGACAAGACAAGCTCACCTTCAGAAATAGTACCAAGTCCCCAAACACTGATCTGCCATAGGCAGGAGAGACACTGAAAGGAGACATCAAGGAAACACGGGTGACAGAAGAATGACTATGAGAAAGGCCAGAGAACCACATTACTTAGAATTGTTGGAAATCAAGTAATGGGAAATAGTTCTCTGGTCAACAGAAACCTGATTCTACTTATTAATCATATACACATAAGCACATAGCATTAACATATTTACACCCACACTCATACATATTATATTATATTATAATATATATATATATATATAAAACACACACATATATATAAACACACATACATGTGAACATACCACACACATACAACACCACACATTTATACATATATATAACATACACAACATGTACATTATAAATGTATATGTATTATATATACATATGTACCACTCACTATTATATATATTTTTACATACAGTACATAGTATAATATGTACCACTCACACATGTGTACATATGTGTATAATATACATAAAATAGATGCACATCTTTATGGACTGGTAGGAATGTAAAAGGCCACTGAGGTAGCCCGTAGAGTTTATTTTTACTTGGATATGTGTATTAAATACTTTTCAGCTTTCGGGTGGCATTTGAAATGTAAATGAAGAAAATATCTAATTAAAAAAAACTAAAACTAACTAAATAAATATATGTACATACATACATACTTTTCAAGAGATATTTTATGTAATTATAATGTTACTTTTAAAGATATATTATGAGGTTTAAGATAATATATTTTAAATCAAGTTTCCCTGGTAAGAATTCCCAAAACCAAGATTATGTAAAGAAAGAAAAAATTACATAGATAAATAAACCAATAATTTTCAATGAAAGTGACTCCTGATTTTAGTATATATTTTGATTACTGACACTGAATCTGATACTGGTATAGGAAACAAAGCCACATTAAATTTGTTCTCACCAAAAACTGCCAATTTATTAGGGTTCAAAGCCTGCCCATAGAGAATTTCCCTGTAATTTTAATATTAAAGTGTATTCTAAAAAAAAAAAAAGGTACCTTTTTAGACTTCAACAGTGAAATGGAAAGAAAGACCAGATCTAATTGGTTTCTTCAAGGTATAGAAAGACAAATTTCAGTGTCTTAATGATGCTATAACACAGTGTTATAGACTGGATAGCCCAAGATCAACTGGAAGCATTTAGCAAAGATCTTTTTACAATTTCCTCACATAGCAGGAGAATGAAGACAGGCAAAAGGAGAATTATACAGCTATGACCACACTATAAAACCTCTTCCTGTAAAAGCCTTAATCCCATTCATAAAGAAGGAGACCTGCACCGTGATCACTTCTTAAAGCTCCCACCTTATAATGCCTTATTACAACAGCTGGATTTTAAAAGGAGCACACTCAGCTCCTATCAGATATGTTGTATCCGGTAGGCAACATACCTTGAACAAAACTTCCTTTCACTCTAAACTTTAAATTAAGACGTTGTACATTTGACCACTGTTCATATCATCTGAATATGCTATGTGATCTTAGCTGTGCTTTGAGGTTTGCATCATTCTAATTGCAATGAAACCAGAGTCACAAAGAGAAGGGATCACCTGCTCAAAGGTCTTATAGCCATTAAATAATTGAACTAAGATCCAAATTCAAATACTGTGGCTACCAAAACTCAGCTGGTTGTCAATGCATTAGACTATTTTATTGCAGTCATAATGAAAAATTGTTATTACAAATAATGTCATTTTCCCATTTATAGAATTAATGGTTGATAAGCACTCAATGACATTGAAAAGAATCTTGCCCCCAAATCATTACCAATTCTGATTCCTCAAATTGAAAAAATTGCCTTATTTGTTCTTAAAAATCATCTTATTTGTGTCTTGAATCAAGCTAAGTTCTACTTGGGAAATTCTAAAGATTGGCTTTTGTTTCTTTTCAGCCACAGAGTACTATTTGAGGAAATAAATATTTACCTTTAATGAAATCTGATTAAAGAGCAAATTGGAGAATCAACGCTACAATTAGTCATATAGACACAACTGCTTAATTCCAAGAGCAGAGTAAATACATTGGAATGGAACAGGAGAAAGTGATTTGATTAGGCTCATCAGTACAACACTGGCACACACACGTTTGCTCTGCAAAGTCTGTGGCTTAATTTCCTTCAGAGTTTACTTCTGTCAGGGAAAAAAATGATAACTTCTCATTTTCAAGGTGAGAACAAACTTCTGGGAGGAAATATGATTCATATATGCAGACTTACTTTTTAAGTAAAATACGTTTTTCCCCCACTGTGAACTTAGCCTCCTGAGGTATGTGTGAGACATCGTACTATTCTTTTCCTAAATGAAATGTTGTGCTTCAATGACTTTAAGAAATATTTATTCAGCATTTACTCGTCTCAGATAATCTTGCAGGCAATCGCTGTACAGTAATGAGCAAGAAGACAGTATCTCTTCATCCATGAAGCTTAAAATAAAATGAGCTAATAAACTAATGAATGCCTATATAAATAATTTCCAGTAAGTGTTATATGAAAGACATAAAGCAGGATGATTCGGTGTCGATTCAGCTAGAGAGCAGACTCTGTATACAAGGCCCAGGACAGCTTATACTGTGAACCAAACATTTCTCTGGATATGTAACAGAGGTCGCATGCTGGGTAGGGAATGGTCTGGCACTTTTGGTTTTCTGTTTGATTATTTTTAGCTCAAGTCTTTTGAACTATTTGAAATACAAATGGTATTCTGTAAATATTTTCTAGTAGCAACACCAACCACAAAATGTGTTTCTTCCAGGCAAACACTGTGTGCAGTAAGAGTGCTAATTTTCTTCCAAAGAAGCACTGACATTTCTTAATTACTCTCCTCATGAGTAGTCATGTATAGCGATTACTGAAGGCTCAGCAGAGCGTTGTTCTACCCAACCCTTGGAGAACAATAATGCTGACAGTTCAGGGCTTCAGTGTCCAACACACTTTTCCTTTCTCTTCATTACCCCTGCTAATTACTCTGGCCAGTGGCTATTGTGCAGATCTTCTCCCTTCCCATAACCCCTGCAGCCCTCTCTACTGTCAGGGAAATTTACAGTAATGGCATAATGTGGTCTCCCAGCCATGCTTCTCTGAGAATTCTTTAAAGGCACCACTTTCTTTCACTTAACGTCTGAGTCAGTGTACCAAGTGACTGATACTTGAAGTCTAGACTAATGGGCACATGGCAGTACCACTTGTTCTGAAAACAAAGAGCATCTGTTTTCCCAGAAATTCTGACTTTTAGAATGAATAATTTTAAATGTCAAGTCACTATGCCAAGGGACATATTTTGAGTATTTGTCTACTAAAGCCAATGTTTCCACACATTTTTTTTAAACTTAGTTGAAAAGTTTTGACATCAAAGAAATGCTATAATGGTATTGTGATTAATATTTACATTTATCTTTGTTATCGAACTAATTTGATACATTTGAATGGTGTGAAATTCCCCCTATTTTAAAATATAACAGCAAAGATATAAGAAGTATTCTTGTGTCTGTGTAGGCGTGTGAATTTATTCATAGTCTCAGGCCATTCAGGCTGGCCTCAGGACACTCTTGCCTGTTTCCCAAGTGCTCAGATGACAGGTGTACACCACAATACCTGGTTACTCAGAACAAAATGCAGGACTTTGTTCTTGGAAGCAAACACTTTGCCAATTTATCTAAGTCCTCAAGTCCTCATCAAGTACAGTCTACAGAAAAGATAAATTGATTACCTTAGGAATGTGTTTGCTGATGTATTTGTTAGGTTCTAAAAAGAAAATGGGAGCTACAATGACTTATCAACCAAAGGAGGAAGAACATATAACTTTATTTTTGAAAATATTTTCTTTTAAATTTCACATACCAATTCACATTAGGTAGGTGTTTTATTTTTAATCTCAATAAATGTATCTGTGGCTCAGATGTTAATACCATTCCTTTTTTAAATAGGAGAAAAACTGATAGTTGAGAGATTTATATAACTTCCACAGTGTCATATATAGTGATCATAAATAGCTGAAATAAGGTTAGACAACAAAGTAAACCTGAGTTCCAGACATACACATTACTTTTTTCATATCAAAAGAGAAGCAGTACTAGGAAGTTAATCTCATTTTCCTACCTTGAACTGGAGTGGCAGATGATAAACAAATGGAAGTTACTAATGCCACTTCTCTTGTGATTTTCTTTGAGTCAACATGGCTATAGAATTGAAGGTACTTGCAAGGTCTTTCAGAATTTTAAGTGGGATAAGATCAACTTAGAATCAGGTCACTCAAAGGAATGCTTAAGGGAAATCCTTCTATACCATGCAGAGCCAAGAAAGTGGTAAACATTAATATTTAATATTGTTTCTCATTTATTAATAGTATTCATTAACCATCTTTTTGCCTGGGAATGAAAGGCATCAAGTAGCACCAATTAAAATGATAAAAGGCAAAGTACTCTTCATTGCTGTAACTGTGAATATCAGCACATACAATGTTCCAAGAAAGATAATATGTGCTAATGGCTATAAAGTTCAATTATCATATGGTGTGCCTAATTATGATACCTTGCTATGACCTTAACTAAAAGATTCTAGACCTTATGTAAATAATACATTTACATATAGATACAGAAATGTGCCAATGTAAGCATGAATTGAATTAACCAAATTTCATGTCTTTATTTAGAAATGAGATAGAAACCAGAGCACACTTTTCCATATAAATAAAATTATAAATGCTCAGCTGCATAAACAGATCCACAAATTCAGTAGTGCCATCATGGATGTATATTTATGTTATGCCAACTATTTGCAGGATCTCCTTGTGCTTAGAAAATATATGTCCCATGATAGTCAATACAATGCCCAGTGACCATATAGACCTTATCGTCTTTGCTGGAGTACATACATAGAAGTAGACATGTAATAGTAGCTGGTAGTGGTAGCACATACCTTTAATCCCAGCACTTAAAAGTAGAAAAGGGAGTGTTAATAGTTCATGGGAATTCTTAGCTACATAGAAAGTTCAAGGCCAGCCAGGGGGTCATGGGACTGTGTAAAGACTCTAGCTGCATATGTATCAAAAGATGGCCTAGTCGGCCATCACTGGAAAGAGAGGCCCATTGGACACGCAAACTTTATATGCCCCAGTACAGGGGAATGCCAGGGCCAAAAAGGGAGAGTGGGTGGGTAGGGGAGTGGGGGTGGGTGGGTATGGGGGACTTTTGGTATAGCATTGGAAATGTAAATGAGCTAAATACCTAATAAAAATGGAAAAAAAAAGAAAAAAATAAAAGTGAGCAAACAAGAAAAAAAGAAATTAAGAAAGAAAAGAAAGAAAGGAAGGGAGGGAGGGAGGGAGGGAGGGAGGGAGGGAGGGAGGAAGAAAGGAAAGAAGAAAGAAAAGAAGAAAGGAAAGAAAGTTACATGATAATATAAAAATTATCAAATATCAAGTTAACAGTGAAGACAACCTTCTTTAAAAAAATAGACATAACTCTCGGGAATGAATAGTCTTGGAGGTTTTACAATGGAAGCCAGAGTTTAATAGGGACAGAAGAAAACTATTGGAAATCCTGAGGCATGGATTCTAAATATGGTGAGTTACGAGAGTATGAACACTCTCCTGCTAGTGCACAGGTTGTGAAAATACAGGAGTCAGCAAGAGCAAGAATAGGCAAGCAAGGCTGGAAATCGGAAACCAGATCAATATTGTGAGCTTCATCGTGCTGGTCTGTGCTGCTCCAGCAGCTGCATGCAGAAGCAGTTCTGTAATGCCTCAAAAAGTCAATTAAAAGTTGAAAACCATGCTATACAAAAGGAGAGTGTGGGGCAGCATGAGGCAGAAAGCAAACAGGCACAGTGCAAAGAGTCACTTTAGTCTCTGCTCTTTTTAAATCTTCCCTCTGGTGCCTACAGTCCTCCAACTTGTGTCCAAACACAGATGCTCAAACTCTACGCTGACCATTTGAACATCAGACTCCATTCTTTCTCAGTCAAGAGTCCAAACTATTTGAGAATAGTTAATAAATGTTTGAGCAAATTAAATTACCCACCAGAGAAGTGAAAATCCTGAGGATATCTGTAGTAAGAAGGGACTCTTCCTAGTGATTTGGTGGAATTGACATACACTACTACAAAAACTTCTGTATTTGCTTCTTTACAGTTCTATCAATGGATCAGGGACAGGGACTTTATTTCTTTAACTATATGTGCTAAATCAGTTTTACTCCTTTAGTGCTATGGGTGTTTGGCCTTGAACTTTTGAAACCAAGATAATAATAGTAGTTAAGATTGTGATGTTCCCTCTAAAATTTGACCCCTTTATTATTATGAAATTATACTCTCTCCCCACTATAATATTTTTTTGCTTTGAAATTTACTCTGCCCTTTATAAAAGTACTCATTTCACATTTATTTTTATTTCTGTTGGCTGTTTATTGTGCACATAGGTGTGGCATGTTTGAGATTTATCATTGTGTATTGTTTGTATATGCGACTCTGTGTTTTGTTGTTTTGGCCCCTTTTCTTGGTATTTGAAGTTTATCTCCAATATTGGCTCATTTATTTATATTTATATGAGTATTATACATAATGAGAATAGTTATTCTATTGGTTTTATGCTTCAGTTTCTATTTATTTGTGTACTTTTACTCTTTGACCAGAGGATTAAAATGGAATTGTTAATAGTTGAGGACTAGATTAATTTTTATTCTCACAAAAATGGTCACATATTGTTCTAAGATGTTGCTAAGTTACTAGAAAGCAAATGACAAAGCTTACTTTGAAGCTTCATTAGGTCAGACCTAAACTGTACTTAATCTGAATTATTCGCCACACTACTGAGTCCTTTCTTTAGTTTTTAACTGATGCATCCTAGTTTTGGTATTTTCTGCTTTGGCTATTGAGAATAGAAATTCTTCAGGGCATTGAAAGTGAAATACAAGCATGGTTCTCTGAGGAATTTGAATACTTTCACACCTGGCCTCAGGTGATATCAAAATATTCACTTGCAAATCTTGATAATGACTCCTCAAGGGGTGATAACACACCCCAGTTCTCTGGGTTCTCAGTTTGCAACTCGCTTAACCACTAACCCCATGCTATTCTCTGGTATCTAGATTCCTGCAGAGCTTTGCCACTTGACATAAGATGGTAGAAAACTTGGGTTTTTTTCTTTATACTGGGCAGCCTTGAAACTTAGCATGAAGATGGAACTGGAACAGATAAGTTACCCCCACTTCATCGCCTGTTCATATTGGTGTCTTGACTAGCATTGCTTGATGTGATTTTATCTAGTCCTTAGTTGTTATGCTACCATCTAGGGGTTTTGACTGGATTTGTTTGCTCTGCTAGTTAAAGTATTACAAGTCAGCAAATATCTCAAGCAGCACACGTAACAGCAGGGAAGAATCTCAAACGCAGAAAACAAAATCACCTGGATAAAAAAGGCTTGAACTAGAAATGAGGAAGAGACGCTGAGAAGGAAGGTAGCCATTTTGGATATTGGTCATCTTTATTACCTTGTCATGGCTTCTTGGTCAACCTATCAGGTAATCCGTATACTTTTTATTCCCTCAGAGAATGAAGATGTTCCTCCATCTTGATCAGAAAGCTAAAACTAAAATGAATTTTGCACACAAGTGGTAGCTAGATTTCAATTCCTAAACGCAAACTTCTGAATTTTATCTGAAAAATAAAGCCATCTATATTCAAAAGTTTTCCCACAAATATCTTGTAAAAAAAAAGTGTTCTGCTGGAAAATTATGAGAGACAAAGGCCCCTTGGTGAGCAGGTTCATTCATTCATTCATTCACACATTAATTTATTCATTATTTTGTATATGTTTTGACTGTATGTATATATGTGCCATATGTGTACCTAGTACCTGCACAGGTATATATGTTGTTGTGAGCTGCCATATAGATGCTGAGTACAAAACCCAGGCCCTCTGCCAGAGAAAGGGCTCTCACCCTTTGAACCATCCCTCCAACCTTGGGCAGCTTCTTTTCTCATGGAGTGGGTAACCATGATCATATATTACCTTTGCCTAAAAGCATACCAATGCTTCCAGAGAGTTGATCCTAGTTAGTAAGGGGGTGAGGGATGGGTGGGGGGCGGGGGAGGAAGAACATGTTCCCAACCCTGGTCTGTGAGTGACTTGAACAAGTCCTTTCTCAAAACAGCAGATTCTTTACTTAGAAGTATTCACAGCATTCATGCAGTACTAAATCTGTCCTATATTCAGAATACTATAAATATTCAAAAACAAACAGGCAGGAGAACATATATAGGTATGAAAGTTTCAGCTGGAAATTAAAACTAATAGAAAAGCACTGGTGTTTAGAAATCAAACTTGTATGTTCCCTGTCTGTGTGTGTGTGTGAGTGTGTGTTTGTGTGTGTGTGTGTGTAAGAGAGAGAGAGAGAGAGAGAGACAGAGACAGAGACAGAGACAGAGACAGAGACACAAAGAGACAGAGACAGAGAGACAGAGACAGAGTATGTGTGTGTGTGTGTGTACATGTGTGTGCCTTTTTCTTCCTGTCTTGTTTCATTTCTTTATATCAATTATTATTTCTTCAGTGTTCTATTTTGTGTTACATTTGAAATCTCCTACTGGGTTTTGTTCTAAGTTCAAAATAGCTTTCAGTCTCTTTTCAGCCATGTCCCCAAGATCTATTAATAGTATCCTGACAATGAAAACAGTGCTATTTAAAATGAAAGTGATGTATACTTTTACGTGTATAATTGGTGAGCCAATCAGTAGTTGTGAGTCCCATTTAAGTACATTAAGCAATAATGTCATAATGTCATGCTGACAGAAAAAAATAGAAATTGAAGTTTATGAACTAAATATAAATCAATATAATGACTATAATAGACATGCTTTGCCTGATTTGAGTAAAATCTAACTTTCACTGATTAGATTAACTGTTTAGGTACCTGTATATTCTTTCAAAACCTGAAAAAAAATGAAGAATTAAAAAATAGAAGACATATTTCCCTATAATCTGATGAATAGGTGCTTTGAAACCAAATGAAACAAATGGTCTAATTATATAGATAGATGTAAGTTGGGACTCCTCTTTCCCACATGAGCCTTTGGGCAATCATGTCACTTTCCCAAAGGAGCAGGAAGAGCAACATGCAGAGAGCAGTGGCACTTCCAAGTGGGTTCATGGACATGTGACTTTAAAGAAAGCTGAAGGAGGAACCTGAGTTGGGGAATGTGGTATATGGACCCTTTATGTGCTCACTTCTTTCTTGGGGGAAAGAAAGTCACACCGTGCTTCACAGTGTCATTTTCTGTCAGCTTGTTCTGCATTTTCAAGGAGATTAAGAAGGTTTCTTACTGATCATCATTTTGTTCTTAAGTTTAACTTGTCACTGAATGAAAGGAGAAAAGAGCTTACACAAGAGATTTAGACAGCCCATCTCACAGTCTCACACTGTTTGCTTTCTCTCATCATCTGACAAAATCCTATAAAGGAAGATCTTGAATATCTTGCTCCCAAACATAGGAGCATTTGCAGTGGAAGCACAACCATTGTGGCTCCAGATCCACTGCCAAAGCATGAGCACCTACAAAGTAATAACCAAGCTCTACCCAAAAGATGTATCACATTTTGCCAGTATTATATGCGCTAGTAGTTATTTGTAGATGAATCCTTATATCTTCTTTCTGATTCATTCATTTATTAGGCAGGAGTCTTTATGTTTTCTAAATTGTATCCAAAAGTTTGTATGGCCAAAATATAATCTAAAGAATTGGAAGGAAGATAGCATCCCCAAAGAAAATACAGACACAGGGAAAATATAAATTTACTATATGTGTATGTGAAATAAAAAGAGCTATTTACAATGTTAAAAGAATAATAGGACTCCCACAACATAGACACCACAAACAAGATACATTTTCTTTGTAGATTCCTCCAGAAACAGGAAAAGATAATATAGCATGAAACCTTAAGTATTTATTGGCTATACTACAGAAGAGATGGAACTTAGATTCAAGTTTCTACAGGTGTTTCTGAAATGAGAACAAGTGTAACTCATAGGAAGAATACTAGTGATATCAAATCTTACTGCAGTTGAATGAATCAAAAGCACTCATGCTGAGGAGTGAAAATCTGTGTTTTGGTCCTACAGTAATTCTGTTCCTCATTTGTGTTTAAAAGATTAAGTTGACGTAGCATATAGATAGAACAAAGGGACAAAATGAAATATATATGAGAGGCCTCCTGTGACTGACTAAAGGAGAAGATGATAGATTACACTTGCAAACCCAAATATGGAGTTTGGGTAGCACATAAAGAGAGCTCAAGTTGCCCACATGAGGGCATTTAGTGTTGTTCTCTAGATTGTATTTATTTCATGATTTTTTTTTCTCGATAGCAGTTTTGCTTGAGACATAGAGTGGTGTTACCATTTGTGCCTGTGAGCAATGTTAATACAATAATGATTATTGACAATAGAGGTAACACAATGGAAGAGTTTGGTTCATAGTGTCTCACACAAGAATTATAAGTACTCTACATAGGATGTTGAGAGCAGAGGTGGAGAGAAGCAGACAGACCCACAGAGTTTATGTGCCAGATGAGTCAGACTCAAGAGATGCTTTGGAATCACTTGACTGGAGGGGAAGACTGAAGATGAAGAACAAATTTAAATTTTATTTTAAAAATTCAGCTGAAGTATATGCCATATGTTTGGGGACATTGGGAAAGACAAAGAGGAGTCCAGTGGGGTGTGTAATAATTTTAGAACATGTACACATTTAGGTTGTCATAGCACATTTAAAGAGTAGCTAACACATATCTACAGAAATGGGCCGAGCTTCCATAGAGGACATTCAACTATCTTACTTCTCTCTGCTGCGTGTCACTTTCTGGAAGTTCATATATTACCTAATGGTCCTTAGTGATTTGAAAAGTTTACTTGTTTGTTTTTAACCACAGGCATTTGGACTCTACTGGTATAAATGTGGCTCTGAAAAAAGTATCATCTCGACAGCACCTTGTTCAGCTCTCACCCATAGCTTTTATAGACTGCTTCTACTGATGCCACCACTCACATGGTTGGCATCTCTTTATTTGGCTGAATGTTCACTGCAGAAGCTAGCTGGCAGAGTATATGGCTTACTGTTGGCCCTGGGTGCCAAGAATTCATGAGCCAAGATGTTTTCTAGCTTACACGGCACAAGGGACAGTTCCCTAACTGATATATGACTTCTAACTTACCAACTCTGAATTGTTCTCTCCCCCAACTGATTTGTCATTTGAATTGAATCTCTGACAACTATTATGCAGAAAGGCTTTCCACTGTTATTGTGCCATTATTTTCTTTTAATAAATTATAGGTCAGTTGTTCCATAGAGGCAAAGAGGAATGTTATACAATAAAAAGTTACTTTTGAACTTCACTGCTTAAACCCTAAGCAAATCTATAGTTTCCAAGGTAATTATTCTCTGATTTGAGTTAGCTATTATTAATAGCTACTGAGTATTATTAACCTCCTCTTTTATTTTTCTATTATAAAATGGAGCACAGATGTGATTAAAAAAACTACACAATGCATATGCACTATTTAATACTTTTTTATAGGAGGAGCATCCATGTTGCTCTCACTCAGATGAAGACGTTCTAAAAGTCCTTCCTAAGGCCCTATCTTAGCTATGGCTCTCCCCTCAGCTCTAATAAGTCGTCATTAATATGACTTTTATGCTAATCACTTTGCTTTGCTTTAGAGTTTTATGAAAGAACCTTTAGGTGCAATAGTTTATTTTTGTCTTTTTATTTTGTTTATACATATTCTATTTTTCTACTCTGCTAATCAGAATCAACATTATCCAAAGACACAAAATGAGCAGATTATAAATGTATATCTCTCTGTGTGTATGTATGCTAGCATATATACATATACATGTATACACAGATATGTAGCACAGACAGAGACAAACAGAAAAAGAAATGGGGAAGAAGAGAGAATTGAAGTTGTGTTTTATTTATTCCATTTATACATATTCTAGTTCTCTTTCTAGTGTGCTAATCATTATGAATTTTCGCTAGCTTTCAGGTGTGCTGTTAAGCTGCTAGAGTATATTCTCTCCAGTTTCTTTTTGGAGGCACTCAGAGCTTTAAGTTTTACTCTTAGCACTGTTTTCATTGTGTCTCATAATTTTGAGTATGCTGTATGTTCATTTTCATTAAATTCTAAAAATCCTTTAATTTTTTTCTTTATGTCTTCCTTTACCAAGTTATCATTGAGTGGGACATTTTGCAGCTTCCATGTGTATGTGGGCTTTCTGTTATTTTTGTTGCTATTGAAGACCAGCCTTAGTCTGTGGTGATCTGATATGATGCATGGGATTATTTCAATCTTCTTGTTTCTGTTGAGGCCTGTTCTGTGACTGATCATATGGTCAATTTTGGAGAAGGTACCGTGAGGTGCTGAGAAGAAGTTATATTCTTTTGTTTTAGGATGAAATGTTCTACAGATATCTGTTAAATCCATTTGGTCCATAACTTCCATTAGTTTCACTGTGTGTAAATTTATATATCTCTGTGTCCTTGTAAGTTAGCATATATTTATAACATATATGTATGTATATACATATGCACATTTAGACAGAGATACATAGCACAGGCATAGACAGGGAGAAAATTTAATGGAGAAAGATAGAAGAGTGATGTATTGTTTTTTCCTAATAGTTTGAGAGAGCATCTTTACTCTAGTTGGCCAGGTACTTGAAGCTGGCTTTAAACTTGTGGCAGTCTTTCTGTCCTAGAGTCCCAAGTGCGAGGATTATAGGTGTGTTAGACATCACACCCAGCAAAAGAGATTAGTTTTTGTTTTCCTTTTCAAAGACTAGTTCATGTAATCATGAAGGCATGCCGAGTCTAAATTCTATGGGGTAGGCCAGCAAATAGATATGCAGGTCAATCCCAAAAGGAGCCTGCTGGCAGGATTTCCCCATTTGTGAGAGGCCAGTCTTCATTCCATGGAAACATTGACTGATAGAGCCCACTGACCCACTGTGGAAAGCAATCTGCTTTGCAGGAACTCTATTCATCTTTACGTAAAATCACATCCAGAAAACACCTTGACAAAACACTCAGAATGATATCTTAACCAAACAACTAAACATAAAATTTTAGTTAAATTAAGTTCTAGATTAGTAATCCCAGATACATACATCTCCTTCTCCCTGCCACCTTTACCTTGGGATTTCTTTTTTGAAGCAATTAGCAGTTATATTTGACTTGGATATTTCCTGGAGATTCGTGATTATCAGGGAGTTTTGTATATTACTCTGCTGCTGGACACAAGGGAATGATCAAAGTTGAATTCTGTCTTACATTTTTCATTTGGTTTTAAAAGAGAGACCTATATGTTGATTTACCATTCTCAGTACAAGGAAAACTATAGATTTGTCATATTCTACTTCCACTTTTATTCTTTCAGGGACCTCCATATTTATTTACATAGTGATAGAGCTCCTTTATATCTACCAGCAGGATAGAAGAATTTCTCTCGCCCCCTCCCCCATGGCTTTGCCTGAATTTATTGTTTTGTTTTTGTTGTTGTGGTTGTTGTTGTTGTGTTTATCTTCACTTTTTCTCTTTTTTTTTGCAACAGGTTTCTGTTTATTCTAAAACACTAATCTTCAAATTTTTATTTATCACTTGTTTTCTTAATGATAGCTTCCCTGATGGTGATGAGAAAGAAACACAATATAGATTTAATTTTCATTTTTCTGAGTGTGAAGGACAATGAACATATTTCCATGTTTGTTGGCCATTTGCACCCCTTTTGAGAACTGCCTTTTCATTTCATTAGCCCGTTTACTGGTTCAATTATTTTGCTTCTTGGTATTTTATTTTTTAGTCATTTATATATTATTTCTGTTATGATCTAAGCAGTGGATGTCACAAATCACACCATGCTGTATTTCATGTTTTGAGGTTTGCTGGAAGGAGCTATATAGAAGCTTCTTATGGGTGAGTGTGGAGGGAAAGATGAGGGAGGGGAGAGCAGGGACTGCACACACACACACACACACACACACACACACACACACATCACATATGCAGTGGGAGGATTTGCAGCTCATAGGGATATGTCGTATCTTGGCAGTTGATGATGACTTATTCTGTCTCTACTGGGCCTTTGGGGAAACAGTGCTGATGCCTTTTTGCTATGATTCCTCTTTTTGAGTTAAAGCTAATGAAGTTTTTTCTTCCCATTCTTTGGGTTATATCTTGACAATATTACTTTGGCATCCTGGAGATCTGTAAGTTCAAGCATACCATATGTCAGTTCTTGGCCATATTTTCTGAGTAACTAGAATCCTTTGAGAAAGCACGCCTCCCCCCCCCCCCAATGCCTATGTCTTGAACGGTTTTCCTTGTAGTTTTAGCTTTGAAATTAATGTCTTTTGTCAACTTAGAGTTGACTTTTCTTTTTTTTTTTTCATTTTTTCATTGTCCCATTATTTTATTGCTAGCCACCTGGGGACATAGTTCAGCAATTTCCATATCCATTCTAGTTAATTCCATAGTATATTCTTTGTTCATTAATTGTTATTTTAGTTACATGAAACTATGAGATAAATGTAGTTATTTAATTCAGATATACATTGTAGAGTGATGAAATCAGGAGATCATTTCTACCTCCTTATACATTTAAACACTCCTTTGATTATCTGGTTGTTTATACTACTTGCATATATTTATTAGAAACAATTAAATTTTTCAATATAATAATGGAGAAATAGATACTCCTTAAGTTAAGGTAATCAGAATGCACATCTTTTTTTTTTCTTTTTTTCTTTTTTTCTTTCCATTTTTATTAGGTATTTAGCTCATTTACATTTCCAATGCTATACCAAAAGTCCCCCATACCCTCCCTCCCACTCACCTACCCACCCACTCCCACTTTTTGGCCCTGGCATTCCCCTGTACTGGGGCATATAAAGTTTGCGTGTCCAATGGGCCTCTCTTTCCAGTGATGGCCGACTAGGCCATCTTTTGATACATATGCAGCTAGAGTCAAGAGCTCCGGGGTACTGGTTAGTTCATAATGTTGATCCACCTATAGGGTTGCAGATCCCATTAGCTCCTTGGGTACTTTCTCTAGCTCCTCCATTGGGAGCCCTGTGATCCATCCATTAGCTGACTGTGAGCATCCACTTCTGTGTTTGCTAGGCCCCGGCATAGTCTCACAAGAGACAGCTACATCTGGGTCCTTTCGATAAAATCTTGCTAGTGTATGCAATGGTGTCAGCGTTTGGATGCTGATTATGGGGTGGATCCCTGGATATGGCAGTCTCTACATGGTCCATCCTTTCATCTCAGCTCCAAACTTTGTCTCTGTAACTCCTTCCATGGATGTTTTGTTCCCACTTCTAAGGAGGGGCATAGTGTCCACACTTCAGTCTTCATTTTTCTTGAGTTTCATGTGTTTAGGAAATTGTATCTTATATCTTGGGTATCCTAGGTTTTGGGCTAATATCCACTTATCAGTGAGTACATATTGTGTGAGATCCTTTGTGAATGTGTTACCTCACTCAGGATGATGCCCTCCAGGTCCATCCATTTGGCTAGGAATTTCATAAATTCATTCTTTTTAATAGCTGAGTAGTACTCCATTGTGTAGATGTACCACATTTTCTGTATCCATTCCTCTGTTGAGGGGCATCTGGGTTCTTTCCAGCTTCTGGCTATTATAAATAAGGCTGCTATGAACATAGTGGAGCATGTGTCCTTCTTACCAGTTGGGGCATCTTCTGGATATATGCCCAGGAGAGGTATTGCTGGATCCTCCGGTAGTACTATGTCCAATTTTCTGAGGAACCGCCAGACTGATTTCCAGAGTGGTTGTACAAGCCTGCAATCCCACCAACAATGGAGGAGTGTTCCTCTTTCTCCACATCCTCGCCAGCATCTGCTGTCACCTGAATTTTTGATCTTAGCCATTCTGACTGGTGTGAGGTGGAATCTCAGGGTTGTTTTGATTTGCATTTCCCTGATGATTAAGGATGTTGAACATTTTTTCAGGTGCTTCTCTGCCATTCGGTATTCCTCAGGTGAGAATTCTTTGTTCAGTTCTGAGCCCCATTTTTTAATGGGGTTATTTGATTTTCTGAAGTCCACCTTCTTGAGTTCTTTATATATGTTGGATATTAGTCCCCTATCTGATTTAGGATAGGTAAAGATCCTTTCCCAATCTGTTGGTGGTCTCTTTGTCTTATTGACGGTGTCTTTTGCCTTGCAGAAACTTTGGAGTTTCATTAGGTCCCATTTGTCAATTCTCGATCTTACAGCACAAGCCATTGCTGTTCTGTTCAGGAATTTTTCCCCTGTGCCCATATCTTCAAGGCTTTTCCCCACTTTCTCCTCTATAAGTTTCAGTGTCTCTGGTTTTATGTGAAGTTCTTTGATCCATTTAGATTTGACCTTAGTACAAGGAGATAAGTATGGATCGATTCGCATTCTTCTACATGATAACAACCAGTTGTGCCAGCACCAATTGTTGAAAATGCTGTCTTTCTTCCACTGGATGGTTTTAGCTCCCTTGTCGAAGATCAAGTGACCATAGGTGTGTGGGTTCATTTCTGGGTCTTCAATTCTATTCCATTGGTCTACTTGTCTGTCTCTATACCAGTACCATGCAGTTTTTACCACAATTGCTCTGTAGTAAAGCTTTAGGTCAGGCATGGTGATTCCACCAGAGGTTCTTTTATCCTTGAGAAGAGTTTTTGCTATCCTAGGTTTTTTGTTATTCCAGATGAATTTGCAAATTGCTCCTTCTAATTCGTTGAAGAATTGAGTTGGAATTTTGATGGGGATTGCATTGAATCTGTAGATTGCTTTTGGCAAGATAGCCATTTTTACAATGTTGATCCTGCCAATCCATGAGCATGGGAGATCTTTCCATCTTCTGAGATCTTCTTTAATTTCTTTCTTCAGAGACTTGAAGTTTTTATCATACAGATCTTTCACTTCCTTTGTTAGAGTCACGCCGAGATATTTTATATTATTTGTGACTATTGAGAAGGGTGTTGTTTCCCTAATTTCTTTCTCAGCCTGTTTATTCTTTGTGTAGAGAAAGGCCATTGACTTGTTTGAGTTAATTTTATATCCAGCTACTTCACCGAAGCTGTTTATCAGGTTTAGGAGTTCTCTGGAGGAATTTTTAGGGTCACTTATATATACTATCATATCATCTGCAAAAAGTGATATTTTGACTTCCTCCTTTCCAATTTGTATCCCCTTGATCTCCTTTTGTTGTCGAATTGCTCTGGCTAATACTTCAAGTACTATGTTGAAAAGGTAGGGAGAAAGTGGGCAGCCTTGTCTAGTCCCTGATTTTAGTGGGATTGCTTCCAGCTTCTCTCCATTTACTTTGATGTTGGCTACTGGTTTGCTGTAGATTGCTTTTATCATGTTTAGGTATGGGCCTTGAATTCCTGATCTTTCCAGAACTTTTATCATGAATGGGTGTTGAATCTTGTCAAATGCTTTTTCTGCATCTAACGAGATGACCATGTGGTTTTTGTCTTTGAGTTTGTTTATATAGTGGATTACATTGATGGATTTTCGTATATTAAACCATCCCTGCATCCCTGGAATAAAACCTACTTGGTCAGGATGGATGATTGCTTTAATGTGTTCTTGGATTCGGTTAGCGAGAATTTTATTGAGGATTTTTGCATCGATATTCATAAGAGAAATTGGTCTGAAGTTCTCTATCTTTGTTGGATCTTTCTGTGGTTTAGGTATCAGAGTAATAGAGGCTTCATAAAATGAGTTGGGTAGAGTACCTTCTACTTCTATCTTGTGAAAAAGTTTGTGCAGAACTGGAATTAGATCTTCTTTGAAGGTCTGATAGAACTCTGCACTAAACCCGTCTGGTCCTGGGCTTCTTTTGGCTGGGAGACTATTTATAACTGCTTCTATTTCTTTAGGGGATAGACTTTTCTTTTTTAAAAAAGCGAGAGATAACAATGTAGTTAGTCTCTTGTTATACATATGGATCCAGTTTCCGGGTTCCATTTGTTGAAGATAATGTCTTTTTTTTTTTTTCCATTGTATACCTTGGGAATCTTTGACACTAGGGAGAGAGCTTTGTTGCATGGGCTTGTATGTTGAGGCTTTACACCTTTCCATCGACTTATGTAACTGTTTTTGGTGTCAACTTATGTCATGTTTTGTGTAGTAGTATTTTGGCTCTTTAATACCAGAAATTATGTATGGTTATATAATCAACATTGCTGTGTTCACAGTTATTTGAGCTATTTTGAGAATTTTGTGCTTATGTATGAAATTTAACGTTTCTCACTTTTTGTGAAGCATTTTGTTGTTACTCTGGTGGCGATTGCTTTGAGTATATTAACTATATTTTGTAATACAAGTATTTTTAAACTATTAATTCTGCCAATCCATAGTCTTCCTCTTTTCATCTTTTTTTTTTTTTGGTTGTGAATCATATGCATTCTTCCCAATTCTGCATATAGGATTTGTTTGGTCTTACTCTGTACCTTACTTTCATCAATTGTTATTTTCATTTATTGTTTATTATTTTAAAACTTAATTGGAATAAATTTAATTTAAGCCTATAATTTTATTTCATTGTCTTCATTACTTTCAGATGATTGCTTTTTAATGGAACTTAAACTGTCAACAGAGTAATTTAATATTTGTTATTATTAGTCCAATATTGGAAGACAATAATATTATCCCTCCTTTTGTGCCCCATAAAAATGCAAATCAGATATAAGATGCTAGCTTTAGGTATTTGTCGCGCCCGCTCTCGACCAGCAAGAACGATGCGACCACTAGTCCTTCTAACAGCAGTTTATTCAGTCCTGATTCTTCTTGTTTATATCTCCCCTGTTTATATCTCCCCTGTTTATATCTTCCTTGTTTATATCTCCCTTGTTTTTATATCTCCCTTGTTTATATCTCCCCCCTAATAGTAATCCTCTCTCGAATAATAATCCTCCCTCTAACCCGGGCCTCTCACTCTTATATACTCTCAGTTCCCATCCACGCACAGCAGGCCACGCCACCTCACCAGTCAGGAGGCTTCAGCTAATCAGGGCAGCAGGGGCAAATCTCCACCAAAATGGATTCACCTGTATCCTGGTACACCTGCGCAGCACTCAAGATGTTTGTGTCTTATATGAGGAAGTCAGGTGCAAGTCATATGACTTAGCTGCAGTCCCTGGCACCTTTGGGACTGCCGCCACACCCGCTCCCCACAGGTATTAATAAAGAGGCTTTAAAGACATTAGGGTAAAATTTCTTTGTAATTTTTAATATTCTTCTATGTGATACAAGTTCAATGTTGGTGTTATCATAGTTGTTTACATTAAGATTAAAATGATCCATTGATAAGATATTTTTGTTTCTTTGTTTTTTTGAGACAGGGTTTCTCTGTATAGCCCTGGCTGTCCTGGAACTCACTCTGTAGACCAGACTGGCCTCGAACTCAGAAATCCACCTGCCTCTGCCTCCCAAGTGCTGGGATTAAAGGCATGTACCACCACTGCTCAGCAGATAAGATATCTTTTATACATGTGTATCAAAGTTGGATAATTTTATGTACTGATTATTTTCTTTATTTTTTTTTTGATTTATTTTCTTCACTTCCCTATTTTCCTACCTACACTTTTATACACCCACCTCTTGTTGGTCTCTTTCAAACTTTTGGACATTTTTGTTTAATTATTCTTACCTGCATGTATGTATAAATTATATAGAAATGTTGGAAATTAGTATTATGTGTATGAAATTAGTAAAAAGTGTTAGTTCTAGAAGCAGCAATTCAACTTCTGCAGTCTATAATACTGGGTAAGCACATTTGCATATAGGTTTAGCTGCAATTTACTGTTTATGCAGATTTTTTTGCAAATTAAATTCAATATTTGTCTCATCAAACGCATCTGTCTGTAGAAATGTCTTCATGAAATAAATATATTCCTTCAAAATTTAATCAGCGGACCCTGACCTAACTTAGCATTTCTCTCTTCTCTATTTCTGTGGTGTTTTCTTTTCCTTAAATGTCTCCCCTGGAGAACTTGTTGCTTTGGCCTCTTGTCTTTTTGCCTATTTCTCTCTTTCAGTTACATAGTTTTCATCATTTATTTAGTCTTTATCCGTCTTCCTTGGAATGTTGTCTAAACCAAAACAACAACTTTAATTTATTAACATATAAATACACACACAAACACACACACACACACACACACACACACACACACACACACACACACACACATATATATACTTGTTTAAGTATTAAATATTCCCAAACTTTACTTGTGTTGAGCATTTGATCACAAGACTGGTACTTCAAAATCAAGGCAAAGATAAAAACTAAACATATACCTTTTTCCAGTCTTAGGCTTTTGTTTCTTCCTTGCTAAATAGAGCTTCCCAATGTATCTGTATGCCACATATTCTGAATCACCCCACTCATTTAACCTTACCATCTAAATTCATGATTTAAAGCTCAACATTTGGAATCAGATATCTTTAATAAGGGATTCTGACTACATTACATAGTGATAATGTGATTAGTATAAAATTAATTAAATTTTTGAAAGCTCAATTTTCTCATCTGTATAATGTGAAAGGTAATAGGTTTTGAAAATGCATAGAATATGGGTACTGGAATTTTAGTATTTATCCTTATTACTTTTATTTGTAACGTATAAGACACCAGTGCTACTGTTTAAGTATTAAATATCCCCAAACTTCCCTTGTGATGGGCACTGAATCACAAGACTGGTCCTGTTAGGGGGGATCTTTGGTGGAACCCAGGAGGAGAGAGTTAGGCCATTGAGTGTGTGCCTATAAGGAGATATTGGAACCCAGATCCATTCCTCTTCTTTTGTGTTTCCGGGACATTATGTTGGGAGCAATTTGTTTGACCGCATGCTCACTGCCACGATGTTCTCCCTCACAACACACTCAACAGCCAATGGAACCACCTGAGCATGGCCTGAATCCCTCAAAACAGGAGTCACAGTAAAGCATTTGTCCTTGCGAAGAGATTCTCTCAGGCATTTTGTCATTGCACAGACACTGACAACTCTCAGTACTAACTAAGTTGTCTTCTCTTGCTTCATCCTTGTGTTCCTTTCCCCCTGAGGAAACATCACAAAAGCTAGATAAAAATTCTCTTTTCGAACAGTAAGGATATACTGCATGAGAGAGAGTAGAACAGACACTTCATTTTAGTCATGAAAGAGACAGCTCCCCATCACCATTTCTGATAGGGGTTAGGTATGGAAAGTCTGTGTTTTCAAGACAAGGTCAAGAGAATCACAGTTCCTTCCAGCATCCAGGACCTTCTCCAGCATTCGTGGTCTTTTGACCTCTGCATTCTAAGACTTGACATGTCTCTCTTCAGTTGACTTTGACAGGCACCACCCCCAGTTGTTCAGTTTCAGAATTATTTCAAACATCCATCAGGGCTCTCTATGCCAAGCCCTAAGCTTCATTTGAGTTTGAAATATAAAAGGGGATTGAGCTTCAGTTCTTCAGCCTTCTGAGGAGACTGACACAAAGACCCAGTCTAGGCTATAAATATTCTGCCTTCACAGGTTGGTCACACAAAGATTTGTTGTCCTCCAAACAAGGCAGTTACCAAAATTTGTTGTCCTCCAAACAAAGCAGACTTAATCTTTGTAGCATGCGAAAAGGATTAGTTGTAGTGAGGTTAAGATACACATACTCTATCTTGGTATTATTATATGTCTGCATAACAGAAGGTCTGCACTTTATACGAGAAAAATTCAGTGAACAATTAATTTATCCTTGTGTTAATTTTATATAGAGGGCTGTAACGATTTGCCACAAGCTGATGGCTTGAAACAAATGAGATTTAATTTCTTATGGTTCTGGAAGCCAGCAATCTAAAATGAGAAACTCTGATTTGAAATCAAAATATTGGCAGGAATTTACTTCCCCCAGAAGCTGTGGGTGGCATGGGATGGGAATCCATGTTTGCTTCTCTTCCAGCTTCTGACGGCTGCCAACCTTTCTGGCTCATGGCCTTATTAGTCTTCTTCCTCTGTCTTCACATTGTCCTTTCCTTATATACATTTGTATGAAACTTTCCTTTCTTTCCATCTTATGCAAGCACAGGTATTGAAGTTGAAGTTAAGGGCCATTAAAATAATCAAGTTTAATTTTTTTATTTTTCCATTTTCTTACTGAATTCCATTTGCAAAGGCCCCATTGGTTTCCAGAATATAGGAGCAATATGGGTCTCTAGGATTCAGGCATGCATATCTTTTAGGGGTAGAAAACTTTTAATCTACCATCTCCCAGAGTAGAAAATAGTAACTCTTGGTTTTTATTATTATTGATGATAATTTTTATCATATTGATATTGTTATTCTATTATTGTTGAAAATTATTACATTGATTTTGATCTCCTGTCAGTTGCTATCATCATCAAAATAGCTTTGCAAGCATTATTTCTACAGTAGAACATCTCCTTGCTAGGGTATGACAACTCCCAAGCTTTTCTCTCCTCTTCTCAACTTATCTTCCTCCAGTTATTTTCACCAAAATGAGTGATCTTTTCGAATATAAGTTTGACGGATAGTGAGATAGCTCAGTGAGTAAAAGATACTCGCTCCCAAGCTTAATGACCTGAATTCAATCCTTGGAGCCACATAACATTGGTAAGAGAGAAACACCTCAATGGAGTTATCTACTGACCTCTATATATGGGCTATGACATGCGAAAAAAATTACTATGTACTTGTACAGTTAAACAAAATCCATGTTTGGTCGGAAGTAGTTTATCAACTTCAAAGTTTGAAGTGACTCTTTGTCACTTGATGCCTCTCATTGGATTATCTCTTTTACTTCATCTGCCTAGCCTGCTCTTCAGTGGGTGGCTTTGTTGAGTATTGATCAACCTACTCATCAGATGCCCTTGCTGATAAAACACAGAGCTCATTGCTAACTCCACATCAAGACTCAATTCAAGCATCTCTTCATTCAGGAAACGTTATGAAACATCATTTTCAGTTAGGCCTTCTGTGTGCTTTCTCTGGCACTAGCCACATTCCTGGTCAAATCCTACTTCTTATTAACTGAGAGTCATTGACAAACATTAAAGTCCTCTTAATGGCTCTTCATCTGAAAAATATGGCTAAGTACTGTAGTATCCACACTAGAGTCATTTACTCATTAAATATGATACTGTGAAGCATTTTACAAAATATCCAACACAGTATGTGAATTACTATCTTTTATCATTCATATATATGGTTAGATATATATGTATATACACATATATATTATATGCTTGACATGTCAAATATATATTAGTTTTATCTGGTATTGCAGTTTATAAAAGAAGAAACTTCATTTACTTACTTGCAATACATTTGGTGGAAGTTCCTGCTACAGTGTTTGCTATGTAATAGAATATATTAAATATTTATTAAATGACTAAATTAATATTTTTCTCCAATGAACTATATCCAGAAATTTCTAACACTTCAAAAACTGCACAAAATTTAAAAGTCTTCTAAGAACATCTCAGTAAAATGTACCAATTCTCAATTACAAATAGAAGGAAGGGCTAAGGATAGCCTCCAGTGCTTGGTTCAGTGGAAGGATACTGTGTAAGAAGTATAAGGCCTGAGCTCAATTCCTAGCACTTCAAAAATAGAAGAAGAAACAGCAGACATGAGTGAAAGTAGAAATCCAACCTATTGTTGACTCATTGGATCACCATTCTTTCCTACACTAGTCCAGACTGTTAGGACTTTTCTCTATTAGCATACTATCTGCTTCAAAAGTTTAAGTGGAAACATGAAATTTCCCACTTTTATACCTAGTGTCTAATATGTGGGGAGTTAGAGATCTGGAAAGGCGCATAGTCCACAAGTGCTTAGGGCAACTAATAATGCCATTTTCAGAAATTCTAAGATAAGCTAAACTACAGCAATGGTAGTTAGGAACTTAATTTTCATGTCAGTGGGATAAGCCCCTTTTGAGTGTGAATGTTTGACATGTCAGCAAGCCACAAGAAGTGAGGTGGGGTTTGTTTTGTTTTGTTGTTTTGTTTCTAAATAACCACTAAGAGCCTTAAGAAAGTATTAATTATTAATTATAAATGTTTTATATTTTAAATTAAAGGAAAGCAAGCATTGCCACATTCTCCCCCCTGTTTTGAAGCATGGTTATAACCAGAATGCCCCAGCTTCCTCCAGTGTAGCTCACAGTGAAATTATATAACTTCACAGTTGAGTCTCCCTCCCAGGCCCAATCCTATGCAATTTCAGCCCATTGCTTCCCACTGGGAAGAGGTGAGCAACGTCTTTGTTCTGCTAAATCTTTTCCTGTTCTTAAAAAGAAAGAAGGGAAGTAAATTCACACCTTTCAAGGACTAAAAGGCTAGGGACTCCTGGTTGTGCTTTCTTTTCTTTTTCTTTTCTTTTCCTTTTTTTATTGATTATTTTATTTATGTACATTTCAAATGTTGTCCCCCTTCCTGGTCTCCCTTCCCTGGTCTTTGCTCCTCAAAGCCCCCTTCCCATTCCCCCTCCCTTTGCCTCTAAGAGCATACTCCCCCACCCACCAATTCACTCCTGCTTCTGGTTACTCTTTCATAGAAAAGATTCATCTATGACTGGGATGAAACCTGGATACAACAGATTCCAATGCATACCCATGCCAAGGCTCTGTCTATCCCTGCTTTCATTTAACAACAATTCAGTTCATAACCAACCCTGTGCACAGAGCCAAAATCCTTGCATCCTTGCATCCTTATAACGTCCCATTCCAACTTTAAGGTAGAAGAACTTACTTTGTTGAAATTATGATTCAAATTCGCTGGCTTGGAATGTACTCACTGGCACATGATTGTTTGTTTAGCTTTTTCAGGTCCCCCTCTAAACCATGAAGACTTGCCTGTATGAGTCTTATGTAGGCACGCCTCCCCCAGAATTTTGCATGGCAGCATCAGGCACGGCAATTTTGTGATAGATGTTTCATAAATGCAAATGATTGCATATATTTACACACCAGCCCTGAAGATGGCTGACCTATTGTAGTCCACGTTAGCATTTCCGTGTTGTTCCTGCTGTTGCTGGGATAGAAGGCCACACAGAGGAGAGTGGAGCATGACAAGCAGGCAGCTGCTGCTCTACTCTTACTCTGAAGAGGCTTGCAAGAGGAGCCTTCCTCCCACTCTATTTGGTCTCATTACATGCGGGATCAGGTCTGTGCCGTTCCGGACTTCTGCATGCAGCCCTCAAGAGGGCTGTCAGGCTTTCTCATCCCTGTCAGACGAATTGACAATGCTGTACATGAAACACAAGACTCTCCACCTTTAAGGTTTTTGTTTTTAGCAGAAGAAAATATACATATGTATTTTGTAGAAGTATGTGCAGGGTTTGAGTTATTTTCAGTGTTTGTGGGTGCTGTTTTTCTGCAGATTCCAAAGTACTCAGAGGTTCTCAGATTCTGAGCCTTCTAATAAAATGTCAGAGTGCTATTCTGCAGAATATACTTCGGAATGTGAAAATATGAAAGCCATTTTAACATTTTTCTTTCCATAAGTACTTACTCTTCAATGTCAGGGATAGCTGCCCTCTTCTCCCCACCTTGTTTGTTCAGTCCATGGACAAATGACTCCATTTGAGTCCTATACAGGCTGGGGTGACATTTCTTCCACCTCCTTATTTACAGGATGTGGACCTTCCTGCTAGTTAGTCTCCTCTATACTGTTTACAAATTTCCATAAAGACTTTACAAAGCACACTGCTTTTGGTCATGCTTCCTTCACCATGTGACATGACAAATCCCTATGTCACATATCCCACACAGGCTGCCATCCTTAGTTAGTGGCCTCTGATAAAGGCCACCACTTGATCCTCTCCACTCTCAGCAGAACAAACTCAGATGGTGTTGTTCTCTTCTCTAGGGTTTCTCTTCCAGAGTTTATGGATGCTCACAGATAATTTATTCCCCATCTTTTCTTCTTTCTTTTAATTAATATTTGTCTGTATTTAGTTTTTCATTACTGGAAAAATATGTTTTTGCCTTACCATTATCTGCTTCTGCTTTATTTAACACCTCCATAAAGCCTCTATGGGAAGATGAAGGGTGCTATTTCTACATATGTCCAACACTCTACTTTCATCTGAACACATACTTTTCAATAAATGTGATCCATCTAGGTAAATTTTCATTCATTCCCTTAGACTTTTGTTTTTTAATTTAAAAATGCTTTGAGAATTTCAGTCATGGATGCTGTATTTACTTAATTTCTAGTTCTCTAAGTTTCCAATATATCTCCTCAATTTGATGGCATCTTAATTACTACACACACACACATACAGAGAGAGAGAGAGAAACAGAGAGAGAGAGAAGCAGAGAGAGAAGCAGAGAGATAGAAACACAGAGAGGAAAAACAGGAGAGAGAAACAAAGAGAGAAAGAGACCCTACTGAACATGGGAAAGCTCCCTTCACGTTTTTGTTCATGGGGGATTTCTAGAAATTTCACAAAACTACACAGGCGATTACCATTGCCATTGCCTGACTTGCAGAAGTTGAAGGTAAGAGCTGCTGTTGAAGACACCACATGCTCAGGACACAGGACTTGGATTAAGAGACCTGGAACTACCTGGAAGCCTGTGGAATTTCCTATGCAATGTGCCAAAACTGTCTACTGTATAAAATCTATGAACCTCAACAATGTCTTGGCAAGATATATCCAAAGATGGTAATTTCATCTTGAGACTATCCAACAGCTATTGAACTAAACTTAAGTCCTGCTCACTTGGAGGGAATTTGTGCCAGCATATCCAATTATCTGTGAGGAAAAAGGTCATAGTTCCTAGAGGAGAGCATACTACTGTAATTTTCCTAAACCAATATAATTTCTATTTTTATAATTTTTATCCTCACACAGATAATTGTAGCTTTTTATTCCTCATCAAAGAAGCTTCTTATTTTAGAACAGATCAAAACAGTTACAGAGATCCAAAACTAGTCGAAATGCAAAAATAAGAGACTTTGAAATGCACAGCACCCATTGAGTACAACTTCTATACCTAAAGTTCAGAGAATATCAAACAAGATGCAACTGTAAGATTGTAAGAGCCAAAGGTCTAGGACATTTTTTACTATGTAGTGCCTTCTAGATATGGCGGGGAGGCTGTACCCATGAATTCTCAACAATATTACTGCCTAAATAAGACCTGCATATTGACAAAACCAGTTGATGTACCAATGTGGATTGGAGAAATTTTACCAAGTCCCGCATTCAGAGGAAGAACTATGGGGAGAGGGTGAATTCATTTTCTCCAGTAGCAAGCCTGCTAAGAGATTATGTTTGTAATTGGCCAATGATAAACACATATATGCATCTGTACTCTTTTCTTGAGCCTTCTTTGGCAGCTGGACTTTATATTTGGCTACAGGAGCCTGGGATTGGTCTTTCAACTTCTCTAAAGAAAATGCATGCTTTTCTGACCAATGGAAGAACCATGTTAGCCCAAAGTCCATAGTCATTTTGCAAAGTCTCATGCTTAGTGATGTCTGGTCTGATTAAAGTATTATTAATAGTTTACAATATTTAAATTGGTGGATTGTAGAGACAGGAAGGGGTTGACAACTTCGACAAGAAATGTAGGTTCAATCTTTCAACAATCTCAGTCTCCTTTCTGGTGTCTTACATAACATAAAGTAACATGATAATGGGTATGATTGTGAGTTCCCTTCCACATCTCCCCACTTCACGTTTTTCCATTTTCTGCTAAGGATTCTCTATTCTGCTCTAGGAATTTTCCCTCTCTCCTGAATGATTTGCACTTTCCCTGGAGCAAGTGTGGGTCTTACAAAACAAAATCTGCTACTTCCTCAGGAATCCTCTCTCTCTCTCTCTCTCTCTCTCTCTCTCTCTCTCTCTCTCTCCTCACAGTGCTTCAACAGCAGTGCATTAAAATTTCTAATACATTTGAAATTTATTCACAGTTATTCCCTAACTTTATACCCACCAACTTCATATTCTTTCACTTTTTCTTAAAAAGAAAATGAAAATCAAATCAAAACAAATCCCCAAGACAAAAAAAAAAAAAAAAAGAACAAAACAAAACAAAAAGCCCTCACTCCACATACATACACACACACATGCGCTAACACAAATGGAGTGTATCTTATGGTGGTCAACTCCTCCTGAGCACACAACTAGTGTCCCCCATTGGAGAAAAGTGATTTCCCTTTTCACAGAAAGTACCAATTGCAAATAGCTTTCTGATTAGTGGTAAACCTATGAGGCCATTTTCTCTTCCCAATGCTGGAATTTTGTCTGGTTTGCCCAGATCCTGGGCACTGTGCCACAATCCCTGTAAGTTCCTATGTGTCTTCAGTCTGTTGTGTCTGGAAGACCATGCTTCTCTCCATCTCATATACCACCTCTGGCTCTTAATGCCTATGAACCAGTAATAAGGAAATTAGCTTGTCTTCCTGTCCGAGATTCAAAGTAAGTTAGTCTTTTTAGTCTTGAATTACTACAGAATAGCAAGGATGTTAGATACAAATTTGGGGGCATTGAACCTCATTCGTATAACACTGTATCTTTGAGCATGTTCCTTGGTTTAAAAAAAAAAGTAAATCTACAAAAAGATGAAAACATGTTGCTTCCTTGTAGTCGGAAGATACCTTTTACCTTACAATGAAAAGCTTCCCAACCTTGTTGCTTAGGAAGTGAAAGCTATTGTGTGGAACAACAATGCCACCTAAGAGGACACAGAAGCTTCCTATAAAAGGTTAGCGATATCTCTTTTAAAAATGTCAAGGCTCTTTCAGAGTCGAGAACATGTCCATGGGATCATAATAAAATGCCTTGCAACTGGACTTTTACAAGGACTTCCCTACTTTGCTCTCCTGCTTTTGCCAAATGCAAGATAAAATGCTTCTGAACACCTGCACAATGCAAGTATGACCTTTGATTATTCGGAACTTCGCTTTGGGACTGATTAAGAGTCCAGTTGTGATTTCAGTAATACAGCTTATTCATCAAGGTAGATCCCCACTGGTAAATCTGGAAGCTGCTAGAGGATTTGCTCCCTTTTAGAGGCTCTAATCACCAACAATTGTCCCCTGCCGAAGGGTAACTCCTGGAGTTAAAGAACGAAAGTGCAGAATAGCTCTGCTTGCACATTGGCCACCCTCTACTAGCAAGTCCTAGAAACCCGTATAAGGCTTATATGTACAGTTTTGTGCTCTTTGGTCAACATAGATTCCAATTACATAGTGACTTACACAAATGGCTCCATTTGGAGCTCTTTTCTCAAGAGAATATTCAGTGCCTTATAAACTAGCCATCCCTTATGCTTCAAATATAAACAATCTTGGTGCACATCTGATTTTAATCCAAGTGTTTTCAAAGGCCATTCTCCTCTAGTTGTTATCTCTCCTCTTATTTCATAACAACTGCAAAACTCCTACCACAGAAGGCACTTTTGTGGGAATATATAATTGTTGAGAATGCAGTGATTTTAATTATCGGTTGTTTCATCATAATCTAGCTGAAAACTTAGATGAACAGACAACATACATCTTCTTTCTTTCTTTCTTCCTTTCTTTCTTTTTTTTGTATTCTTCAGTGGTTTTCAAACTTAGGTGAGAATTACTTCTGCTTTAGGTGGGGAGTCAAAGGCTGCTCCTACATTGGGCAGTGAATTTATGATGACAGGTTTCCTACTCAGCCATCAATTTCCTACATAGCCCCTCCCCACTGAAGAGAGGATTGAGTCCCATCCCAGCATGGCAGCGAGCTTTTAGGGAGAGCAAAGCTCCAGCATGTACGTGCTTGTCAAGCCTCTGCTTGCATCATGCTTGCTAATATAACCACAGCAAATCACTTACGAAAGTCTCCAAGTCGGCATGAAATTTTATAGGTACAATGAACCATGACCCGTTGGAAGTCATTGCCATCCCTGTGAGCTCATCATATTAGGCTGAGATGTCCAATGTGAGGAATGATAACTATAAACTGAAGAAGCACTTACTGTTATTGTCTGTTTTGTAGCTGAGAACATGCATCACTGGGGTTAGTGATACATGTTTTCAACAGCATCTTTGAATAACCAACAGTGCACAGATAACAAAGAGCAGACTGTGGTTTGAATCTGGTCCTTTACAGTTGAAAGACACTGTTGATCCCCCAGGACAAATTGGCAAAATATCTGTCTCATACTTCATACTTCTAGAAAGTTCTCTGAAACAGTATTGGTATTTGTATAGGTTTTTTTTGTTGTTGTTTTTGTTTTTTAACTTTTAATAAGGGGCTGCTGTGATGTTTGAAATTGAAGAGTGTGAGTCGTATTTGTTATAATGTTATTCTACTGACACAAGGTCTTATACAGATTATACCCCCCCCCATTGTCCAGATTGATTTAATATGGCAGAACGCCAGCCAGAATTGCATTCAATTTTTGATTTTTACACTTTTGATAAGTCCTATTATGTGAGTCCTGCTATCTTGATTGGTAAGCATGTCTAGTGAACAACAACAACAACAAAAAAAAGACCAAAGTAACTGGATTTGCCTAGCTTATACTATATTAAAGACAATAAAAAGTTAAGTCACTGGAAGAGATTAGTCACATTCTCTTGCTCTGATAAAATACTTGTCAAGTAACACTTTAAGGCAAGAAGGGTTTGACTTAAGTCTCAGTTTGAGGATACAGTCTATCATGGCAGAGCTGACAGGAGTGACTCACATCTGGGCAGAATCAGATGCAGAGAAAAGGGAGCTATGCTAGTGTTCTATCGCCTCCCCTTTCCATCAGTCCTGGATCCCAATCCATGGAAATGTGCACCCAACATTCAGAGCAAAACCTCTTCTCTCATGTCCATCCGTGGAAACACCCTCATGGATAATTAACAGTAAAGATTAACTGCCACTGAGAGACTGAGAGTCCTTGCTTCAATCAAGACTGGAAGTTACCACTAGTAGAGAAAGATACTTTTTTTAAAATGCTAATGCTCCCTCAAATCCAGAGAGTGAGAATTTGGAAAAGGGGTCATATAATCTGCATTTTAAATTGTTCCCAGCTGCTTCTTGTGTCCAATGATTTTAGGAACTACTGTCTGACCCATTAGCACATTTCAGCTCCCAAAGAGAACATAATCAGACCCAATTTTGCCATCTGTACACTGCTATATTAGGTCCACTTCTGCAAATCAATGCTGATCTAGCACCTTCAGAGGCTGCCCTAAGAACCCAGGGGGTGAAATATGTGAAAAATCTTTAAGAAGCTGTGTGGAATGTAGAGAGTAGCATTAAATTAGCTAAACCAAATGAATAAGCACCATTATCATTTGTCTATGGATAACCCCTTCTGGGATTCAAGCCAGAGATCTTAAAACTAAAACCATAGCTGTGGATTTTAAAGGTTTGGTGCTGTTTTCTGGTTTTTGAATGTTGCTTTTGCTGAGGAAGGAAAGTTATCAGTTACCCAGACAGCCATATGCACAGGTATCCTGATTTTTCAGGTCTCGGGATGGAACAAGCCAGAGCTTCACAGCGTGAGGATGAGAAGTTATTCCCATGGAATCCTTAAACCACCGAGTACTTCTTTCACTAATTGCTGAATTTCTCAACCTTCCTAACGCTATGGCCCTTTAATCCAGCTCCTCATGTTGTGCTGACTCTAGCCATAAAATTATTTTTGTTGCTACTTCATAACTGTAATTTTGCTACTGTTCTGAATTGTAATGCAAATAGGTTTTTGAGACAGAGATTTGCCATAGGGGTTGCAACTCACAGGTTGAGAACTACTGCCATAAAATAATATAAGCATGGGTAATTCTCCCCCATTTTCCAGAAGTATTTCTTATTAATTCTTTGAGAATTTCTTTTTTTTTTTAATTTTTACTCAGAATTTGAATTTAGTTTTATTTTTCATTTCTGAGAGATGTCGTTAATTCTTTTTTTTTAAATTAGGTATTTTCCTCATTTACATTTTCAATGCTATCCCAAAGGTCCCCCATACCCATCCCCCCAATCCCCTACCCACCCACTCCCCCTTTTCGTCCCTGGCGTTCCCCTGTACTGGGGCATATAAAGTTTGCAAGTCCAATGGGCCTCTCTTTGCAGTGATGGCTGACTAGGCCATCTTTTGATACATATGCAGCTAAAGACAAGAGCTCCTGGGTACTGGTTAGTTCATATTGTTGTTCCACCTATAGGGTTGCAGTTCCCTATAGCTCCTTGGGTAATTTCTCTAGCTCCTCCATTAGGGGCCTTGTGACCCATCCAATAGCTGACTGTGATCATCCACTTCTGTGTTTGCTAGGCCCCGACATAGTCTCACAAGAGAGAGCTATAACTCGGCCCTTTCAGCGAAATCTTGCTAGTGTATGCAATGGTGTCAGCAT
The DNA here is from genome assembly GCF_000001635.26 of Mus musculus. Taxonomy (NCBI): domain Eukaryota; kingdom Metazoa; phylum Chordata; class Mammalia; order Rodentia; family Muridae; genus Mus; species Mus musculus. Next base: position 68,113,328 of record NC_000067.6, on the reverse strand, counting down.
TTGGAAGCTGATTATGGGATGGATCCCTGCATATGGCAGTCACTAGATGGTCCATCCTTTCGTCACAGCTCCAAATTTTGTCTCTGTAACTCCTTCTATGGGTGTTTTGTTCCCTAAGAGAGGGTAAAGTGTCCACACTTTGGTCTTCGTTCTTCTTGAATTTCATGCGTTTGGCAAGTTGTATCTTATATCTTGGGTATCCTAAGTTTCTGGGCTATTATCCACTTATCAGTGAGTACATATTGTGCGAGTTCCTTTGTGATTGAGTTACTTCACTCAGGATGATACCCTCCAGGTCCATCCATTTGCCTAGGAATTTCATAAATTCATTTTTTTTAATAGCTGAGTAGTATTCCATTGTGTAAATGTACCACATTTTCTGTATCCATTCCTCTGTTGAGGGGCATCTGGATTCTTTCCAGCTTCTGGCTATTATAAACAAGGCTGCTATGAACATAGTGGAGCATGTGTTCTTCTTACCGGTTGGGACATCTTCTGGATATATGCCCAGGAGAGGTATTGTGGGATCCTCCGTTAGTACTATGTCCAATTTTCTGAGGAACCGCCAGACTGATTTCCAGAGTGGTTGTACAAGCTTGCAATTCCACCAACAATGGAGGAGTGTTCCCCTTTCTCCACATCCTCGCCAACATCTGCTGTCACCTGAGTTTTTGATCTTAGCCATTCTGACTGGAGTGAAGTGGAATCTCAGTGTTGTTTTGATTTGCATTTCCCTGATGATTAAGGATGTTGAACATTTTTTCAGGTGTTTCTCTGCCATTCGGTATTCCTCAGGTGAGAATTCTTTGTTCAGCTCTGAGCCCCATTTTTTAATGGAGTTATTTAATTTTCTGGAGTCCACCTTCTTGAGTTCTTTATATATATTGGATATTAGTCCCCTATCCAATTTGGGATAGGTAAAGATCCTTTCCCAATCTGTTGGTGGCCTTTTTGTCTTATTGACGGTATCTTTTGCTTTGCAGAAGCTTTGCAATTTTATGAGGTCCCATTTATCGATTCTTGATCTTACAGCACAAGCCATTGCTGTTCTATTCAGGAATTTTTCCCCTGTACCCATATCTTCGAGGCTTTTCCCTACTTTCTCCTCTATAAGTTTCAGTGTCTCTGGTTTTATGTGGAGTTCCTTAATCCACTTAGATTTGACCTTAGTACAAGGAGATAGAAATGGATCAATTGGCATTCTTCTACATGATAACCGCCAGTTGTGCCAGCACCATTTGTTGAAAATGCTGTCCTTTTTCCACTGGATGGTTTTAGCTCCCTTGTCAAAGATCAAGTGACCATAGGTGTGTGGGTTCATCTCTGGGTCTTCAATTCTGTTTCATTGGTCTACTTGTCTGTCACTATCTTTGAGAATTTCATGCAGTATATTTTGAACATGTTTATCCCCCAAATTCTTCCCTTCACTGTCTGCTTCTTCCCAAGCCTGTCTTTTCTCACTTAATTTAGGCTTCTTCATCTTCATTTTCTTTCTTTCCCCATAGAGTAAGTTTATGTCCTCAAGCTACTCTTTGTATGAGGCCTCTCTTGGTATTGAATCACCCTACCAGGGGGATCCCAAAGCTAACATCTCTCCCCACAGCTATCAAATCCTAGTACCTCTCCTCCTCAGCTCCTGTTGAAATTACAGGTCCACCTTTTACACATGTGCTAGCATTCTGTCTGAGCAAGACTTGGAGCTTGTACAGGTCTTATGCATGCTGTTCTAATTGTTGAGTTCATTGGTGTACCTGCCCTGTTACATGGGAAAATCACTGTTTCCTTGATACTATTGTTATTGACCACCTCTGACTTTTACAACTCTGCTGCTCCCTTCATTTGCAAAATAGTTTGGCAGTTTATTTCTAAGAAGCATCGAATTATTATTTATCCACAATTAATTTTGGTGCAACCTTCAATGTATTACTTTTTTCTTTGTAAGAAAAGGGAACTCAAAACTTACTTTGAAACTGACTAAAGAGAAAGAGAAACCAATATTGGTTTTGAGCTCTAGAGTTATAACTTCAGATTTAATACCAGCTAATTAAATAAAGACTAAACTAAAACACTGGGAAATTTGATATGACTTTCATCTTAAATGAATAATTTATTACAAAATATTTTCAAAAAATGATATTAATTCCAATGGACACTTTAGAAATGCTAATTTTTTTCTAGGGATAATGAAATTCTGAGAAACAAAATAGTCAATTCTGAATTAAGACCTTGAGCAAACTAGCTTAAAAATGGGAAGCCTCTGTCCTGGGCAAATGGCTCAGAGGGTAAAAATGTTGCTGTATGAGAAGGAAGAGCTGAATTTGAATCCTGAGAACGCAAGTAAAATCTGAACGCTATAGTGTAAGAGCCAGTAATCTCAACCCTCCGATAGGAAGATGGAAGGCAAAGACAGGTAAATACCTGGAAGCACACATGCCCACTAGTCTGATATATACTCATCGGAACAACATGAAAAACTTGTCTCAAACAAGTTCCAAAGTACATCAGATGTTGTGTTCTGATCTCCACATTTGCCCCATGCCATGTTCACACTCATCCTTACAAATGCACACACACACACAATCACACTCACACCCAAACAGAGACGCACAGAGAGAAACAGAAAGAGATCTTTACATTTTTTCAGTCTTTTACGATGTCTCTAATTAATTCTATATTTCTATTTTTCCTCTCTTTAATCTAATTACCTAATGCTAACAAGACACGATGCACCAAAGGTTTGCGTGCACATATATGTGTATTATCGTTATAGTGGCTCAGCTCAGTGACCACTGTAGATATAAACAATGATGTAAAGAAAATTTTACACTTTCCTACTCAGATTCAAATGAGATAATCATTTTATTTCAAACTACTTTCTTAGATGCAGAGTAGTAGAATCACACTTTTTAAATTATTACGATATTTTTAATTTTTATTTTATGTGTGTGAATGTTCTTGCCTGCAGGTATATCTGTACACAACCTGCCTGCAATACCTGCAGAGGTCAGACAAAGATGTCAGGTCCCTTAATGTTGGAGTTGTAGATGGTTGGGAGTCTCCATGTCTCCATGATGATGGTAAAACCAAACCACGATCTTCTGCAAGAGTAGCAAATGCTCTTAACCACTGAACATCTTCCCAACCCTAATAGTCATAATCACTTTTAAAAAAATAAAAATATAAGTGAAGTACTAAGGTATTCCAATAGAGGCCATCAGGGTAAGACTGCAGTTAGGTCAGTGGCCTAAGCATTTTCATAATTATTTATTCTAAATCTCTTCCTGAAAGAAGATGTATCATATATCATAGAAAGAAATAGGGTCCATGAGACAGGAAATGAAAAGATGTTTTGAGAGAAGTTAGGGAAAACAAAAGAACACAAGAAATAGTAAAGGAAAGGATAATTCTGAGGGTTAAAGAGCATGGAGGAGAGAGAGAGAGAGAGAGAGAGAGAGAGAGAGAGAGAGAGAGAGAGAGAGAAAGGAAAAGTGTGTGTGTGTGTGTGTGTGTGTGTGTGTGTGTGTGTGTGTGTGTGTGTGTGTGTGGACCACAGGAAAACCTTCTAGTCTGCAGCTTAGTTAAAGCAAATAAAAAATTTAAGGAGAAACTTACCTCTTTTCAATCTTTTTGAAATATATGCTCATGCATGATACTCATGTTGTATGATCAGTCACTTGTGAGGGAGTGAATTGAAGCTTCAGATGAGGGCTAATGATCAGGAACCCTGGGAAATGTAATTTAGGAGTTTCTATGATAGTCATTTTTTGCTATGCCCCAGTACTGGGGAACACCAGGGCCAAGAAGTAGGAGTGGGTGGGTAGGGGAGCAGGGCAGGGGGAGAGTATAGGGAACTTTCAAGATAGCATATGAAATGTAAATAAAGAAAATATCTAATAAAAAATGGAAAAAATAATTTTTAAATGTTTATGCTAAGTGAAAAAAATTATCAATTAATTTCAGAATATTGTGATTTTTTAAGCATTTTATACTGCACAAGAAGAAAAAGGAAGCCCTGCTATTCTACAATACTTAGTCAAATCATTCACTCCTATTTATACTTTTCCTTGCGCTTCAAAAAGTATGACTTTGCTTGTTTCAGTGTTTGTATAAGATTTTAGGAGTACTGGTAAAGTCTGAAGGATTTCATTGAATATTTGGTTTGGATTTTCTGTTTTTGTCAGTATTGTGTATTTTTGTCTGAGCTCTCCAGAAAGCAAAGCTTGAGGCAGAAGCTTGCAAGTGTTCCTTTTCAGAGAGTACAGTTTCAGAAAAGTGATAGTCAGAGATAGTTCTGATCTTTGGGGGCAACCCTCCTGCCATCTGAACAATTCCAGCGTAGAAGGACCCTCCGGAGGATAAAGGTGAAGCAGTTTATTCAGTGTCCTGTCTCTTATGGGTTAGCTTCCCACTCTTCAGGGTTGCACATGTATGGTAGCTGAAGAAGTACGTAACTTCACTGTAAACGGAAAAACGCAGGAAGAAAAAGTAATATGAGGTATGCAGAAGGAGAATGAACCAAAGCACTGCCTGATTTTCTTCATGGGAATTTGATTCGAACCCCTGTAGAATGGCCACTGTCCTTGGTGCAAAGCTGAGTCTCCGAATTAACAAGAGAGTTACAATGGAGCAGTATCTTCTTGGATTAGTGTTTTCAACTGGACCAGAAGAGTGATAGGCTGCTGTGACAATTTCGCCTAAGGAGATTGACAGCAATAGCCCCTCGAGACTCATAACCGAAGACGTGAGCAACAACAAGGCTGTACTACTTACCATGTGAATGTAGCTCTATCTTGTGTGTTAGGTTTATCCGACTGAAACGCAGTCCTCTGTGACTTTCACATCTCAAAGGGAAATTAGAGACCAGTGGTTGACACACACAATGGCCCTGGCCTGACAGCTCTTCTTCAAGCCTAAGTTCTAACCTGACTTGCTTGATGTTATACATGTTCTTCTGATATATGATGGTATGCTACCTCTCCAAAGAAAGTGAAGATTAAGGCTGCCATATTGCTCCTCACTGATGATCTCAACAGGAATAATAATCACCAAGATTACATCTCTTTTCTGTTATTAAAATGTCTAGCATATGTGGCATTTAGTCAAAAACTGTCTGTAAGTTGGGTGAGTAGAAGATTTTAGGCAACATCACACAGATTTATATCTTTGAAAACACATAGCTTTTAAGAGAAGCTGTTCTTTTTAGCCTAATAACTGTGAACCATTTGCTCTGGAATATCCCTGAGTTCCGATGTAGGCTTAATGTGGCCAGCTCCAGCGAAGCCAGTCGTTCCTGTGTGCTTTTCACAAGGTGTACTGTAGAAAGATGATGATTTAGGGTTCTTGTTTTGTTTGTTTGTTTTAAGTTTTGAAGACCTAAGTTCCTTAGTATTAAGTATTTTTTCACTCAATTGTTATCAGGAATGAAAGCATGGATGTATTCATGGGATCTTCCTAGAAAATGAAGGGTCATTCACAAAGAGTTGCCTGTGCAAGATGATATGCTGTTATAAGCCACTGGAATACCTATGTTTAAGTCCCCTGTATATATTTAAAATGTATATGTTTTAAGATTTGAATTTGAGATCATGAGGATTTATTTGATTGTTAATGAAGAGAGGGGCAGCCTCTTAAGACTGACCATTGCCATTTTAAAAATTTGTAATTGTTCAATATTGCAAAACTGTGTTTGATGAGTATCTAAACTTTGTGGGATGCAGGGCTAAGTCCTAGGAATACAAAGGTAATATGTAACATATTTACAGTGATTCGGGGGATGACTAGCTAGAGAAAAACCAGGCATAAAAGGAAGAGATGTAAAATACATCCCCTTGTACACGTCTCACAACAAAACTTGGAGACATTCCCACGTCTTCCTCCCTAATGCTGGGATTAAAAGCATGTCTTATCTATTCCTGGCTTCTGTCACCCTTTTAACAGATGACAAAACCACTAGACTTAATGGATACATCTTATATGAAATTCCTTAGTTGTTGTGGGTATGGATTGACATACACACATGAACATATTTGCAAGAAGCTGGCATATTTGAGTGCCCATGAGAAAGTATATGCTGGTATGCTAGTGTAAATCCCCCATATGCTTAATGCCTGAATCCTCAAGCGATTGAAATCCTATGCTTAGAGCCGAATAAAATGCCTAGTTATTTTCTTGAAAATTTATCCAAAGCAAGTTTATTACTAGATGAGTTAGTAAGATATGTAAAATCTGAAGAGTCTGAGAGGGTACTTAAAGCACAAAATGCCTCTTGAAGTTTCTAAAACTTAAGGACATATGGGCCCTTAATTTCTGAGTGCTCCTCTTGTAGATACACCCAATGTTTGTTTGTATTTTAGTTCAATCATTGAGAGCATTAAGGCAAAATAAAAAGTGAGCCAGTACTAGGAAAGAAAGTCATATCATAATGCGGACTTGTTCGTGATTCATTTCTTAGGGACTCACTTTAACTAATATTCCTAAATTACTAAAAAATACAAGTGGGTTCTACACTGTAAGTTGAAAACATTTAATGCCTTTTAAAACCCTATTATTATTATTCTGGCTCTTATGGTTTAAAAAAAAAGTGATTTCTATTGACAAAACAAAAAACAAAGCACAAGTAGCTGAACAGTGCTGCCACCTGCTGTTCATGGAGCTATCAAGCATCACTTGGAATCTGTGGTCCCCATAACCTTGGCATATGGATATTTAAATATTTGTGATAGCCAAATAGCCATCCCATTGGGTTTCCTACAACACCCCCCCCCAAATAGCTTCTCATATCGCGCGTGTGGAAGCATTACCCTAACTCCACCAGAGAGCTTCGGTTTTCAGTCGCTAGTGGATAGTAGATTACCTAGTACTGTGGAGAAATGTAAGCCATCTGTGTCAGAGCACTTTTTATTAAAATAAATGAGCATATTAAGCAGGGGGATTTCTGTTCCAGTGGGCTAATGACGTTTATTAGTGACAGACGTAGAAGGTACATGGAGGAGCTCCATGGAGGACTGTGCATGCTCTTGGCTTTCAGTTAACCATGTGCAATGAAAGAATGCTTCCTAGAATTTTAAGTGTCTTATTTCGAAAATGGTTTAAAATTTGCCAGGCAATACTGACAGCACACTTTGTGGGCTGGCTGACTAGCCAAGTATACAAGAAAGGAGGCAGAGCTCTCCTAGAGAGAAGGCACCGACAAGCCAAATGAGAGTTGGCCACGGTCTTTGTTTGCTTAATAGGAGAAGTTATTACCTTTGCTTGTTATCCCAAGAAGGCTAATGGGGCCCTCATGGGTCTCTCTTTCTAGACACTAAATACCATCAATTACAATGATCCCAATTAAAATCAGGACTAAGAGGTGTGAAGTTAAAAATTAAGCTAATAAGCCTCTGACTGACATCTACTGTGGCTTCCTCTTGTCATATAAGATCTTTAAAATTCAGCTTTTCTACTTTTATTTTATTTTTGAAAAAAAAGTCCTTAAACTACTAATACAAAGAAAAGACTTAAGGTAGAAATTCACATTTTATGAAATCTTAATGTTTCAGGTTTTGTGTCTTCTATAGATTGGAGAGCTGATGCCAATGCTATGTTCAAAATGTTATTGAAGTGGTAAATGTAAAGTGAGAAGATGCATGGTTGTTGAATCAACTGAGTTCATTTCCAGTTTTGTAAATTACACACACACACACACATATGGTATTGAATGCTTAATGTGTCAAAGCTTTTACCCATGAGCTCATAAGCATTAAATTAGCCATACTCTCAACATAAGTATTCTCAAATTACAACCAATTTTACAGGCAGATATTTTACATAAGTAGTCAATATAGAGGTCTTTGGTAAAGAAAAAGGAAGAAAGAAAAGAAAGAAAGAAAGAAAGAGAGAGAGAGAGAGAGAGAGAGAAAGAAAGAAAGAAAGAAAGAAAGAAAGAAAGAAAGAAAGAAAGAAAGAAAGAAAGAAAGAAAGGAAGGAAGGAAGGAAGGAAGGAAGGAAGGAATAAAGGAATGGAGGAAGGAAGAAAGAAAGAAGGAAAGGAAGAAAGGAAGGAAGGAAGGAAGGAAGGAAGGAAGGAAGGAAGGAAGGAAGGAAGGAAGAAAGGAAGGAAGAGAAAATAAAAATTTCCCAATGGAAAATATTGGGTGTGCTCTAATATTAATTCATAATATTATCTCAATCAATAAAAACTGATAAGCTGTATTTTGCCAGTTGAAAAAGATTGGAAATCCATACACTCCAATTTTAGATGAATGTCTAGAAAGTCCCTTGTGGTCTCTGCTCGAAGACATTTGGAGACCCTTGAACTGTAATGTAAATTAGAACTTTTGTGGTTGATTCATTATTAAACGTTTCCTCTTCTGAGAATTTATACTGTTTCTGTGTTTTACTACTGCTTACAAGTTGTTAGTGTCTTGTACATTTTCCTTGATAGCTTCTGAAGTGATGCCGGTACACCGTGGAACAAGATGTGGAGGTACATTAACGCAGATAAGCAGCTCCACAAAACAGCAAGTGAGCAGATGGCTTAGTTACCATAACACATTTTTAATGGTAGCCTGATCCAACACAAAGTACACCTATTGTCCTGGGAATCCTGTCTGCTTCTCTGCTTGTGAATGAAATGAATTATAATACATGTGAATGGAATTAAGGCCAAAGAACTCTAATATAACTACATACATTTAGAAAAGTGTTAGTGCATTTTGTTTAGATATGCATCTAGTCTGTGTAGTTAAAAAAAATGGATACTTTATTTTCACGTGCTATTTTGTCTGTTACATGCTCGCTTGCTCTCTCTCTAAAATAATAATTATTTAGTGTTGCTATTAAATAATCATAGAATATAAAAACTGGAAGATTATGAAAAGTAAAAGAATTCTGATAAATACCATGAAACCAAATAACCAAAAATTTGTAATGTGAACAGCTCTCAGGAGTTATACACTGGCCCTGAATAACACCTAGTGTCTTAGTATATTGAGCTCTGGGTTGCAAAATCCTTAAACGTTAAAAATGAATTTGATTATATTCTTATTAGGTGAGAACTATATGAATTTTTAATTAAGTCAAATTCAGGAAATGTCATTATTTCATTGATGGCTGAGACTATTAGCCAGTAAGTGGAATGAGAAGACTCATATGACAATTAATAAAGAGAGAGCAAGACATTGAAAAGCTAAACGACAAATTTTCTTATCACAACCTGGTATCAGGGAAAATATATTAAAGATGAAAATTATTCAGTTCCCAGGGTCTTCTTCTAACCAAATTAAAATACTAGGAGACATATTTAATCACTTCTTATCACTGAGATTAAATCATCTATTTTCTTATACAATGCAATTTTATGTTGATTAAATTATCTGGCATTCATAAACTGTTAATTATAAATGCTGTATCATTTTAACATGTGTAGTGATAACAGTGTTTTAGGTAGAAGCTGTTGAGGTTCCCTATCAATGCAGTATTCTTGAAAAATCTGCAAAAATGAAGTTTCAAAGGAAGAATTCAGTGACATCATTTACGATGGTTTACTTTTGCCAGCACCATATCAAGATAAATAATCCTCTAGAAATTCAAATTTGTAACAGAACTACCATGTTATTTTGTTTTTGTGTGGATCAGACATGGATTCATTAATGGGCATGCAAGGAATAGTTAAAAAAAGAGACAATGTTTTTTTTTCATTTATAAATAAAATTTAGCTTCTTTAGATATTTTGTGGCATATGTACTCCATGAAACAGAAACTAGAACTTGAAATCTTTCTGGTTGACACAGTAGTACATAATTGGAGTTCTAGGATTTGGAGTGCTGAGGCAGGAGGATTGTGAGATTTAGACCAGAATAGGCTTTATAGTAAAGCCCATCTCAATACACACCAACACAAAATTAAAATTTCTCTTTGGCATAAAGATAGTTGGTCAACTTTTAATCAGTTATGAGTGCATGTGAGGATTCTATGGAAGTTAAGCTATTTCTCAAGAGGAACACTACTTCTGCATAAGGACATATGAAAGCTAAATGTCTTAGAATTCCTAGGTTAATCAAATATTCTGGTGAAGGCATAACAAAATAAGCCAAGCGTACATGTGGTAAAAATTTACTCCTCACAACTTAATATTTCCAATATCTGGTATCTAGTGACTATCCACTATTCTTTTTTATAATTAACTTATTTATTTACTTTATATCTTGATCACAGTTCTCCTCCCCTCCCCTCAAACTTCTCCCTTTCTCTTCAGAAAATGAGAGGCTCCTGTGGAAATTAACCAGCCTTAGCATGTCAAGTTGCAGTAAGACTACATACATATTCTCCTTTGAGGATAGATAAGGCTGCCCACTTAGGGTATAGTGTCTTAAAAGTAGGCAAGAGAGTCAGAGACAGGCGCTGCTCATGCTGTTATAAGTCACTCATGAAGACCAAACTGCACAACACATTTTACATACAGAGGATAGATCAGTCCTATGTATGCACCCTGCTTGTCAGTTCAGTCTCTATGGGCCACTCTGGCCCCATTGATTCTTTGGATTTCCAGGGGGTGTCCTTGACCCCTCTGGCTCCTTTAATCCTTCCTCTGATACTCTGGTTTGTTGATCTCCTGTATTGCTCTTGACTCTGGACAACTATAATCTGACTGTCTGTCTTTTGTTGGCAGTCCATTCATTCATTTGACTGATAAAAGTTGGTTGCAAGAGACTCTCCCGTAATGTATACAGAATACCATGAATATAAGCAACACACTAGGAGTCCTTCTCATTGTAGTCAGCAAAACAGACAACAGTAGGTAAATAAACAGGAGATTCACACAGTGTCAGGTGGCAATAAGTCCTCTGAAGGAAAATCCAGCATTACAAGGATTTAAAAACATCCTGGTGGGAAGGTAGTATTCCAGTTGTTAAAAATGGAAGAAGGCATGTTTGAGGAGCATATTACCAAGTCCTGCCTATTCATCATCCATTCAGTAGCACAGCTACAAATCTGGAAATTTCCACAACTGTTCCTGTCTCTCGAGTTTGTATTTCTCCTATATTAGATATCACTAATATTTTCTCTTTAATTTCTTTCCAATCTACATCTCATCATCCTCACCCCTATACCATGGCTCTCCCAAGTCTGGCTTACACTGTCTCTAGTTTTTAAAAATCGATAGTCCATATTTCTCATGTCCCTGACCAATTTGGCACACTGGGATGAAGAGAATTTCCCTGACACGTCACTCAGTCATATACTTTACAATTTCCCCTGCTATACCACCTATATGACTTTCATTACTCCAGAGACTCAAAACCCCTAGTGTGGACACCAAAGTCCTATGTGTTCCCCGCTATGCATCTCTACCCATGTCTCACACCCAGTGCTCTCCCTGTGCAGCCACATTGGTTTCTTAACTGTCTGGTCTAATCCCACACACCTCTACCACCTGTTCTGCACGTGCCATTCACTAGGCCCAAGAAGAGATTACTTCAGTTAAAATTCCAGTTCTTTGCCTTTGTGTGGGAAAACAACTTCACCACTTTTGTCTCCAGTTTCATTATCTGCAAAGTGGGACTAATAATAATATGTAGCTTATGGAGTTATGTAAAGTGTGTGGGAAGGTACTTATATTAAGTACTATGTAATCTTTTTCTATTATGTAAGTGCTGCTGTTATGTCATGTGGCTAGAATATAGTAGATTCTAAATAAATACTTATTGACTGATAGTCTCTTGGGATTTGTTCTTATTTCCTTCAAAGCCTGGCTACATACATGCTATCTATCTTTTCTTTAGCAAAGAATATTGTAGCCAATATCTCAAATATTCCTATAGGTAATGTCTCATTCCCATGAAATTAACTTTTTCCTTTTTTAAATGAAAGCCAGATTTGTGTTTTATAACTTCATTTGGGTAATAAAGCTGCTGTTTTACATGATACATATTTATTAGGTTGAGGCTATTTCTCCACAGATGGTATATGTACTTGCTATTTTATACACAGATTTAATCTAAATTGCATATGAATGGTGTCTGTCCAGCTTTAATACTGAATATTAGCTACTTACTCTCCAGCTCAAAGCAACAACTAACACTTTCATGAGTTAAAGATCAATTTACAGTTAGGGCATAATGCATATCTATCTGATAATTTAATAAAGACCTATACCTTAACTGAAAACTGTTAATGGGTAAAAATACTAACTGAAACTGGAACTAGTTCTAAAGTAGAAATCATGAGACTCCGTTCAGTAGTTAAGCCCTTGAGGGAACATCTTATTTATATACCCATTCTAATATTCCACCATCCATATGGTGCTATCCAACGCATATCTTGGATGATGAAGTGAAAATGTGATTTTCTTTTTTTTTTCATTTTTTATTAGATATTTTCTTCATTTACAATTCAAATGCTATTCCCAAAAGTCCCTTATACCCTCCCCCCCACCACCCTGCTCCCCAACCCACCCACTCCAGCTTCCAGGCCCTGCCATTCCCCTGTGCTGGGACATATAATCTTTGCAAGACCAAGGGCCCAATGATGGCCGATTAGGCCATCTTCTGCTACATATTCAGCTAGAGACACGAGCTCAGAGAGTACTGGTTAGTTCATATTGCTGTTCCTCCTATAGGGTTGCAGACCCCTTCAGCTCCTTGGGTACTTTCTCTAGCTCCTCCATTAGGGGCCATGTGTTCCATCCAATAGATGAGCATCCACTTCTGTGTTTGCCAGGTACTGGCATAGCCTCACAAGATTTTCTTTTCTTAATTCTGCTATATGTATCAGATGGAAATTCACAAAATGTGTCACCAGTATGTTAGAAATTCTAAAAATGTATTACAATCTATATTGGACTATACTATTAGGTAATAATCAGCATTTTGTGTGCATATAATCTTAGTTTATAAAGGTGATTGAAATGGACACTGAAAGGTAGACAATATATGAGCAATAAATATATTGGTTGGTCTTAGCTGGGAGCATGTTGCTGCATTGATTATCTTTAACTGAATATGATATTTTCCCATAAGATAGTTTAAATATTTTAAGATTTGGAAAGTGGCCATCAATTAGCAAATTAAATGAGATGAGTTCTTAGTGCAGTTCCTTGTTGTTGTTGTTGTTTTGTTTTGTTTTGTTTTTCTAGATATGGTTTCTCTGTGTAGCTCTGGCTGTCCTGGAACTCACTCTGAAGACCAGGCTGGCCTCAAACTCTGAAATCCACCTTCCTCTGCCTTCCAAGTGCTGGTATTAAAGGCGTGAGCCACCACTGCCCAGCTTCTTAGTGCAGTTCTTAATATGCAACTGATACATTTTTCACACACACACAAAATTATGACCTCTATGTTAACAGACATTTATTATAGGTCTATAATACATGAATATTTAAGACATTTTGGTAAAGTAATTCCTTACTAGAAAATTGTGATCATATTAAAGAAAAAGGAGAGTTTTTACTGACACATTTGTAGTTCTAATAAAAATAATCTTCACTAACCCTTCAAAATGGAATTGTAGTTTCTCTCTGTTGTTAAGAAGCAATTTCTCCATTCATTTTTTCATTCACTGTGTATAAACACCTTTGTACCTTCACAGTTGTATGGTTTCTCACCATCTGCAGTGAATGATCTATGAATATGAGAAGTGGTAAGATATACATACCATTGCTTAGATATTTTTGTTGTTGTTGTTTTTGTTTGTTTTCTTTCTTCCTTTCTTTCTTTCTTTCTTTCTTTCTTTCTTTCTTTCTTTCTTCCTTCCTTTCTTTCTTTCTTTCTTTTTGAGACAGGGTTTCTCTGTATAGCCCTGGCTGTCCTGGAACTCACTTTGTAGACATGGCTGGCCTCGAACTCAGAAATTTGCCTGCCTCTGCCTCCCGAGTGCTGGGATTAAAGGTGTGCGCCACCATGCCCGGCTACCATTGCTTAGATTTTAAGTATCTGCACAAGTATTTTCCTTTAGGCAGATTATTCTCTAGTACTGACTACCCTTAAACTCATTGTTTGCACCTGACAATATAAGAGTTCCCTTTGGAAATGTTCTCTTACTTAGATTAAAAGTAACGACTATAATGTCTATGGAAATACACTATGACCATCTCCTTACAAACACAAATCACAGCTACATTCTTTTTGTTTGTTTGTTTTTAATTTATTTACTTATGTATTGCATGTATGTATGTGAATATTCTATTTGCATGTATGCCTCAATGCCAGAAGAGGACATTAGAGAGGAGGGGCATCAGATCCCATGGAGCCACCATGTGGCATTGATCTTAGGACTTCTAGAAGAATTGCTAGTGCTCTTAACCACTGAGCCACACACAACATTCTTCAGCCTCACACAACATTCTCAACGTATATTTTAAATAATGTGTTAAACCTGTAAATGTTACAATGTAAACATTCAACCAAGTCCTGAAATTGGGTTAGGTTTCTGTGCAAATTTTATATAACATTTCAATTTAAAATTCAAATACTGGGAATCTCTTGACATTGCAACCATCATCTACGTGTAATCACAGTATGAAGACAGAAGAACAGAACGTGTTTGGAAAGAAGTGAAAAATATTTGCAAAATCTGAGCAGAAGTGGAACAAATTTACAAAAGTGCTACCTCTGAATATAGGTTGTCATGGTACCAGAGAAGAGAAACATGAACTAAGAAGTAGAAACCTCTAAGAAATGTGTGTTTGTTGTGGTGGTGGGTCTATCTGTGTGTGTGTGTGTGTGTGTGTGTGTGTGTGTGTGTGTGTGTGTGTGTGTGTTGTGTGTTATTTAATTCCAAGAAGGAACTTTTATATTTTAACAGACATTATAATTTTCTCACAAAAACGTTGTATTTCTACTAGAATACTAAAGTAGAAAGAAGTTCTTGCTTTTATTTTCATATCTTTGCATATGATTGTGTTTATGGTGCCATTATCCACAAAAGCTTTCCATGGAGTATTTTTTTCTTGTAATTAAAACAGTAGGAATTAATGACAGGCTGGGGATGCTTGCTGTTTTGTAATAATGAATTGAACTATTTGAATGGGTAAAAAATATTAATACAGTGATTATTTCAGAGTGAGCTAAGTCTTGTCATAAAAGATAAAAGTATTAAATTTGCATTAGATGTTTTAAAAATGAAATTGAATACCGTAAAGTCAAACAAAGGGAGTCCAGTTTTGCCAAACATGATCATAATTGCTAAGGAATACGGATGTTATGATTCAAATAGAGTCTGATAGAAAAATCAACCCCCTCATCTTTTAGGACAGAAAGTCAATCATTTCTTTAGATCCATTTGCTTGGTTCCATAGCTTTTATGTGTTGTTTCATTGTACTACTCTCTCAGGTGATTAAAAAGTCTGTAGCTTTATTAAACCTAGGACCCAGTGGCTAAGTGTTGGTTGTATATAATTGTATAGAATTATTGATTGTGTGCTTGCCATTTTTAAAGTGTCACTTTGGAATAATTGATTTTTATTTTTCAAATATTTCAATTCAAAGAAATGTTCTGAGGCCATGGTAGTAATAAGAAGTAATACCCCTAAAGAAGGGATCAACTTCAGAAGTCTTGCCAATGTCCAAAGCAAAATTTGGGTTGTAGTGTTTGTTTTATATTGTTGTACTTTCACACATTGGTTTTACCCAGGTGTCCTTCTATTGGTCTTCTTGTCCCACTAACAAACCTTATGTAACACAAATACCCAAGTTCTCTGTTTCTTTAGCTCTGGTGACAATGATGTGCTATATATATCCTCTAACACCTGTCATCATCCCCTGCACTCCATGCCTGCTTTGGTGTAAAATTAAAATTGGTTTCCTTCCTCAGTCTATGTCAAATCTCCTCTCTGCCTCTGTTTTCTCTCCACTTTGCTCACATGACGTGGACCCCCTCCTCCTCACTGCCTCCCAATCCACTGAGAACATTAATGATGATAAGAATGACACTTCCCCATTTTTTGTCCTCTTCTAGTGTCCAGCATCTTTAACACTTTGGAGGTGGAATGTTTCTCCTTCAACAAGGTCTGCCACCTTCCCTGCAGTCCTGAACACATCCTTACAGGAGCTGTCCACATGGTTTCTTCTCTGCCTGTATCATTTTTCTTCTCCTATATTCTATAAACATAACAATTGTCTCATGATGTAAGAAATACTCAATCCAAACTTTACTTGCTCACCATAGAGTGACAGCATAGTTATTTGAGTAAACCACACTTATGAATCCCTACTCTTCAGATCTTTGCTTGCCCCTCAGTTGATGGTGATCCAGTGACTCTTCATGTCATCAACTCTTAGTGGCTTTCTATTGCTGTAATAAGACACTCACCAAACACCTGGGTGAGGAAAGGCTGTATTTGCTTTCTATATCCCCATCATAGTCCACCTAGGGAAGTCAATAGGAAAATTCAAGGCAGGAACCTGATGGCAGGAACTAAAGCAGAATCTACAAAGAAAAGCTGCTAATTGGCTTTCTTAGTCTGGCTTGTTTCGGTGCATAGTTACTCTGTCCATGATCACCTGTACACGGGAGGCACCATCCACATTGGTCTAGGCTCTTCTATGTCAAATAGGTTGGGAGGCAGCGATCGGGGTCCATATCATGTGAGCAGTTATCAAAAAATGCCTCACAGGCCCAGCTGATTGAGACAATTCAACTCCTCAGATAAATTTCCCTCTTCCCAAGTGTGTCAATTGCTAACTACTATTAGATATCACACCAGTATGACCATTTCAAAGTCAAGGTCTGTCCCTCTTTAGTTACCCATTTGGACCCTACAGTACTTGACAGTGACACTTTTCATTCTTTAAAAGTTCTTCATCTCTTCTACAATGCCACAATACCTATCTGGTTTTGACCTTCTACTACAAACAGATCTATTCCACTCATTTTTCACTAGCTTGACTTTTATGTTTGTTACCTACCTATATGATAATGATGTTTTTCTTGAGTTTCAACTTGGGAAACTGCAGGATCCTGCTTGCTGTTTGATGTTTGTAATCACTGATGAGGACTGTCTCTGTCTGCTGCTCTCTGTCTACATTTTATTCTCCAAGTTATTGTCATTCTCAGTGGCCGTAGCTGTCTGAACTCATCACACAGTAATTGAACTTCTTGTTTCTTTCTGCCTTTACTCTCGTCTCCACACAGCTGCTAATTTTGATCATGTCAGTTTGCTCTGGCATCCCTTATTTATTTAAATTTTTGGACTGGATTCAATACATATTTTAATGAAAACACTTCCTTTGACTAAGAATGATTTACATACTGTAATCTGAGACTGCTGTGCATTTGATGTTGCTTCCTGCTCCACGGGCTCCAGGAGTCACTGCTGTACTGACTCTGCTGTGATCTTGAGGCACACGGGCCGACATACTCTCTTCTGTAGGAAGTCCTTGTGGAAGCTGCAGGGGCTGGATTCTTTTCAAGTTTTTAACACTCTTAATTTTGCATTCAATGATGGATATATTTATGAATTTGGGAGGCATATGCTTTCTGTTGGCTAAGCACCTTCATTGAGTCTTTACACTAACATGGGCACCGTTTTGTATTTATTATTGTGACAACAGTATGCAGTTTATAAAAGTGCTGATGGTGATCCCCAAAGACATTTTTTTTAATGATCTTCAGGTTGAAGATGAAACACTTCCTTTGGAATTCTTGACTGGTAGATTCTGGCAAATACAGTCTGGGCCATAGAGAGACACTCTATACCTTTCTTCACAGTTTATAGTCTGCCCAGGAGTCTCTGAAATACTAAGTACAGAAAAAAATGCTATTAATATAGTGAGTCTTCAGAGACTTCATGGAAGAAAAGGTTACAAACACTACCTCCAACAGCTGATCAGGGTTAATTCACATGAGCAGTGATTGAATATCAATCAGAGCTCCATTGCAAGACGTGGTGCATGCTAAATGTTCAACCTGAAGTTCTGGCGATACTATAGTTAGGCACAGTGGAAATTATACACTTAACTGTTGTATCATGTCATCTTGTGCCCCATCCTAATAAAACGTTTTGCACTTTTTATAATTCTTATATAACTCCATGTTTTTCATCGAATTTTTTAAAAATCACATTTAGCATACACATTGCTTGATTTATTATGGCTTTAAATTTGAAAATTGATTTTTCATTCATAGCAAGTGCAAATTCTGCCTCTTCTCAGATACTTTTTACATAGAAAATATTCCATTCTCTCATGTGTACTTTTCAAACGCTTCCTTAACAAACTCTATTAGTGTCTACCCATGGCTTTGTACCAGTCTATTTTCTAGTGCTATAATAGAATACCTTAGACCTTTAAAAGGTAGCTTTTAAAGGAATGGAGTTTATTTAGATCATATTCGGCTGGGGAGTTCAAGAACACAGTACCTGCATTAGCTCAGTTCCCTGGTGTGGGATCCATTCTTCATCACCAGCATAGTGAAGAACTTCAAGGGTGAATATGGAAAGGATGAAATCAAAATTATTTTATTATATGACAATATGCTTATGATAACCAATCCAGTCTTTAAAAAGTGAAATAATTAACTAAATCATACAAGGGGTCATTAATTCATTTTGATACACTAGACATTTATTAAAAGTTCCACGCTACCTCTCAACTTTGGTTTCTTTGAAGCCTATATTTCTCTTTGAGTTTAAGAGAAGTCAAACCACAGCATTCTCACACATCATAATATATATGACTTAAAGAAACACCCTGTTATCTTTACTTGTAAAATAATTGGTAGAGTGCCTGGACATATTAGATATTCAGCAAATAAGTGCTGAGGAAAAGAAGGAAGTTTTTTTTTATCCTATTTAACTACATAGAAATTGAATTACATATATACCATAAAATATAAAGTGACCTAAAGGTGATACATGGTACTTGATCTTTCCTCTTGTTCCTTCATGTAGTTAAAAAATTAATAAATTGCAAATACCTACACACAAATATGTGTTCTTGATTTTCATAAATAATGTGATTTTTAAGATGAAGATAAAAAAAAAACCCTTAATTTGAACTATAGATCCACATGGATGAGATTTAATTATACATTTTTTTTCCTTTTAACTAAAGTACAATGATACATTTAGAGGTTAATATAGGTGATTAAATTTTACCTAAATATGGATAGAATATAGTCCCAGAGCTCATCTTCAATGAGAGATAAAGTGTGTCTGCAAAATGCAAAGTTTAAAGATAGCAAGTTTGCTGAAATTAATGTGCCATAGGAAAGAGCAGTACCAAGAGAGATCGTTGGCAGGTCATGGTTGATCTTTGGGGTTCTAAGTATGAAAGTATGTGTTAGGCAATTGAACATTATTGGAAAGCTGAATGCTTGAAAAGGGACTGTCTTCTGTAACATAAGTGACAATAGTAACTAACAAGGTTAAGCCTTTACTCTTGCTTGGCCAGGCAGTATTCTATGTTAACATGTAATGGCTTTTTAATTGTCAGAGTAACCTTTGAGATAGGTATTATTATTTTCTCCATTTAATAGATGGAAGCGCTGGTCTGATACGCTTAATATACCTAAGGCCACATAATAGCATATGGTGAGTGGCTGAACTAATATTGAAGTCTTGCCCTAAACCAGCACTTTTAATTATTTCTCTCCCTCCTCACTGACAAAGACAAATAAGAACAGGCTGACAGTGACCCTCTGCCATACAGCATTTATAATATCATAGTGTGTGCTCTCAGCCTTCTTCCATATAACATATTAACTGCATAAATCAGCAAATTGAAGAGGAAAACATTGAAGAGTACAGTTTTCAGATTCTATTTGGCCATAGATATAAACAGCACTCGTTCCCCTCCTTCTGTGGATTCGGTACTCAATAGCAAACCCTGAGTTCTCTGGAATTAAAGATACCTAGAAAGTGGGTTACAATATTTACGCAGGTAAGCCTGAAAATTAGCAGATGTTTACTAGGTTTTTTTCAAAGAGGAAGCAGACAATAGACGAGTTAAGGATGACCAGCAGTACCATTTAATTATCAACAGCTTCAAAATGTATCATCCCATTTCCTCTGCCTGAACTTGAAATTATTAGACTATATTTCTTTGCATGCTCTGATTATTTCTCTGAGTTCCTTCTCTCTTAGTCTGATGATTCAAAGGTAATAGAAGAAGATACATGAAGTGGTACCAAGAGGGGAAATCAATCAAATTGACTACAACTTCCTAGCTATCCAAGCCCTGATAAATTGTTAATTGTTAAGAGGGACAAACTAAGTTGTGTCATCTAAGCAGAACATACAGGCGGGTAACAACCCATAAGGTTTAAAGCAAACCATGAAAGGGAATCAATAATACCAATAATTAAAATGAGGTACTTTAAGCTTAGAAGATGCAACCCAATGAACAAGTATACCTTCTGTCTGTCTTATGACATAACTTTAATTTGCTGATACAAAAGAATTTTTTAATATTTGTAGATTAATGAGCTGTGTTCCAGTTAGATGGATAAATAGTGCCTTACTCACTGTTCTATTGCTGCAAAGAGATACAATGACCAGGGAAACTCTTATAAAAGAAATCACTTAGCCGGGCATGGTGGCACACGCCTTTAATCCCAGCACTCAGGAGGCAGAGGCAGGCGAATTTCTGAGTTCGAGGCCAACCTCCTAGTCTACAAAGTGAGTTCCAGGACAGCCAGGGCTATACAGAGAAACCCTGTCTAGAAAAACCAAAAAAAGAAAGAAAGAAAGAAAGAAAGAAAGAAAGAAAGAAAGAAAGAAAGAAAGAAAGAAAGAAAGGAAAGAAAGAAAGAAAGAAAGAAAGAAAGAAAGAAAGAAAGAAAGAAAGAAAGAAAGAAAGAAAGAAAGATAGAAAGAAAGAAAGAAATCACTTAATTGGGGGTTTGCTTACAGTTTCAGATGTTTAATCCATCATCATCATGCTTAGGAGCATGACAGCAGGCATGGCACAGATGGGTGTAGAATTATTAAAGGACCACAATCTGATATGCAGGAAGATGGGGCAGGGGACTGAGCTTGGTATGGGCTTTTGAAAGCTCAAAGCTCATCACCTCCAGTGGACACACACATTTTGTCCAACAAGGCCACACCTCCTAATCTTTCTTTTCCATTTAAATAGGCTACTCCCTGGTGATTAAGCATTCAAATATATGTGTATGGGGTTCATTCTCATTTAAAACAAAGCAGATAGAAAGACATATAATATGAGAGAGAGAGAGAGAGAGAGAGAGAGAGAGGATGGGTAAATAGATGATAGATAGTAAAGGCAACAATGTTGTGTGTTGTATTAAATAGTAATACAGTGAGTCATTTTACGTGTGAGCAGGGAAGATTTTGTGAAGAAAATGATATCTAATTTATTATGTAAGAGAGGATTAGATTTGGTCCAGCCTTTCTGTACCATGGCAGGAAGAGTGGTGCTATTAATGAATAGTGCAGGATGTTCCAGATAAAAGAAACAATAAGCAGAAAGTCAAAAACAGTGTAGGGAGTTTTCAGTGTGCTTTAAGCTATAGAGCTCTAGTTAAGAATTCCAAGTTAAGCTGCTTTGATAGTTATTTTAGTTGCCTGAAGATGTTTCTGGCTAAGAGTGTGAGGTGGTTTTGTGTGTGTGCATCACAGAGTATGGGCATATGTGCATATATGTTGGAGAGTAAGAATAGATAAAGAAATGACAAGAACATGAGGTCAAAATGGGGAAAATAAACCGAGGGATGTGTCAATCTTCCTCACCCACTTCTTGCACTTGATCTGAACCTTAACAGAGTCAGAGGATAAAGTAGTCAAAGAAGTTCCT
This sequence comes from Mus musculus, assembly GCF_000001635.26. NCBI lineage: Eukaryota > Metazoa > Chordata > Mammalia > Rodentia > Muridae > Mus > Mus musculus. The sequence goes on along the minus strand of NC_000067.6, from coordinate 68,091,597 downwards.
TTCAGAGGACAACTTGTCATTTAGGGTCTCAATAATAGCTATTAATGCATCTAGGGTCTTGTAGTTCAGGAGCAGGGGAACACTTCTCCAAGGCTTTGTGGAAGACAAGAGCATCATGACACAATGAGGAAGGGTGGAAGGACACCATTCGCTACTATGAAATATTTTACGTGTCAGTTTGTAAAGCATGAAGAAATAACCCCAGGAAAAGACATGAACATTTCCAGCTCCAGAATTAGGGTCTGTGGATGCTGGCACTAGCAAGAAACACTCAGAAATAGAACCAATAACCTATTCATGAACATCCATGGGATGTTCTGGAAACTGCAGAGTTCAAGAAACACCTTTTAATTGATAAGGACCTACAGGTACTTTGCATATTACTTGAGCCAAAAAACTAATGACACTTCTAACGTTGTTGTAACATCATAGATGACCATAGTTAATCTTGGAAAGACACCAAATATCCAGATGAGAATTTCTCAACATTTACAGTCCTGACAGTATATGGTGATATTTAATCCTGCCATAGTCGTGCTGGGCTAAGAAAATTAGCAAAGGTGTTAAATATGATTCTCTCCCAGTCTCTAGATCAAGATTTGTGAGAAAGCCCTAGAATTGTGTCTCTGGGTATATACAAAACTTAAAACAATAAAGTACATTAGCATGGACTTTCATATTGATGATGAAGGATTACGATGGCAGCTGGAAGCTGGGGTTCAGCTTCTTCTGAGAATATTTTATAGAAGAATGAACCTGAGCAAATAGAGTATGCATCAGAGCAGGCAGCTGGAAAAATGTCTGGGTGACTTTCAGAAAGATGACTGCATGAGCATTTTCAGGTGTGCATTAGGTCCACTAAAGCCAGAAGCGGATAGAGGAAGAACTTGGCTGACTGGCACAGATTACAGCTTCTTATCCAGAAAACAAGTTGGCTCAAATCACCAAAAGATCCTTTGCTACTCTAAGGATTTAATTGAAACATACTTATTTAAAAGCAGCCAGCAGAGGTGGGAGGGATGTCTCAGTGGTTAAGACCATTGGCTGCTCTTGCAGAGCAGGATTAGATCCTCAACACCCAGGTGGTGCCCCATAACCATCTGTAACTCCAGTTCCTGATGATCCCACATCTTCTGGTCTCTGATGGTACCAGACAGACACATGTTACTCAGACAAACATGCAGACAAAACATCTATATGTATAAAATGAAATAAAAATAAACTAAATTAAATTTCAGTTATAAACTTAACTACCTGGGTTCATAAATATATAATTTACATTTAACAATGTGGTTATTGATTCTTTTAGATCTATGCACCAGCAAGATTTTGCTTTGTAATAAGGATATCTTGTAAAATTTGGTGTAATTGACATAAGAAGGAATGTTCTAAACATAGTGTTTCCAACCCTGAGTTTTATATCTATTTTAGCAGTATGATCTAATACTGTGAAACCACAAACTACTGTACATGAATCCTTTCTGCTCAATTATAAGGGGGTCATACATTCAACCTTCTGTCTTTTGTGTTTGAGTCTATTTGCACAACATGTATACCCAGAGAAAGCATCAGCTTCCATGGGTTAATCAAGAGGTTGCTGTATTAATAGGTTTCACACTTCATTGATTTTTAATTAATTTCAGGAGAGACACAGAGGATAACTACTACAGCCCACAAACATCTCCTTTCTCATTGCAATCTACATCTTTATTGATCGGCTGCTTAAGGAGCAGAAGTAATCCATTTTAAGTGCACCTCCCTGTGAGACTGCCTGCCCAGTGATGCTCCACAGTTCATTCCTCCCATTGTTGGCTAGAGGTCACTGACTGGCAGGGGACTGCTGTGGTCAGGTGACTACTCTCCTGGTCCAAGCAGATGAGCTTTTGTCTCTACATTAATTCCTTAGGAAAATAAAAGCATCTCATTCTGCCTTGTTTACATCACTTTTTCATTTCATTGGGAAGAGTGATTAAATCTGATATTTAAAGAAAATACAGGAAACCAGAGGGAAAAGTTCTGCTATATTCCCCAGCTCTAGACATCTGTAGGTGGATTTCCATTCATTCTTTTGATACTCAAATCCCAAAGTCTGGGGTTATCCTAATTGCTGAAGGATTCATCTTTTCCATACTACCATCAGTGGTGTAAATTTAAAATCAACTGAGCTTCACCATAAAGAAAAATTGTTCGTGCCAGACAGTCTTACAAAATTGTGGCCTCTGGTTCATTAAATCCAGCCATAAACTTGAATTTAGTGCTGGTTTGAACCATAGAAGACACATGGTCAAATGAACAAATACAACAGAGTCTGGTTCCTAGTAACACAGTAACTATAAAGCTCTGTGTTTGTGATAATGGAGTATAAAGAAATAAACTATGGCTAGGCATGCTAGCACCTGCCCGAAATTTCTATACTTGGAAGGTAAAAGCAGAAAGATTGAGGCACGTTCAAGGTCAGCTTGATCTGTAGTGCTAAACTGACTCAAACAAACAAAAAGAAACCTACTTTATAAAATATTATACATAAATTGTATACAATACGCAATACTTGTTCATGATAATATGTGGCAAGTTTACTGGCTCGTATATTTACTACTCCTTTATCATTACTGTAGTTTATTCCATCTATTTAGAAAAATCATATGCCTAAATGATAGTCATTGCAGTGACTCATAAGAACTTGTCAGTGTGTGGAGAACAAAGATTGCTGAGTGCTGGGCTCTAAATGGGTATCCGTATAGGCTCAGGGAACATTACAGAAGAAGGAATGGGAAGAATGTTAAGAGCTGCAGGATGGGAAGGAGTGCTACTCCCTTCTGTACAGAACCTGGATGTTGCATCCATGAGGATGTACTAGAATGGGCCTATCAATATTCTATCCAGATACGACAAGAGATCATAAGACTCCAACTCTCCTAGAGAGGCTATAGGAAGTTACAAGTTGCAGAAAGAGAGGGAGTCATAGTCCTCAGAAATGAAGCTAGTAACACATTGCTCCATGTAAACAAATAACCCTCACCTGAGTTTATACAAGCAACCCTAATTAAATATTATCACACACACGCACACACACACACAGACTCACACATCATGTGCATTTTTCTGTGATAATATATGCATAATTAAAGGTATATTTATTTTTATATATTTATGTATTTATAAATATTATATGTAAACTAATTTAAGAATTTTTTTGAGGCAAGGTCTTACAATGTAACTCCAACTGTCTAAGAACTCACTTGGTAGACCAGGCTGACCTTGGACTCACAGAGATAGGACTACCTCTGCCACCCAAATGCTGCCTTTAAAGACATGTGCCACCACATCTAGAAAATCTACTTTCTTTTCCTTATTGAGATTAATTATATTTTCAATAAGAAGAATGAATTTGAGGTTATGTGTTTGTTGGACAGATTCCTCTTAGAATATTGGATATTGTAAGTCTTTTCATTATATGATGCACCTGAATCCTCAGGATAATCTAAGAGGGAAGGGAAGGAAACAGACAGATGATGGTTGAAGAGATTGAGTTCACTTTCCTAGTGAGTAGCTATCATTTATTTCTGTAGTCTGCTGTCTTAAATTTAGGATGAGTCCAACTTACTTTTATGAGAATATATTCAAGTCCCTTACCAAATAAACATTGAAAGAGAATTGTCCACTCTACCTATTTCTATTGCTGGACTTTCTTAGCCCAGAAGTGTTTAAATAATGACATAGAGACTTATTAGTTTTCATCATAACTCAGGCCTTAGCTTAGGCTACCTCCCAGATAGCTCATCTAATGTAATAAACCTGACTATATTAGCCTATGTCTGCATGTGGACCACTACCTCTCTCTCACTCTGGGCATGTCTGACCTCCTCTGTGTCACACTGGGAAATCTTCCTGCACCTGATTCTTCCCACAGTCTCTATCTCTGCCCAGAAGTCCTGCCTTCCCTTTCTTTCCTCAGCCACTGGCTGTCTATTTTGATTAAGCCAATCAAAAGTGAGGAAGGGATATGTTTACAAAATACGGAGGCAGGTGATGTCTAATGATGTTAGTCATGAGACTAACAATACCAAAGTCCAGATAATACTCAGTTCTCTCTGTACAGAAATCAACATTTAGATAATAAAAAGACAATATTTAGACAATATACAAAAATGTTACCCCAACATATTTCCTACTCTCTGTGTCTAGTATTGGACTAATATTTAGTATTTAAGAATAGCTATATTTAATAATTCCTTCCAAATTAAAAAATGCTAGAGGTAACATCAGAGATAGTTTAAAATGTTCTGTCATGTTTATAGTTTGTATGAGACAGATACCTATTACCATACGCTATTTAGCAATGTGCCAACTAATTCTACCCAACAACCTTCCATTCTGTGCGCTTTCTACCACAAAACAGAGTAGATGGGATTTTTCCCTACTTGGCTTTTTCTCAGAGCCTCCATAGTATCAACTCATGCCTAATTGGAATACATTAAGGGACTTCTCAAAACAAAAACAAACAAAAAAAAACAAAAAAAAACAAAAAAACCCAAAACAAAACCAAAACAACAACAACAACAACAACAACAACAAAAACTCCCTTGTTTCTATTGAGCATTCTCATACCTTTAGCCTTACTAGCAGCAAACATTATAGCTGATGTTTTCTTTATAAGAATTGCTTTTAAAGGAGAGATGGCAGAAGGAGAGATTTTCATTGGATGTTAGATTTCCTGAAGTTTCCTGTTATTTAGAAAGATTTGGGTTATTCTAATGATATTTTGTTATTTTTGAAGGCTGTTCTTACTCACTCCAGAGATTAGCATTAGCCTGAGAGCTGACTGCAGTCTGAAATTTTTAGCTTCACACATGTGTTTGCTGAAACTGTTGCATGGAAAATATGAGAGAAGCAAGTATTTATTTTCCCAAATAGTCCAGTCTCTGCTAACTTCCTTTTACTTCCTGCAGCTGGGCAGAATGTATTTTTACATTTAATAAATACATAATAATCATCCATTTTAGCTAGATGGCTGTGACTCAGATGTCTCGAGATGGAAAAGAAGGTCATTTGCAGGTGCTCATCTATGGCAGCAATTCTAAAATTAAGTCTTTCATTGATTTTATTTTCAGAGTTCATGTGATTGATTTTAACCAGACATTAAAGCTTAAATTTTCTTGTAAGAAAAATGTGTCTTGGATTTTTGTATCAAAGTGCAATTTCAAAAATTTCTAAAGTCAAATTTTACCTTTTACCCTGTTAGCTGTATTTTTTTCATTAATTAATTTATTTATATAATTTACAGTCTGATCACAACTTCTTCTCCCTCCTCTCCTCCCTCTCACCTCCCACCCACCCATCTCCCCCTCCATTTATGCTCAGGGGAGGGGTTGCTGTCCCCCATTCCTGTGCATATCAACCTTGACATATCAAGTTGCAGTAGGACTAGGCATGTCTTCTACTGGGGCTAGACAAAGCAACCCAATTAGAGGACCAGGATATAAAGACAGGCTACAGAGTTAAAGCCAGACATGCTTCAGTTGTTAAGAGTCCCACATGAAGACCAAGCTACACATTTGTTACATATGTGTAGGGAACCTAGGTCCACCCCATGCATGCTCTTTGGTTGTTGATTCAGTGTCTGTAAGTCCCCACGGGCCCAGGTTAGTTGATTCTGTAGGTTTTCTTGTGGTGTCCTTGACCTCTCTGGCTCCCTCCAACCTTTGTCCCCCTCTTCTGCAAGATCTGTATTTTAAAATATGTGAGAAAGCTTGAAATAAGTCAACTTTCTAACTGGAGCAAGCAAAGAAACATGGGAAATAAGGGAACTGTTAACAGTTTGGATAAAATCAATTTGTATGATTTCTGTAATGAAGTCAACAAAACATTGCTAAAACACATTTTCCTAAAATACTCTTCAGTGCTCAGTGATAGAGGTGAACAGTGTAGTCATTTTATTCACTCACAGAAAGCCTCTGTCAGCATCAAAGACTTTCATAGCTATCTTATTTATAACCTTTATATTGAGTAAGTTTCTGAAAACAGTGATATATTTATGAAGAACACCAAATCTTTAATATATTTTCTAATAAATTTTATCCTTATATAATAACTTAAAGAGTGATACATTATTAAAATGGATTTTTAATAGTAATAATTCTGAAATTTGTACCTACACATTAATCATGGTAAGTAGGTTTTAGGGTATTTATATCACTGCAAATGTTTGTCAAATGCCCACTGTGCCTTATAGATTTCGTTTTAACGGGCAGGTGAACTTACTGAGAGAAATGATTGCCTAATTGAGAATTGTTGATAATTATCTGTGGCACACTGAGGAGAGTTTGTATGTTCTACAGTTACAGTAAGCCACTTACTAAAGGCTTTGTATATGCTATCGTACTTGATCTTCACAATAAACTATGCAAGAACCTTCTATAAGAACATGGAGAATGAAACGTTATTAAAATGAAAACTGGAATAGTAGTAATTCTGAATTACATATTAACAATAGGTATATTTCTGGGTATTGTATCACCGTTAATGCTTGTCTAGTGTAAAATGTGCTATTGTCTCCCTTTAAGGGGAGGAACTTTAGTGATGATATAGAGCTGTTTGCCCAAATCACATATCTAGAACTTTAAAGAGCTAGGGTTTGAACCATGTAATTGCCATTAGAACTTATATTCAGACTCAATCCTCCATTTTCTATATAATGTGGCCTAAGCAAACTTATAATCTCAAAATTTACATAATTAAAAGTTTCTAAATCATAAACAACTTTGTGATTTAGTTACATGCTAAATACAGTACTTCTTAAAAGTCAATCAACTGCATTGTGCATGAAATTCATGTAAGTCTTTAAGAAAACTTTTTTGCAACAGTGCATTTTATGAAGCTGTAAGTCTTACCTATGTTTGTTCATTTCTGTGTGCCCTGAATTAAATATGTTGGTTTTGAAATCTTAGCCAAAGGGATCCAATCCCTCTTCTACCATGTGTTAGTTAGATCACTTGGACCTAGAAACATGGTCTCTGTTGACTGTGGCTTTCTGATATTTGTTTTAGAAGTAAAACAGTGAATGGTTGCTAGCGTTATACTGCCTCACTGTTACAGAAACATTTATTTAGTGCCTAACATGTTCAAAGTGTGCAGACTTTGTAGGAACTCTGGATGTTCTCATGATGCTCTCTCCAGAGCTGGCCAGCCTAGGTCATGGCAGAAGCCCCATGCAGACGACAAGGTTTCATTTCCAGCCAGTGTGGTGTCCTCTTATGATGAACAAACACTTGCTATTCATCCTCCATTTCCAGGGACATCATTGTGCTTAGTTTTGTCACATTCGCTTCTAGTAATTATCTGTCTTCTTAGTTGCGTCCCGCTCATTCAAAGAATAATTCTATTTTGAAAGAATTTAGCAGAAATTTTGACTCTAATGAGCTCTTCAAGTCAGAAAAAATGCTGTATTGTAGGAAACCTTTTATAAGTAATCCAAAGACAATTCAACACTTTAATTCTGGGTGGGAAAACAGAACTAAGGTGGCAGCTGGAGCTAGTGACTTAGAAGTGGATATATACACAGTGATGCCTCAGAGTGGCAAGAGACCATACAAATGTATTTTGATAATTTAGCAATTGCATATGCTTCTGTTATTAGGAGGACTGAGTTTTGTCAAGTAGACAGGGAGAACTATATAGATTGCCATACAGCTTTCTGAATTGAGTTTTTATTATTTCGATGAAAACATTTTTTGATTGTTTTGTTTTGTTTTGTTTTTCCTGACAATTGGTAGTAAGATTCAAGTAAGATGCTCTATTATCTACCATATTTTAAAATAAAATATAGAGTGTCAAAGAATTTTTAGAGCTTTCAAACCTTCTTTGTATTACAGAATGTGTCATCTCAAAAGTGTCTTAGGGCATAGAAATACAACTTAGCAGCTAAGAACACATACTACTCTTGTAGAAAACATGACTCCAAGCACCTATATCGGATCGTTCACAACCATCAGTAACTCCACTTCCAGGGGATCTGATGCCCTCTTTTGACCTCTGTGGACACCTGCATACATGTGCACATGCACACAAGTAAAATAAAATCCATCTTTAAAATCAAAGGGATTGTAGTCCACCTGACTGCTACAACAAAATAGTACAAATCATGTGGCTTATCCATAATGAAAATTCCATGATGATCAAAGCTGGCAAGCAATTTGGTCCCACTTATGTGCTGCCTAAACCTAATGATACTTACCGTGATTGCACTCAGAGATTTACATTTGTTGTTCAATGATAGTTACATATTTATCAGAGAGAGAGAGAGAGAGAGAGAGAGAGAGAGAGAGAGAGAGAGAGAGAGAGAGTTTGAGAAATGTATAAGTTAAGGCTGAAGAGATAGATCAGCAGTTAAGAACACCCATTCCTCTTGCAGAACACCCAGACTGAGATTTCAACACTTATATGACAATTCAAAGCCATCTGGAATGCAAGTTCTGTAAAATTCAATGACTTTTTCTGAACTCTGCTCAAATATACTAACAGGCAAAATACTCATACATATAAATTAAATAAATAAGCATAAAAGCCCTTAAATACATAAACTATATTTCCATTTGAATGTTACTTAATTGGAAGAATCCTTATGATTTAAAAGAAATAAGAAAAGAAAAGAAAGAATGAAAATCTCTTTCCTTTTCTCTTATCCAACTACCAAGGAAAGACCTTTCAGTCTGTAACTATGTCTTGAAATTAAATGACTGATCACAGCATTGTAGAACATAAAATCCAGAAGCGAAGATTCACATCACATCCATGACATGTTCATGTGCCTCTTGGATCTCTGTTTTAGCCTCATTGCTTACCACTGGCTCTCCCCATGTGTTATTCTTCAGAGGGACAGATTAGTATGCCTTTGGCCAAGTGCACATGTTAATTACTTTCGATGACTGTTCTTGTTCTATCTTCCTACGGTCTTCCCCTCTAAGGTTTAGCTTGCTCTGGGTACCTCTCCCAAGTCTCTCCTCTCATGAATACTTGCAAGACTGTTCTGCAGGATATAGCTTTTCTTAAATGTCCTATGTCCTACTTGCAATATGAATCTGTTTTTTAATTTATTTCTCCCCACTTTAGTAATTCACTCTGTCATCCTTTAGTGTGAAGAACTAATACAAGTCTTTTCTTACTTCCCCAGTATCTAGTATGGTGGGTAGAACATAATGTGTGCTACTGTGTACATGCAGATCTAAGTATCAGTACATTGACAACATATTTGCTGTGTGCTGCTTTGTAGGTAGTCATAAAGGACATGATTTTTTATATGAACATATCTTAAAAGGAAAAAAAGGATTCAAATGGATGTGAAAAGACATCGTCTCCAAAGAAATAAACTTATTTAACTCTGGTCCTCTAAATCCTACAAGAACTGTATGCTCTTGGATTTACCTTATTTTTGGAATATCCTACCTCATGTCCTAGAACAGCACTACTTATAACAGAGGGCAAAAATCCCATAAATACTATTTTCGAGTTGACTTCAGAAAGCACCAATAAATGTGTTGTCACCTAGCTGTTGACTGATTGGACCATATGAGATGCTATCTCCACCAGTTGTGTTTGATGGGCATTTCTGTGGAGGCTGGCTCCTGAAGCTCTGGGCAGCAATCTCCTCTTTCCACTACATCGGGTATATAGTTCATAATGTTTTGACCTCTGTGATTTATGTGTCTGTTTTCCACGGCTTTTGTTTTGATATCAGAAACCATTAATCCTTCAAAGCTGTGCAGTTGTAATGCTAACTGCCAACAGCAATGATTTGTAATTGGAATGAGAATGTGCTTCGGCCCTTTTATAATAAGTCTGATTTGTTTTCAAATGATCACATTTTACTACTGAGAAAAAATCAAATATACAATTTATCTTAATTCCTCTATAAAAATTGTGGTCACACTTATCTAAGCTAGGCCTGAGTTTTCTTACCTTGCCATTATGTAAATATTTTACATATGATACAACAACACTATCTTCCTGATTTCTAAAATATAACTAAGAAACAAATTATTATTTCTGTGGGTCAGCATTCTTATGAATTTTTATAGAGATTAACATTTTGGTATGATATAAAAAGCAAGCTTTCTCTCGCACCACCTCATCGCATTAGTAATCAGCAATAAATTTTATTTTTAATTTCCCTGTGTGGTTTTATGAAGATAACATATTAAAGGCTAATTTGTGGGTCATTATAAACTATGTACTTTCACTTGTGAGTTCCTATAATGACAACTAATGTCATAAAAGCCTTTTATTTGAAATTAGACATTCATGAACCCCCAGGGTATCCTTTATTCTGTGTATAAAGAGTAAAGCATTATAACTCTTCAGCCTTTAGAGACTCTCTGAAGATGATTTTGGTGCCATCAAACCAGGAATAGGAGGCCTTTTGGTTGTGGATAGCAGTGTTTATTTGGAATGACTGTGTAGGAGGAAGATAATACTAAGCAAAAATTATAGAGAATAAAATGATGAGAAATCTGTAGATCAGTCCAAGTATATGTTAGCTAATCTACTAAGACAGCTGCACATCTCACTAATGAAGTGTTTGCAAAAGAATATCAAATTCCCCAAAACTAGGTATATATTTTATGCCAAAACTTATCTGTGGTTTTCCCCACTCCCACAACAAGTTTTCTGTTTTATTTTATTTTATTTTATTTTTTACTGTATTCAGGATTCTGCCTTCCCTTTGAGAAATGATGTATCCCATTTTATAACATGAAAAACTTCAGATTCTAAGTGGCTCCCTTTTTCAAACATGGTTTGTTTTTCAGGGAATGATGTACCTAGAAGAAAGACGGCTTGTTCATCGGGATCTGGCAGCCCGCAATGTCTTAGTGAAATCTCCAAATCATGTTAAAATCACAGATTTTGGACTGGCCCGGCTCTTGGAAGGAGATGAAAAAGAATACAATGCTGATGGTGGCAAGGTAGGTGGAGCTGAGAACAACTGCTCTTGAAAATGTACTAACATATCTCTTTATCTCCCATCGAAACAGCAGTGCAATAATTCTTACAGACACAGAGTATGAACTTAGGGCTATAAAGATTGTCTCATTCGTCCTGAGGCTAAAGAGCTATTACAGAATGGCAGTGTCTTATATACCACTGAGAAATTTGGGTACTACTAACAATCATAATTCACATGAAAGCTAACCATTCTGGAGTCTACTTTCCCTAACACCAAAAATGATACTTTGTGGTAATTTAGTGTAGTTGGTTTGATTTCACTTATATCATAGTGAATGATGCACCTACCTTGCTTGTCATTTGACTATACACCAGAATACAAGCTAAGCCACTAATACTGAAGATTGGACCCAGTTCCATTCTCAGCCATGTTTTCCAGCCCTGTAACTCCAGTTTTGCCTGACAACTGTGTTCCTGCATATCTCCCTCTCCAAACAGCTTCATGTGTACCTGAGTTATAGATCTTTTATTTACTGATTAAGCCACACTCTTTGCTAATTAATTAAGGAAGTTTGTATGTGAAGATCTATCTTGCTTAATTAAAGAGAACTATGTGAGACCAGATCAATGACACAAACCCAAAAATTCTTAATCTCTGTTGAATTATGAAGTTATGATATGAAAGATTATATATATATGAATTTTGATAATTATATACCTTACTTTTCTATCAAAAATAAATATTTACAATAATAAGCTTCTAAATACTTAGCACTAATTCACCCTGGGAGTTTGCATAATGTCTATATTCAAATCTTACCAAAAAGTAAGATAACAAAATTTTATAAAATGTAAAAATTTTAACTTTCAGAAATTATCTTACCTATTCTCAATTTCGTAAGCTTATTTTCTCTGTTTACTACAAGCAGCAGTGGTTGAAAAAAATCATAGCTTTGAAATTTTCAACAACATTCCTCAAAAAGAGCAGTCTATAAATCATATGACTTCACCCATCTTAAGAACATACACCTGTAAAGTTTGTCTAAAGCAAGATTCATTACAGCTTTAAAATCCTGGTCACCATTAGGTCTTTATCAAGCCACCTATGATTTAAACGTACTTCTGTAACATGGTGTCCATACTCCATAAAGTCTGCCAACTCCTTGCCCATAGGGAAATTACTTTCACTGTGTCTTCGGTTCCTTTTCAGTGAATCCCATGATTCTGTCATAGAGTTACCTTGGTGTCACCTTGGTGAGCAGCCAACCTCATTATTTCAAATGCCTATTTAGTTTTAAGCTTTCAACTGCAAAGTAGAAATGTTTATCTTTATTCCATAGGATCTAATTATATCCCCAGCTACATACAGCTGCCCTTTGAGTTGAAATACGTTCTGCTGACCCATCACCCACAGGGGATGTGGGTTGAGTTGTTTTTCTTGTAGTGATGATGAATTTGTGCTGATCCCCTCACATTCCTTTATATTCAGAGCTCCTATTTCAAAAATGGTACATATTTTCAATTCTTCCCTACCAAGGCAAGGGAGATCATTGGTGACCGAAGAAGAAAGCAAAGCTAACTTTGGAATTCATGATTTTAGACAATTTAGTGACCAGAAGCCGTTGGGGCAACTGAAAAAACGATCACATCTGTGGCCAAAACCATATCTGAAAGAGAAACAGGATCACTGAATCTGAAGGAGTCTCACTTTTGAGAAAGATTCATGTAGAAAGATTGTCAGATTTGATAATGCCAGGCTTAACGTCAGGTCAAAATTTAGATACTAGACATTTAAAAATATATAAAGTGGTTTCTACTACTAATTTTCTTTGTATTGTTTATGAAACTTTAAAATGTGTCTTTTGGTTAATTTACTTTATAGATGTTACAAACTTCAATTCATTTGTTCCATATCTTGAAATATACATAGCAATATACATTCCATCAAAACTATAATTGAGGTCAGTCCAGAGACTAGCATATAAGAAATGTTTTTAAAAGATGATTTCTTGTATAATTTTAATTATTTACTTTTTATATTTTTATAGATGCCAATTAAATGGATGGCTCTGGAATGTATACATTATAGGAAATTCACACATCAAAGTGATGTTTGGAGCTATGGTAAATATCTTTGTAAATTTGTCCTTCTAAAGAAGCATAAATGTTTATCTCATAGAAATTGAGGAAGCCATCTGTTGGTCATATTAGAAACCATTATTTGTAAACTTTATTCCCTAAAGTAATTAACTCTCTGGTCTCTCATTTAAAAAATTAATAACCCAAATCACAATTTTATCTGTCTTTTTTGTGATTTATCTTGTTCTTCTAAATCTAAAACATACAATATCACTGCTAAGTTTTCTTCTATAAGCTTTGGATTAAGAGTAATTTGTCTATTGATTCTTACACACACACACACACACACACACACACACACACACCTTCCAACATTAGGAACAACTTCTTAGAATCTCATGGCTTGGATTTACAACAACTATTTAGTCATAAAACTCTGGAAATAATTAATGTTAAAGGGTAAAACAAAATCAAAGTATTTGTTTTGCTTAAAATAATATGTATTCTAATGGTAGAAAATTTACTGGCAGGGTGGACCATGTAGAGACTGCCTTATCCAGGGATCCACCCCATAATCAGCATCCAAACGCTGACACCATTGCATACACTAGCAAGATTTTATCTAAAGGACCCAGATGTAGCTGTCTCTTGTGAGACTATGCCGGGGCCTAGCAAACACAGAAGTGGATGCCCACAGTCAGCTAATGGATGGATCACAGGGCTCCCAATGGAGGAGCTAGAGAAAGTACCCAAGGAGCTAAAGGGATCTGCAACCCTATAGGTGGATCAACATTATGAACTAACCAGTACCCCGGAGCTCTTGACTCTAGCTGCATATGTATCAAAAGATGGCCTAGTCGGCCATCACTGGAAAGAGAGGCCCATTGGACACACAAACTTTATATGCCCCAGAACAGGGGAACGCCAGGGCCAAAAAGGGGGAGTGGGCGGGTAGGGGAGTGGGGGTGGGTGGGTATGGGGGACTTTTGGTATAGCATTGGAAATGTAAATGAGCTAAATACCTAATAAAAAATGGAAAGAAAAAAAAAAAAAAGAAAATTTACTGGCTATTGTGAAAACACTGAACAACAAATATGCACAATAAAGTGGCAGATGTGCAGGTAGTACTAAGAGAACACTCCTAATTGTAGCTTGGAGTTTCATTTTAGAATGACAAAAATAAAGTTTGAATGAGATGAAAGAGAGAGATTGATATTTATGATTAGAACATTGTTTCATCATTTTGAAATCAGTTGTTAAAGTGAGCTAGCCAGCAGCATGTCTGTCTTTACAATTTTATCCCCCTATAACTTACAAGATGAGATCAATACTTTGTCTAAGTTTATACATACCATGTGAAACTAGTATTGAGTAAATACATTCAACTGAATAAAAACAAATATCTCTAGGATGTCTCAGAAGGTACAGGAGCTTACTGCCAAGCCTTATAGAGTGAGTTTTATCCCAGAACCCACATGGTGGAAGAGAAAATTAAGTCTTTCAAGTTGTCCTCTGATCTACACTCGTGTAGTGTAGCATGTGCAGGTTCCTTGCAATTACACACACCCCATAAATAAATTTATGTAGAAGAGAAAAGAAAAATAGCACAACCCCTCATGTTAGTGTTCATTTTAAACTTGATATTGTCATATGATACACCATACATGATTACATAATTTAATAAAATGTTTCCTGTGTTCCTGTATCATGTGTGTGTATGTGTATATATGTATATATGTATGTATGCATATATGTATATTATACTGTGGTTGACTTACTTAAAAAGAGTTATCAATATTTTCCCAGCCTTCCATTGAAGCGAGAATATTAGCTTCTTGAGCAGGTAGCTCTTGATATAAATAAGGATTTAAGAAATGTCAATCTGTTTAAATGTGTCACTAGTTGTACATATATGTGGCACTAAAAAATTATAAGATGTAAATATTAACAGATAATACAATTAAATGTTTCTATTCTGAAGAATAATTTGAAGTTTACATATGTTTGTTTTGTTTTGTTTTGTTTTGTTTTCAGGCAATAGTGACTGACATATACCAGTTTAAGTAAATACGCATTGCAGAGATATTCAGAAAACCTAGCCCCCATTATTCAATTTTATCCTCAAGTTTACCTATGTATGCATCATTCAAGACTCATAGTGTAACACAATCTTGCCTACATAGCTATTTCTGTTTTTAAAGCCTTCTGGTCTGAGGATAAAGCGCAGTGATAGAGAATTTACCTACGATAGGACAGAAGCAATCTCTGCTGTAAAGCTATTTTTGCTCTTGGTTTTGTTTTTACTCTTATTTTTGCCTGTCATTGCTCTAGTGATTCAAAAAAAGTCATTTCCTTCGCTTAGAAATAAGCTGCCCTTGATTTCTTCATTTCTCTTTTCTATGGATACCCATTCCTATGCATTCTGTCTTCCATATGGATTGATCCTCATGCAGACTCCTGGATGTGCTCAGTAAATTGCTCTACACCACATGTTTTCTTTGTGTTAGCTGAACAGAGAGCCACAAGGCTTTACCATAACAACAGCCACCTGCAACCATCTGAACCGATCACCTCTGCCTTTGATGAAGACGTTTCCTACCAAGAGACTAATTTAAAAATTAATCCATGTCAGGCTTTTCCTGAAATTACATTTATTTGGCATTAAACACATGCATACAGTAAAGGCATGGTATTCTGGATTTTAGTGTATGTGAAACAATTTTCATCAGTAAACATTGGCATTGCCGTTAGGTACAAATGGGAGGACTTGCTTTAAATTCTGGCATCTATTATAAATCTTTCTTGCTATGCATTAAAATCACCAAGACAATGGTGAAAGAATTCTTACTGTGACTTGTCTCCGGAAGGTTTAGCATTGGAATCCTGGCAGTGAGTGAAAGACCAGAAAGGAGCTTCTTTAAGTTTCAACTGTTTGCTTTGTAAAAGTGCATCGTGATACGTGTTCATTCAAATTGTGACAGTAATTTGCTTATGTGAGAATTGTATTTCCAACTAGGCGTCACTATATGGGAACTGATGACCTTTGGAGGAAAGCCCTATGATGGAATTCCAACCCGAGAAATCCCCGATTTACTGGAGAAAGGAGAGCGTCTGCCTCAGCCTCCCATCTGCACTATTGATGTTTACATGGTCATGGTCAAATGTAAGGCTGCAAAATCACTCTTTCTGCCTGCATTATCATTCTTAATAAATAAAAGTTTAGATTGTTTTACCTGCAAAATGTTTCTCTGAATTGTTAAATAGAGTAGCAAGAATATTTACGAATGCAGAATATAAATACATGTTGTGGTAATTACTATTATGAGGTAATAGTATGCCACTAAGTTACAAAGTAAAAATTATGTCGTTCTTACTCTTACAATTTTTCAAATTTCCATACCCTTTGAAGTTTGTCATAAAGAGAGATAATTATTCATAAGAATGTTAGTAATAATATTAATGTTAATCTTTATGGGAAAATAGCTAAACATCATTGAGAGTCTGAAAATGAATTAAAGTAGATATGGGTTTAATTAAACATAAGTTAACAGAGCAGGTTGGGAGTCAAAAGAGACGAATCCACAACGAAGTAAAGATTAAGATGTTTACTCTTTTTAATTTGGTCATTTGCTTACATCAAATGTTCTTACTTTTCTTTCCACTTCTATACTCCAGGCACATATGTATTATAAATGTGTTTTGAAAGCCTAGACCCCTAATTTTAATAGAATTAAAAAAGTCTCTGGGGTTTCTGACTTAATTTAAGTGCGATTAACTGGCAGCCATCTCTCTTGTATAATCTGAGGTTTTCCAGTTTTGATTTACACAGGGTTAAAGGAAGCCACTAAGTGGTGAAGGTGAATAAGCATTTTATTAATAAGAGACTCTGAGACTCTGGGCCCAGGTCTTCTCATATTTATATTCATGACATGTGTGATCTATTCTGACAGGAAGAGAAGGAATAAAAAATGTTCCTTGCAGTGCAGGTCAGCATGCCCTTTTCTCTAAGCATAGTTCTATTTACTCAATATTTAGTTAGGGAGAAACAAATATCTCACGCTGAAGTTAACCTTTTTTGGCTCTAGTAGCTTTGTCATTAGCATCTTGGTATTAACAAGCATTTTTTTTTTTTTGGAAACGAATACCCATAAGGTGCAGAGTGCTTGAGCTTAAGAGAGGTGACACAAAGGATGCATAAGATGATACCCAAAGGATTTCCAAAACAAGAATTAAAAATTAACTCTCCAGGAATAGAAGAATTCTGTATTAGATCAGTCCTTGTTTACTCCATGACCTGGGAGAGAGCTTAAAAACATCCCTATGTTATATGATAATTTGATCCTATAACCAGCATCAGATGTTATCTGAATACCCCAATGTGATGACGGAAAGGCAGGCAAACATTTTGCCTTATTAGACAAAGCATATACAATGTTTCACCTTTGTTTTTCTCTCTTCCCCTGGAGAGTTTATGCTTTAGAAAAGGATCATTTGGCAAGGAAATCAAAGCAAGCTGGGCGCTGTTATTCTTGTCATCTCATCAGCTAAACAGAGCATAGGCAGTTAAGATCCATTTTCTCTGAACTCCCAGCTAAAGAAGACTACCTACCTTGAAAACTAGTATTTTTATTCTGGGAAAGCTAATTCTAAGATAAATGTAATGAGGATTGTTGAACACACATTATAAATCATGTTCCATTTTCCTTCCAAACAGGAACAAACCTGCCAAAAGGAGTTGCTATCAAATTCCCCATTTTCAATCTTTTGTACTACAGTGCTATGATGAGAAGCAAATATTTCCTACCATGTACTCTTGATCTGAAACTTCATTTTCTATCTCTGCAGCCATCAAAGAATGCTTTAAGGACATTATCTTAACACTCCAAAACAAGAACAACAAAATCTGAGGTTCTAAAATTTCCCATGGTTAGCTTAAAAGCTATTTTCCAAGCTAAAAAAAAATTGAGTTTGACTCAGAATGAAAATTGGGGATCATGTAAAGATGGGTCAGCAGTTAGGAGCTTTTGTTGCTCTTGCAGAAAACACAAATTTAGCTTTCAATGCCTACGTCAGGCGATTCACAATCACCTGCAACTCCAACTTCAGGGGATCCAATGCCCTTTTCTGGCTTCTGTGTACCTGCCCTCATATGCCCATACCCACACATAGAAACAATTAAAAATAATTGAATTTAAAAAATGTTATTTATAGTATATTGCATTTTGTGACAAATGTCAATTAATTGAGTTACAGCATAGTTCACTTCTTTCTCTAGTTTTGTTTTGCATATATATATATACATATATATATATCCCCATATTTCCCCAAACTTCAACTTTACTAATTATTACATACACTAATATTTTACTGTGTATTAATCTCCAGGTTGGATGATCGATGCTGACAGCAGACCTAAATTCAAAGAACTGGCTGCTGAGTTTTCAAGAATGGCTAGAGACCCTCAAAGATACCTAGTTATTCAGGTTAGTTATTTTGATGTTGCTTTTAAGAGTCTCTAATAACAAACTCTATTTAAACTTTGCAACTTTGAAAACATCCAGCAATAAAGTGACCATGTGAAAGAACTTGTGAAGTCATGAAACTGAATATGGTTCTATATATGTCTATGAGACAAAGCAGGCTCAGAAAAGCAAATGCTATATGTTCTCTCTCATATGCATAACCCACATGCATACATATACACATATACATGGTATAGGCCACAAAACTAGGAAGAGATGATTAGAAAGGAAAAAGGTTTCAAGGGAAAGGTAAACTACAAAAGAGGCTAATAGAATACATATGACAGAGAAATGGAAAGACTATTTCAGAAGGAAAGGGCTAAACAGCCAGAGGAGAGGAGTACCAGAAGATGATAAACCAAAATAATGTATGTATGTCCTTTCTATCATAACACTATAACAAAATCTGTACGTTCATATGTTAATTTAAAAAGTACATGTGGATTGTTTTATCAGGCGAGGTGCATAGTATCTAAGCAATAACTCAATTTAAACGAATTGATGCCTAACTAAACCAAAGAACAATCCAAAAGATAGTTGGCATTCAACACCAAAAACCAAGTGGACTGGCTTATTTATTTAATATAATAATTTCTCTGTGCTGATTTTCACCTAAAGCCTACACAGTTGTACCTTGAAGAATCTTAATTATCTTTCCTTGCTGAAGGGAACCTTTATCTTTAAATAGACTAACATAAAGACAAAAGCCAAACAGTAGACGATAATGGTTTTTTAGTCACTTTCCTACAAATTAATTTTCATAAACTGACATATTTACCAAATGTAACAAACTTTGGAAAAAGGAAAACTATTCAGGACATGATAAACTGAACAGAGCTTCGCAGAGGTTTTTATGTCTTTCACACCCATATATGCTCTATAGGTCACTGTACTGTGATTTTAAATGCCATCACTTTGACAATGATGCCATTAAACTACAAGACAAACTATGGACGTCTGTCCCAGCTAAGCAGGATAGTTGGAACATGTTGAATTAAAAACTGATGTCAAATGTCTCTTATTGTCTGTTCTTAATCCATACCCCTCCTTGATAGTGAACTGTTATTCTCAGATCTGAAGTAGATTTTACCAACCTTAAAACATACACAGCACCTGGCAGCTACATTCTTTCTGTTGTTGTTCTTACAATTATCACATTCTTCTATTATATTTCTTTATCATACCTTTTTATTATCTAACTGTAGTATAGGATTCTTTTTGGATGGTAGTTATGCTAAGACCATTTTTTTTTTAAATGAGCACATGAATTCTCTAGCCATTTGGTTTTCTACTGTATAAAGTAACTATTGAAACCACATGTTATGGAGGAAGGAATAATGATTGTGGTTATCTCATGGGCAATCTTTCAGGGTGATGATCGTATGAAGCTTCCCAGTCCAAATGACAGCAAATTCTTCCAGAATCTCTTGGATGAAGAGGATTTGGAAGACATGATGGATGCTGAGGAATATTTGGTCCCCCAGGCTTTCAACATACCTCCTCCCATCTACACATCCAGAACAAGAATTGACTCCAATAGGGTAAGAACTAATTATACACAAGTACCATGATACTTCTGAGAAACAAATTTGTATGCATGGATTGTAAAGCATAAAATTTTCCATAGAACTATATAGTTTATTATAGCAATTTCTATATTAAAAGCACAGTACAGACAAAAGATATGCCAAGATAACCACAGATATAGTTAAATTTAGAACTTAAGTATTGACAATACAATACGTACCCTGAGATATCACCATTTAGATAGAAATTATCTTATTCATCTTAAATTAAACGCATTTTAATTTCTAAAAAACAAAGTGATAAAATTGTGTTAATATTGTAATAAAAATTCTTACCTACTAGGCTTTCCACTGATCTTTATTTAAAATATGGTAACCTGTATTAATCAATACTAGTACAACTTTTTTCACTCATTGAAGAAACATTTTTTTCTAAGTGAAATACAAACATTAAAAAGTATGTGAGCCTTTAAACCACATCAATCATATTTAGAAACCCGGCGAATCTTTACTAAGACATTGATTTAAGTTTTAGCAGAAGCTTTTGAGAAGCATTTGCATTTCAAATATTAAACCCACTTTATGAGAGTACTAGTTTTTCACTAAATGTGGTCAAGCCCATGTATCTATTTTTAAAGATTCACTTTTCAGTACCAGAGAGATGGCACTTATGCGTGTGCAGTGCTTTGAGTTCAGTTCCCAGAATACAAGTCAGGCAGGTGAAATTCCAGCTTCCTGTAATCAAGCGCCATCTTCTTGTGTCTGTAAGCAGCTGCACCTAGGTGCTTAAACGCATATACATTCATTTTAATAAAATAAAATGAACCTTATTTAAATATTTTAATTAAAAACCACCTGTCATCCATTCAACACATAATTGCCTCTATACAGGAAATGTTA
The DNA here is from genome assembly GCF_000001635.26 of Mus musculus. Lineage (NCBI taxonomy): Eukaryota > Metazoa > Chordata > Mammalia > Rodentia > Muridae > Mus > Mus musculus. The sequence continues at coordinate 68,070,632 of NC_000067.6, read as the reverse complement.
GCATACATTATAGATTCAAGAAATTTCCATGCAATTTATGTTTTCTGAACATATGCAGGCATCCTGATAGCAAGGAACTGAAACCAACATGAATGACCCTCAACAGATGAATAAATAACAAAAAACGTGCTACATAAAAGAATATTAATCAGCTATAAAGAAAAATAAAATCACTAAATTTTCAGAAAGATACACTTAAAAATTATATTAAATGAACTAGAAAAACTCAGAAAGAAATAAGAAAGAAAGAAAGAAAGAAAGAAAGAAAGAAAGAAAGAAAGAAAGAAAGAAAGGAAGGAAGGAAGGAAGGAAGGAAGGAAGGAAGGAAGGAAGGAAGGAAGGAAGGAAGGAAGGAAGAAAGGAAGGAAAGAAGAAAGGAAGGAAAGAAGGAAGGAAGATAGACAAACTATGGTGCTATGTGTTCAACATGTGGGGACCCTAGCGTGCAATTTGATATGTAAGTGTGTATTAAAGAGATGCAAATGAAGGATAAAATTTAGGCAGGCCATCAAAAGAGGGTACAATTTTGTGACAAGACATGATTTTGGCAAAATGGCCTAGTGTGTAAGCAGGTTACTCAGACAACCTGAAAGTTTTTTTCCTGTGAGGTAATTAGAAGTACATGATTTGATTAATTTCGTAACATGTCCAGGTTAATAAAATAGCTACCAAGACATAGAATTGACATACAGTTTGGCCAGTGCTACAGTAAATTACTTGGCCCTTATAAAGTGTGGATATATAATGAGTTTAAGTCTACATTCAATTTCTTCCACGTATAAGATGCAAACATGAGGGTTAATTGTTTTCTAGAAAGCAACTTTCTGCTTTAGTCTCTTCATCTCAAAGCATTGCCACGGAAGCAAAACAAAATGGCTTAGCTTTCTTGGCCATAAGCTTAAGGGAAACTTCAAGTTTCCAGTCATTCTCAAAAATGGAAGTCGCTTTATCTCAAATTGACAGAAATAATAAAATGACATCTAGCTTTTACTATTCAACGCATGTATAGATTAACAACTCTCAGCTGAATGACAACTCAATGAAGTTATCTTATTATTATCACATCTTACAAACAAGAAACCTGTCACACAGACACAAAGTGATAAGCCTGGTGTCCCATGGCTAGCCAGTAAAAGACCAGAGTTCTTATATAGGCCTTTTATCTCTCATCCAATATTCTTTTACTTCAAAAGTACAAATTTATTTCCATGGTGTGTTTGTTATTCTTGGTATTAACCTCAGTATCTGGGACTTGTCAGTAAATTTACCTCATAATTTTCTCATAAAATGCAACTCATCTCAATTACATCTTTGAAACTTTTTCCTATGTTTGAAAGACTGGTTGTGTAAAGGCAGAATGAAGCCAGGCTTGTAAGCACACCTATAATCTCAATGCTGGGGAGGCTGAGGCAGGAGGATTTTGTGAAGTCAATGCCAATCAGGGTTAGTAGTGATTCCAATCTCTGCCTAGCTAAATAGTGAGATCTTATCTCAAAAACTAAACAAAAGAAAAACAAATTAGAATAGTAAGAAAGAAGAGAGGGATAGGAGGGAGGAACAAAGAAGAGAGGGGATAAGTGGGAGGGACCACACATCCAAACCACGGTTTACTTTTCTTTGTGCTGGAAAAAAAAACAAACAAACAAACAAAAAAACATAATTGTAATCCGACCTGAAAAAATTTTATACCCCAATAGGAGCAGATAATTTAAAGGTTGAAAATTCTAATTCATAAGCCAGATGGTGGTGGTACACACCTTTAATCCCATCACTAGAGAGACAGAGGAGGGAGGATCTCTGAATACTAGGCTGTCCTGCTCTACAGAGTGAGTTCTAGGACACACAAGGCTACAGAGAGAAGAGAAAAAAAAACAAAAAAAACAACAACAACAAAAAAAAAACCAACAGCGACAACAACAATAACAAAACCTCTTTGGAACAAAATGAATTCATAGATTGTGAATATCAATCTTTGGGGAGGTAGGAAAGTCTGTAGCCATGACAGGGGTCACTACCTCCCCTCTCTATATAGCAAAAACTGACCAAATATCACTAATACATTTAATGTTCTAAAAGACAAATTCATCACTTTTCATTTCAATAATCGATTTTCAAGAAGAGTTTTATTTCTTAACGTGAAATGCCATCATGATATCAAGATTACGGCATGGTTCTTTGTCTTCTTAATAAGGATTCTCAAATTCTTAGGTTTTGTTCATTTTAATTTGTAATGCTTAATTCAAGGAATTCTTAATAACAGTTTGATCTAACTAAAGAGCACTCGACACAGGAGGGATCTCATGGGGACGCCCTGACCTTTAGGCCTCCTGTCTTGTGCTGCATTTTGATTTGCTACGTGCACACTCCTTTTTTAAGGTTTCAGTGTCAGGAAAAGGAATTATACTTATTTTGGGAGCATTAATTTGTGTGTGTGTGTGCATATATGTATGCATTCATGTGCACACACACACACACACACACACACACACACACACACACACACACACACATTCCATGTTGTACCTGTGGAAATTCAGGGATACACTCAGCTGATGTTTTCACTCTCCACCTTATTTCAGACAAGCTCTTTTGTCCACTTTTGTGTATGCAAATCTAACTGGCCTGTGATTCTCCTTTCTCCAGCTCACATCTCACCATAGGAGTGCTACGGTTATAAGCACATGCTGTTGGATCTGGTTTTACCTTGGTTCTGTGATCCCAACTCAGCCCCTCGTGCTTTCATAATAAATATTTTACCTACTGAGCCATTTCCCTGACCCATGAAAGATCTTGGTCCTTTAAATTGTCCTAATTTTAAATATCTGGTTTTATATAACTCTTATTTCAGCTTATAACATGTTACAAGTATTATTTCCATCCTTGTCTACAGTGTTGCTACATTATTTCATAGTTATTTCAACTTTACTTTCTGTGCTCAAGTTATATAATAAGGGACAATGTTTAAAGTGAAGAAGAGTGGAAAGCTTATAAACATATTTGATAACTATTAACTAGCAAATATTCAGTTTTTTAATTCAAAATGAACATATATATACATACATATATATATACATATATGTATACATATATGTATATATATATATATATTCTGTCTCTTTCTATAGCATTATTTTCTCATTTTTAAATTAACAACTGTACCCATCTATGTGAGTGACAGTCAATTAACTTTAGAACCACATTTTCTCTAGTAACAGGCCAATAAACATTAATGTCTTCTAGAATGACACAATTTTTATTTTTACTTTGTTATTTATCCCTAACATAATTACAGATACATTCTTATTAAGCTGGAGAACTCATGACAAGCCTGTTGATGTGTTCACTCTTTAATTCCGTGTATGTTTCCCAACATCAAACAAATTATTAAAGCAATCTCTTCTGTAATGTGATAGATTGCTTGAAATTTCACAAGTGGTCCAGCAAGATGTTTCAGCGGGGTATGGGCCTTGCCATCAGGCCTGTTGAACTGATTTGAATTCCCAAACCTACATACATGGTAGAAACGAACCTATTCCTGCAAGTTGTGCTTTAACCCTCATGTGTGCACTGTGACCCATACAGGTATTCACACACAAAATAAGTAAATTTTAAAACTGTAAATTTTAAACCCACATATATTTTGATAAATTATAACCTTAAGATAATGAGTAAAATAATAATACAATGCTGACATTTGTCCAGACTGCTAGTAAAAATAAATTAAAGAAACACTAGACAATTGTCATCTAATTTATAACTGGTGCTATTATCATGAGATATAACTGTAAAATGATCTTAAATATTTTTACCAAAATGATGTGCCCATTGCATGTGCTCTAATATTATGTAAACAAGAGAACATAAAAAGCCATTTAACTTCAGCAATCCTTAGCTCCCTACATCCGTAGACCAGTGTTTAGGGCTGAAGTCATTTGCTACCTGCTTCAGGATGGGCTTCCACTTTCTTTCTCTTAATGATAATATGATTAAAATAAACTAATTTGTGGGCTGGAGACATGTCTCATTAATTAAGATCACATGCTGCTATGCTAGAAAAGCTAAGTTACGTTCCTGGCACCTACAGGTATCTTACAACTAGCTGTAATTCCAGCTCCAGGGGATTTGATGACTCTGACTTCCAAGGGCCCTTTACGCCTTCACTCATAGCCACATAAACAAGTGCAGAACACACATGACCATACAAAATTTAAAATAATAAAATAAGTTAATTAACTAAAATAAGTTGGAAATCAGACATGATATTACAGAACCAGTTCAGGGCATGTTGGCATGTTGGGTGTGGTGGTCACATGATTTAATCAGGTTCATGTCACTTTCTTTAGTCATAAGGATGCTGAACTGAACTATATATTAGCTCCTCACATTAAAATTACTTTATAATAGATCAGCATTTTGAGAAATTATACTTCAGACATATGCACGTTTTATTTTGTTGTGAGGACTATTTCATTGGAAAATGCTCCAAAGCCTGCTGAGTTATGTCATTATGCAACCATCCTCCTTCAGGGATGGGCTAGAGGAGAGAGAAACCTTCAGACACAAGGAAGCATAGCTCTATGACATGGCAGGGAGGAGTTAGGTGACATAACAAGGTTACTCCTGTTGCAATTTACCAAGGATCAATATTAATTCTAACAATAGCTGCTTCTGGAGGACAAATGACTATAGTCTCGGGATATTGGTTTTACATTTTGTCTAAGATCTATCAATGTTTCCTGCAGTTTATCCTTGACAAGAGGCTTGAGGTTTTTGTTTGGTTTTAATCTATTAAGCCCGATGTAGTAGCTCTTCTTACTAGATTCCATACCTTTTTTTTTTTTTTTTGTCTCATGTAGTCTTTACTCAACAGCTAATCCTCTTAAAATTTTCAGTATACTGTAGTAAGAGTAAACAAGTCGATATATTTGAATCAGAATTAATAAAATAATACATTTGAATATTTGTCATAGATTTGGCACTGCAGTGGACAGGGAGAATAGAGTTAGGAGAGGATGTACTGTCTGCAGAATCTTGGTCTAGTTGAGGACATTGTATAGGAGAGAAACATCGGATATTGTAGTGAAAAGGTAAAACAATCCAAATCAAGATGAGAGGTTAAAGGAAGCCATTTTAGCCATGTCTTTCTGAAGGAGTATCATGTTCAGAGCAGGGTTAGATGGGAAATGAAACAAATCAAAAGGTCGACGTAAGGTGAGACATATGCGTGCTAGTTATTTTACCATCTTAATTTTTAGAACATTTTTACATTGTGCAGGTTTGAGAACTGTATCATCAGACAAGGACATGTCCTGTCTTCCATTTTTTACATTTTCTTCCCAGTGACAAACTTGGCTTTTAAAGGATCCTGCTCCCCTCTGAAGGTTTCAACTCAAAGCAAAAGTCTTTTCGGCCTCTATGCAAAGCACTTTAGAAATTCCCTTCTTTTTCTCTTGCTCCAACTCTGATTCAGACTTCATTGCTTCACAGAGAGCACTGCATGCCTTGCTCAGTATGTAGATCTAGTATTTAGATTGTTTCAAAAGACTTTGATTTTTCTTTTTTTTTCTTTTTTGTTTTTTCCTTTCTTCTTCTCTCTCCCTCCCTTCCTTCCTTCCCTCCTTTCTTTTCCCCTTTCATCCTTCCTTCTTTCTGTCTATTGTTAAAGATCAAACCCAGGATACTGAGACTTGTAGGCAGGTTGTCTACCAATGAGCTACAGCCACAGGCAGTGATAGTATTTTGTACTTATATAGTATTTCTTCTTTAAAAACTTAATATGTTCTTATATTGTACCAAAAAGACCAACAATATTAATGATGTATGCCAGTACCTAAGCTTTTATTGACACAAATTTCTTTCTCTTCCCTTTGTTCATTCCTCATTTTTCTTTTTCATCATCTCCTTTTTCTTCTCCACCTCTTTTCTCCTGCTTCAATTTTAGAGTACATTTTCGTATTCTTTTCATCAGTGGAAAAATTTGAATGGTATATATTTCATTAGATCTCTCCTTATTTGGTATATAATCCTATTGTCATTGTTAATAACCATTGAACATCATTTATACTAGAAATGCCTTTTCCATTCCACTTGACTGGTCATTGCAATTTGCTTTTTTGCAGCTCACACACAAAAAGCTAACCAGAACTGCAGGCATTAGCAGCACATGCCTCACAAAATCTTTATCTGTTGGAATTTTCTGTGTTAGTATGGAAAAATGGATGGTTTGGTTTTTAGAAATGCCATTTATATTGTGTTTATAAAAAGATAAAGAGGAGAGGAATATGTTTTGATGGAGGTGTAGTTAAGTATGGGTTGGGGGTGCTTCAGCGGGGCCCATGCTGTGACATCCCTTCCCCTTGAGGGATCAGCCACATGATGGTATAGTATAGAATAGAGTTTATTCAGGGCATGTGGAGGGGGTTAAGAGGGTAGTAGAGACAGAGAAAGATGTGCGCGCGTGCGCGCGCACACACACACACACACAGAGGGTGGGGAAGAGGAGTAGAAGGCTGACTTGGAGAGAAGGGGATAGAGGAATGGGGACAGGGGAAGTAGGAGCATAGGACAAAGCAAGAGCGAGTGGAGGGGGCAAGCAGCCCCTTTTTTAGTGAGTCAGGCACACCTGGTTGTTGCCAGGTAACTGTGGGGCAGAGCTTAATTAACCAAAATGTTAACAGTCTCTCCAATAGATGTAATATAAAATTCCATTTCTTTTCTTTCCAAGTTTTTGGGAATTCTGGAAATATCAAGAACTCTTGATCTGTCTGATTTTATATTAACTATATATTTAAACCTGAAACATTTCATCCACAAACTTGAGGAAGAAAATATGCTGATTGTTAATACCAAAAGTACTTTAAGAATAAATTAAAATGCATTAGTTTCTGTTTATCAAATTCCATATTCTTACATAGCCATATTCTCATTATTTAACATCATCAGGCTTTTTTTTTTTACAATAACCTCCTCACAGTCTCTCTTCTCTCCCTTTCTGCTTCCTGACCCTCTCTTTGTCTTCAAGTATGATTTCCTCTAGAAAGTTAATTTCCCTAGAAATCCTCTGAACAAAAATGTAAACTGTGCTGTTAGTCCTCAGCACTGTTACAGAGAATAATTCTCATCCCAGAAGTTTACATGATCATATTATGAGGTACATGCATAAGGTATTAAGAGACATTCTAGTACAACTTTTTCATTTTATGGAGGTGCAAACTAACACTGGCAAAGCAGACATCTGCAGCCCACTGTCCTTGCTTTCACGAGTTGGGTGCAGGGCCTTTACTCCAATCTCTTGGATCTTAATCCAGTATTCCATCTTTGATTGGTTCTGTTAGTTTGTTTTAGCTGGTGAAAGCCATGGATGTCTTGATTTTACTTCCAGTCTAATGAGATTTAGTATCAACTGGCTTAAAAGGCTCCTGCTGGGAGTGCAATGAGAAGCCAGAGCCCCTGCTGCTGTTTGCCTCCTCTGTTTATGCTTCCAAGAGACTCCCTGTAATCAAGAGTTAATGGTTTAGGGAGATCAAATGGAATTGATAAAGCCAAAATTGAAGAATAAAAGCAGAGCAAACAGTGTCTGCATTTGAAATCAGTAATGACATACTTGACAATAAAATGATCTTTACAAGTTTAGTAGATGTATCAAAATCTCCAAATGCAAATCTAAATATTACTACTGTTTATTGATCACTTATTTATGTTTTAAATCTACTCAGAATTTATACATAGATTACCCTTTACCTTCACAACACAATAGAGAGCAATACTATTCCCTTATTGGCCATAATAGAAAATATGGAGAGACTGGCAGCTGCTATGGTGAATAGTGAGATTTGAAAGCAAATCTCACTTGTCTGGAGTTAGTGCTTTTAATTCTCCTCTTTCATTAGTAAAAGAAAAGGAAAATCAAGTTACCATCACCAACAAGCAATGCGTAAATTGTAAGAATTAGCCTACATATTAAAAGAACTCATTACAAACTAATACGTTTCTTTTATTTTTAAGAATGGTATGTTTTTACAAAAACATTTTCACTCTAGCCTACAAAGTCATATTTTGAAAAGAATACCATCTCTTCTTTCCATCCTGCAAGAGGCAATACAATTATAAAGTCATAGAATCACTCGTCTTGTGATGGCCACCTCTGTAAGTGATGGCTGATTACTGTTCTAAGGTTACAGAACATGCTGTCATATAGCACATTTTACTTTCCTTAAAGAATGTTAATTGTCCAATGGCTGAACTCCCAATCACCTAGCTGACCTGGTAACTTCATTAAGAGTTTAGCTATTCAAAAGCCAAACCACTGTCAGGTCCCATGATACCAAATGTGTCACATGAGCTGCTTGTAAGAGAGAGAAGTTCACTTCAAGAGCACCTGATGCTTGTCACTGATAACAACCTTTCAGTGTAGAATTTGGGATAGTGTTAAACATAGTCCTACAAGAGAGTCAACACATGCAATAGACACACTGAGTTTCAGTGAGGGTCTGGATTTAAAGCACATTTCAATGGTATTCATAAAACTATTTTACAGTTAGTGAGTGTTAACAGCCACAAAACCTATCAACAACCAAAATAAATTTCTTCTCTTTATTGTTAAAGAATATCAGAACTCAAAAGGGAAACAAAGAGTATAAAGAGACATCCAGAACAGATACATAGATTTATGACATAAATGAATGTGTTATCTAAGCCATTTAGATGTTTATGTTTTAGAATGTTACCAGATTCATAGCTCGATCCTAAATTACTGGACACATCTCATTAAGAAGTCTATTCTTCATAGCATAACACCTAAGCAAGATCATTAGCAATTTCTTCACTTCTCATATAATGAAACTGGGACATTATCATTAACTTCTTATTCAGATTTTTTGAAGGTTATTTCAAATCTGCCTTTGTCTGCCAGAGCTCCCTGTCTGGTCCAGCCGGCTATGCTGATTGGTTCTGCACAGGCTTGAGAAAGTGTTGTTCTATTTCCTTCTCAATAAGTATTGATGGCATTTTGAGAGGTTCAGAATATCCTTTGATTACTCCATGAAATGGAACAGAGAAGATGGCAGTCGGTCGTAGGGGGCAGGCTTGCTCATCAACTTTCCTTTGTGCAGTTTCTGTACTTGACCATCCCCTAATCATAAGCACCTTGTGGCTCTGTTCTTTCTCATTCTCACCTGTGTCAATGAGAAAAGCTCCCTTCTCAATTCAGACTTTTGACATACCAGAATGTTCTAAACAGAGGCTAATTTTACTCTGTGGCTTTCACTGTAAATGAATGGCTGTGGACCAGCCTTTCATTACACTAAAGCAAAAGCTAAATTGAGAGACCACCACATCACTGTGGTAGAATTTCCAAATACAAAGATCATAGTACTTGCTTCAAAACATTGTAGATTGGGTGAAATAAGTACAGCAAATCAAACAGGGAAACAAATTGGCAATTCAATCCACAACCAATTTGTTTGGATTTTTCAAAAAAATGATCATAGCCATTATTTAATAACATACTTAATTGATTCTTCAGGGGAAAATAATGCTTCATATTCTCCACATCGAAATATCGAAATGTACATAATTCATCTTCACTGAAGGCCTGATGGAGCCTATTTTCAGTTGGAGCCAGGTGCTGTGGTTCGGTATGAGAAAGATACGCTATTGGATATTCCCAAGTTGAAATGAAGAATTCATTCTTTTACTCTTAGTAATTGTGTATATTTATAAGAGTGTGTGATTACTCAAAGACAGAATAATAACACGTGGTACAGTTTGACTGGCACTTACTTGTCTCAAGTACTATATAAGGGCTGTGTACTCATTAGTTTGTTTAATCTCCTGAACTCCTGAAAATTTTGCTATAGTTTTTATCCATTTGCCACTTATTTTACCACACAATTTCTTAATGTTTACTATTGTGAGCTATCTACTATCTACTATATCATCTATTTTGCATATTTTAAAATTGAGGCATAGCTATGAAATGATAGGGGCAAACATCCTGCCTTAAAGGCTTCCAGGGACTGTGCCTTACCAGAATGCACATCACCTCTCATGTTGCCTCTGAGATTCCTTTGTTGGGTTATCACCACTATCAAGTCAATTCTGAGTACTCTTTCTCAGCCCTGGAGATCATTTTCAAGCCTTGGAATATTCTAAGCTAATCACCTACTGCCCCTCCGCAGCCAGTATTCAGGAATATTAAAGAGGGATGTATCAGGGAAGAATGATATTATTTATTTATTTTTATGTGTATGGGTGTTTTGACTACATGTATATCTTTTTACCACATGTGTGCAGTACCCATGGAGGAGAGGAGGGATATTAGATCCCCAGGGTCTAGAACTATCATAATTAGGGTTTGTATTGCTATAAAGAAACATTATAACCACAGGAACTCTTATAAAGGAAAATATTTAATTGGGACTCTCTTACAGTTCAGAGGTTTAGTTCATTCTTGTCATGGAGGAGAAACACAGCAACATGCAGGCAGACATGGTGCTGGAAAGGAGCTGAGAGTTCTACATATGGATCAACAAGCAGAAGGAAAAGAATGAAACATATTTCCTCCAACAAGGCTACATACACCTACACCAACAAAACCACACCTCCTAATTAGTGTCACTCTCTATTAATCATTGGTGGCCAATGTCTCTCAAAGGATTAGAAGACTTGTAGATGTTTATGCATTGTCATGTGTGTTCTGGGAATCCTAACTGGATACCCCATGCTCTTCAGAGAAATCCATGCTCTTCAGCACTGAGCCATCTCTTCAGTTCTTCAGTGTATAATTTTGGCTTCTTGAACATTTGAATCATCATATTCTTCATGATAGTAGTGGTCTTCAAGGGATTTTCTTAGTAAGAACTCTTAAATCTATCAATACAGAAATATCTCCATTACCACTCCTAAGTTATGATGATTTTAGGCACATAACAACAAAAACCTTCTTCAGTTGGTAATATATTCATTAAATAATCATTAAGGGAACTGCTATGTATTTAGTTCTTCTAGGACTGCATCTAACCTTGCCCTGAAAAATGTTGACAAATAAGCAAGTAGCCAATAAAACACAATAAGCAAGTGTCACGCTTGGGACAAGGAGAATGCATAAGGAACTATTGAATGAAGTGAGCTTTATAATGAGAGGACAACATTTTGGCTTCTGGTAAGACAATTCTCACAGCATTTTAATATCTGAGCTAATGTGGAGAGGGAAGGAATTTGAGGAATACTATGGGGAGTTTAACAAAAGTAATGGTTTTGAAATAGGTCTGTGGGATCCTGATATTCATTGAATAATATAGCATGAGAGGGGAATGTCAAGTTTTCTAACCCTGCAAGGGGACAAATGTTAGCATCATAGATTAGAGCGTAAAATAAGATGAGTAGAATAAGAAAATGAGTGGATGTTTTGGAATTTAAATAGACATCGTTACTAGACTGCCAGAATGTATACCTAGAGCAGCAATGAAGCTGTCAGGAGTGGGAAACCAATTGTGTGTTGGTTCAGGGCACTTACGTTACTAGTCCTTCTTAACTTCTTAGCATAACATAGAGCTAGCAGAAAGCCAAATACAGTAAAATCCTGAGCCAGATCGAGAAGCAAAATTTTCTTGGGTATAAAATGTACTGGGAACAGTTTATAGAAGCAATTTAGTATACTTAATTTTATTTCAACTTGCTTTGTTTTTCTACATGGTGAGATGAGATACCTGACTGCCCAGATTTAAATACGAATCCAGTACAGGCTAGCTTGTATAAGCCTGGACTTTTAGCTACTCAGTTTATTGTTCTACAAACTGTGGATAAAGACCATATGTACCAGAGAATATGTGAGGTGCCAGAGCAATTATATTTATAGGATATCTTGAATTAACAGCTCGGTAACTATTTTTTCTTTCTCTTCCTGCAACCACATTTCCTCACAGAGTGCATTTGCTCTCACCTCTTTCTTGACTTACACAATCTCCCTCTTTCATCTCTCCAATAACAAAAGTAATTCACACTAAGACTTTGTGAATTGATAGATATGATTGAAGACAGAAAGGATGGACTAGGTTGAGAGATCACATTGTAGAGAATACAGACTCCTATTCAACTCCTTCTCTTCATTGTCTGCCTGGGTCGACTCTATTTCCTTACAGATTCAAATTGCCCTTTGCATCACATATTGGAATTTCCCTTCTCATCTGAAGGCTTGGACCCGTATGTTAAATTATCTACTAACTACTCAAACACTCAGGATTTAAAGTGTTTTAACAAAGAAATTAATTGTCTCTTGGGAATGATTTTAGTCTACTTACAATAACAGGTTTTCTGTTTTATTGTAATTTTCAGATTAAATTGAGAGACACTAAGAGACCACCAGTCAGTCCATAGACACTCTTAATAAAGAGAAAGGCTACGCAAAGAACAGAGTGTGCAAGCATGTTTTGAGGAGAATTGTGACTAGGGCTTGAATAAGCGCTGTGTTGAGACAATGAAACAGACTAATAAAGATCCAGTAAACTTAAGGACTCCTCAAGATGGAAAATATGGCATTGTAGAGGTTTCTCCTTGGATGTGTAATGCTTCTGCCCCAGTATAGGAACTGTGAACAAATGAGAGAAGACAAGAGAAAGCAAAGGTGAGAATGTACATCAGTTATAAATAAAATTTTAAAAAATCAGTACAGAAGTAGTAAGAAATAAAGGCTACCTGGAGGATCAACACAGTAATTAATCAGATGTTAAATGATCTACCTACTTACTTTTATGTACTTACATAAATATGAGTGCTGTGTTCTTATTATGGGCAGAATAATATGCTAGGTTATTTACATACATTCTTACAAAGTATACTGCTAACATGAACATAAAACATCTTTACCTCATTTTAGGTTTAAAATATTTTAAGATTCAGATTGTGAATAGCTTGTGATACATCTGATAATATGTAGTAAGTAACTCAAGATTGCAATCCAAATTTACATTCATTCAAGGCACATACCAGAAAATGTAAGAGATCTAGAAACTGATATCCTGAAAGGGATGCAAAGGAAATGATAAACTTTGAGAAAGGTATGGTGGTGAAGCAAAAGACTATGGTCAGAGAAAGAAATTATTTTTCTTCACATTCATAATGGGAGTTTCGGTGCTGTTCAGGTGATAATCATGTGATACTTAAAGTGTAACTGAGATCCTTTCAAAGTCATGAAGAACACTCCAAAACACTGGCACTTATCCAGAAATGACTGTGCTCTTGTGAGTAGACATGAGCAATCCTGATAGGACATTGCTTCCAAAGACTGTAGAGAATACTCAGGTGGGTAATGGCCTGTGATAGAGTAAGTTAACATAAGACTCATAATGGGAAGGGATTGGAGTGATTTTGGAAAGCTGTGATCTAAAATCTTGATACTGGCTCAGAAAAATCATAGAATAAATGTTCTCCACTAGAGAGAGTAGGCAAGGAAGGCCCTGTATGTGCAAGGTGGCTACCAAAAGACATGTGAGATCGCTAAGGCACAAATGCAGCAAACATTTCCATAAACAGGGAGTCCACAAATCTGGGTTTTCTATAAACAGACGCTCTTGAGTTTTTGAGTAAAGTCTAAATAAAAGATATCAGTCTGGGGAGATAGCTCAGTGGTTAAGAATACTTGCTCCTCTTTCCAAGGATATAATATGAGTTTATTTCCCAGCATCCTGATGGAGTGGCTCATAAAAGACAGTAGCTCTAGCTTCAGACAACTCTGGTTTCTACAGACTACCACACATATGTGGCATGTGCACAGCGGGTGCTGCACACATGCACAGATAAAAATAAAGATTTGTTTTTAAGAAGGAAAAGAATACAAAATTTTCACCGTTTCTGTTGCAAACTTAATGAAATCATCAAGCCATGGGAACTGGAGTCTCGGTTATTACAGAGCCCTGGGAAGATCTTCTCATTGAAGAGCTGAAAGCCTCAGCATTCCTGCTTAAGGGTAAAACCCCTGTGGGTCAAAAGAATGTGAAAACCAGGGGAAAAGTCTAGAGAGAATTAATGTGCATCTGTTTTCAAATCACATGTTACTGAGCACTTCCTTTCAGACATCTGATATTTAGAAGCTCAAGATGGATGGCGTGGACTCTGGAAGTTTAATATAATAACAAAGAACCCTTTATTTATAACATTTCCTTCCTCCCTCCTGGAGACAGCATGGTCCTGCACATTTTAAAATTTTATTTGTGGGCTGATAAACATTTTATGAGTGCTCACCTGACTTATGTTCTGGATGATCTTACTGCTTGCTTTTGCTCTTCTCTTGGTCAGAATTTCCAGGCAGGAGCATATAAAGGTGTTGCAGAGCAAATAATTTACAGGCTGGATTTGTGCCGTGCTCTCTCAGACAGATCTCCTCCTGCATAATTGGCAACCAGTTTGATTCTGGAAGACCCCAGACAGTAGAATCTCCAAAACTGTGGCCAGTTGCTAATATCTATTCTAATTGCTTTCACTTGAACCTAGGTCACCATTAAATAGGCATTTTATAGATAACTCACAGAAATGATCAAAATCCTCTCTTCTATGTGTTACTTTGGACAAGGACATCTAAATTTATCCATCCCAAGTTGAACTACTTGTTATTTTTTATTTATTGTTGCTGTTTAGATACCAATAGAAGAAACTGGATAAAAGATATACTGACATAACTGGTTAGTTAATCTATTTAAGGAACTTGTCTCAAATATAATCATGATGAGGTAAATACATTAGTTAAATTTCATCAATATTTATCAAGAAAGGCAATAACCTACTATGCGATTTTATTCATAGACTAAGTGTTAATATTTTCTTTTTTCCAAGATATCTATATCTGGCCTTAAATCTTCCCTTAATATAAGATAAATAAAGCCAAGTATTGTAGGTAGTACTTGACTATAATCTCAGAACTCAGAAGACAAAGTCAGGAGAGTCATAAGTTTAAGGCAAGTCTGGGTTATAGAGCAGTTTACAGAATAGCCTGGACTTTAGAGAGATACCCCATCTGAAGAAACAACAGCCATAAAAAATGGATTATAGATAGTATTTATGCTAATTATATGCTTTCAAAAAGTGGCTAGGAAATATTCTAGGAGCTTACTTTATCTGGTAGGCACTTGCGGGCTGTTCCTAGTCACTAGTAGAAAGGATGGGGTAAAGCTATATGTATGAAAAGTACCTAATGCCTTTTCTAGCTTTTCCAACGCCAGCTTTTTATCAGATTATAGCAATGTCACAAATTCCAGTGCTGCTCTATGAATTGGCTACTTTCTAAGTTTTAACTTTCTTAAAAAATGTTAATTGAACTTTTAAATGCTTCCGATCTTAATTTTATCACAAAGTAACCAATAAAAATTGTTTTTCAATAAGACACAGACACAAACCCTACATGGTATTCTGTGTGTGTGTGTGTTTATCTATCATCTATATATCTATCTAATATTTATTAAATATCTATCTACTATCTACTATCTATCATCTATCTGTCTGTCTGTCTATCTATCTATCTATCTATCTATCTATCTATCTATCTATCTATCTATCATCTATGTCTCTGTGTTTTTCAAAGTGTCAGTTCTCTGAAAAGACTGGCACTCACATGGAAGAAAAATTCCATCCAAACATTTGTGCAGTGCTACCGACTTCTCCTTGGACTGTTGACAATGTTTCAGTGTGAGTTCTGAGACATATCTCATTAAGAATCTGTCTGCGTGCTTTCAGCTGTTCAGTAGAAGTGATTCAAAAAAAAATGATAGCCAATATGCTCTCTACAGAAGTGGGAATTTCTAGTGAATGGGTTCTACCGACTCTGGCCCTTATCATACAAAAGGGGGAAAATTTAGTAAAGAATTGATTTCTGCTTATTATAGTCTCAACTGTTAGATCACCCTGTTACATTATTTTAGTTTGTAAAGCATGTTGGTGTTAGTCATCAAATACACACTTCCTTGTGTTCACATGGCCAGAAAATTTAAGGACTCTCACCCATATGTGTGCACCGTGAGAAACAAAACATGTTTAGCTTTTAAGTGAATATATTTCAATGACACTAAATGATGGATTACTCAATGTGCAGTCGGCTTCAGTGACTTATCACTACTTTATTTATATCAATATTCCAAATATTTTAAAAGTTCTTTCAAGTGATATTTGTGATTGAGACTTTATTTATTTATTTATTTATTTATTTATTTATTTATTTATTTGTTT
Organism: Mus musculus; assembly: GCF_000001635.26. Taxonomy (NCBI): domain Eukaryota; kingdom Metazoa; phylum Chordata; class Mammalia; order Rodentia; family Muridae; genus Mus; species Mus musculus. The sequence goes on along the minus strand of NC_000067.6, from coordinate 68,054,420 downwards.
GTTTGTTTGTTTATTTGAAAAGTAATCCCTACCCCTCCTGAACTCACTGAAGCTGTAGTCATCTGCACAAGAATCGCACAAAGTCAGGCCCATTCACATGTGATCTGAGCTGGAAAGGAAACAATGAGGCCCCATCCCTACCTCAGAGACTATTGGAAATTAATGGCTGTAGGAATGGAGGCTGTCATTCTCCTCGATGGCACAGCTGCTGATAAGTTACCTTGACACCAGCAAATGACCTCCCTTCATGTCTATGTAACAAACTTTGTATTTAGTGGGCCACATACCAAAAGAAAGGCATGTGAGCAAATGGGGGACTTCAGTGAGAGAGGGAGAGGCATGAGAGGGGATGAGTAGTAGAAAATTCATCATATAACTATGTGAATCTATCAAAACTATACAATGAAAAGTAGACTTAAATACACTACAAATGGTTTCCACCACCAAGAAGAAGCACCTTAATAACGCTGCTGCTAATGACGACAATGATGATAGCAGCTGCCCCTGTCACATAACCTTGTGCCAATCGGTATAAGTACTTTCACCCTCATCTACAAAAATGTATATTCATCTGTTCTGCATCACCTAGTATGATTTTTGTATGTGTGATACATAAGAAAATCCAGCACTCGGCTCAATTTTCTTTTATTTCAGAAAAAAAAAATCCATACTGGTTTCACCCTTCTATGCTATCACTTAACTTGTTCATGCAAATTTGAGATGTACATGAATATAGAAAACCAACCAGATAGGAAATTATTAATCCTATTGTGCAGATAAGCACACCAAGTTTGGGGAAAGGCTCTTGGCTGGTGGTGAGGTTCTTCAGCATCAATGCTTTCCGTAGGTAAGCACTCTTCTTTTGCAGCTAGTCAAGTCCCTTACTTGAAGCACACACTATAGTTTTATTGGCTTGCATCAAATATCCTATATACTATCCAACCATGATAATATATAGATGTATATATACCTATATATTACTTAAAATATAAGATATAAATACTTAACATGTAAAATATGCACCATAGTGTGGAAATGTTAGTTGTGTGGAAATTACAGAGACAGGATTATTTTATATCTACTGATAGCCTCTTTATCCTCACTGTCTGTCTTCCCTGTTATTCTTAATTAACAATGCATATCCTTTGGTAATAAAACCTGAGTTTCCTATGTCTCCAATTCACTCAGAAATATAAAGGTGCCTTAGGAAGTGTTATTATCTCTTTTCTTGCCACATAGCAAGAATATTTTGTTTTTGCTATTAGAGTGAAAGTTTTAAACAATTATTTTAGTAACAGTAAATGTGCTGAATGGGATATTATCATGATGTATCTGTGGATTCAACTGGCCAATTGGCTATTTAGAATTAACTATAGTATATGTGAAACTTCTGATTTCAAAGGTGTTTTAAATAACACATGACTGAATAAGTGGTATCTGTGTTAGTTATTTTCTATTGCTGTGAAAAAACACCATAACCAAATCAGTTTATAAAAGAAAGCATTTAACTGGGGGCTCATGGTTCCAGAGAGTTATAGTCCATGACCATCATGGCGGTGAGCATGTCAACAGCAGGCAGGCACGGTGCTTGAACAGTAGCTGAAAGCTTTCATCTGATCTACAAGCAGAAGGCAAAGAGAGCTAACTGGAAATGGTATTGGCTTTAGAAACTTCAAAGCCTGGCCTCATCAATATACCTTCCCAAGAAGTTCTACAAACTGGAGACCAAGCACCAAAACATATGAGCCTAGGAGCTCAATAGTCATTCAATCACGACACTGTACTTGAGATTATGTTTCACCAGAATCATGTATACATTTGTGTTTATGTGCCTTCCTTTCCAGTCACCTCTTCCTATGTTGTTAACTGATGTCTAGTATATCTTCATCTGGCCATTCTCCTGGTTCTGTACTGAGTACCGTGTTATAAATAAAACATTAGCGCACATCCTCTTCTAAATGAACTTAGAGCTTATGTTCATTTCCTTTCCAGTTGCTGTGATAAAATATCCTGGCAAAAGTTACTTAAGGGAGAAAGGGTATGCTTAACTTACAATTCCAATTTATAGTTAATTATTGTGGGCCAATTAAGGGGGTAGGAAATTAAAAAAAAACCCAGTTAAACCACATCTGTAGTCAAGATCTCAGGGTAATGAATTAATACATGCATGCTAGTACTTAGTTCATTTTTTTTTCTGCCAGGGGAATGATATATGCACAATGAGCAGCTCTTCATCCTAAGACCAAACTCATCTAGACAATCCCTGACTGAGCTGCTTCCTTGGTGATACTCTCTCTCTCTCTCTCTCTCTCTCTTTCTCTCTCTCTTCCCCTCCCTCCCTCTCTCTCTACTCAACAGTTAAAGCCAACCATCACATTGCAAAACAAAGAAACAAAAATAAAATCCATACAAAGGAAAGCTGGAATACAGTTGATAAGTTATTCCCTGAGACAAATAATGATTTCTTGGTAAATATTTGATGAATCAAAAAATAAATGTAATCAGGATAAAGATAAGTTCCCATGTGGCTAATATGAAATCAAGACAAAGAAGCTAGCCAGAAAGATAAAGAGAATAGAATCTGGAGAGATACTTGAGGGAAAGAGAAGTGATCTGTAGAGATCTGCTGATTTGCTACTTTATTTAGATGGAGGCTTGTGTGAGGGGTGTTGGAAAGGGAAGGTTGGAAAATTGGCAATGATTGCAATTACCAATGGCCTTCAATGCCGACACAATGGAATTTCATTTAACCTGGGGGCAAGAGGAGTGGTTGCAGTTTTGCAAACACACAAAGTAACTGATGTGAAAAGAATGCCTAAAACAAGATCAGCAAGAATGTTATTACAGTGCTCTAGTCAACAAAGGATAACATAATTAAGATTATTACAATGCCAGGCTTCTCTAGTGAATTCTGGCTTACCCAGTTCCCCTGCTACAAGTAATAATACTTTCCTTTACCCCCAAGTAATGATTAAGATGGTAAATTATCTGTCTCTTTAACCACAATAGAAAGATGAAGAAAGTGTCTGGATTTAGCGGTTAGAAGACATTTTTAAAAATAGATGCTCAAATCTGAGGAGTAAGGTAGAGGAGAAATCTAAGAAAACATTGAGATATCTGATTTGCAAAAATGGATGAGTTGTGATGAATATCAATCATTAACTGAAGAGACAAATAGATTTGATTTGTGAGGAAATGGCCATTTCTGCTAGGGATTACAATTTTGGAAATGCTATAGGATAATTCAATGGAGATACAGGTCAGTTGCAGATAATAATGTGGGAATTAGCAGCCAATAGTCCAGTGTTATCTAAAAGTAGGTCCACCATGAAACAGGAACCCTAGTTTAAGAAACTCTTAGGCATTAATTGAAAAAGCAAACAGATTCTTTTTGACAGAGAAGCTGAGTCCCTGAACAGGGCAAATAAGATGTTCATAACTGCAAGAGGCCCATAACAGTGTACTTGGAATGGGTGGACAATATAGTCATACTTCATACAGAAGTCAAAGATAGATGAGCTTAGAAGCCTTTCATAGACTGACAAAGGTTTCATGAACCTAAAATTGAGTAACCAACCTTGGTGAGAAAACGAATGGTGAGGACCTTGTCATCTCTGGAGTCCCAGCTGACTCCACCTCTGACTCAAGTATGATCTAAGGATCAGGTAGACTGTTTATTCCCTAAATTGAGTTGTAAAAGTTGTTTTTCTACTCAGACTCATTGAAATTTTCTTGTTAGTTAGTAGCCATCTGATCTCCAGGAACATAACTTGCTCTCTCTATAACCCTGGCAGAAAATAGCGTGTGTGAGTGTGTCACCGCTGGCATCCATGTCAGACTTAAATTATGCTGTCTAGTTTATTTTAGGTCTGCTTTATTTTTGGTTTATTTCTTTTTATTATTGAAAGACAAAAATGTTAACTGTTTTAGAACTTGAAAGGAAATTATTATATCCCTCATCCTGACCAATATAGTTGACTTTAGAAGTAAGAAATATTGGTCTATTTTTTCCCCGTGAATTCCAGGAAATTCCAGAGTGGCTATTCCATGAATAACTGCAGGAATGCTTTGAACATTTTTTCATCTCACATTTTATATGTAGGAGAGAGAGAGAGAGAGAGAGAGAGAGAGAGAGAGAGAGAGAGAGAGAGAGAGAGAGAGAGAGAGAGAGAGAGAACGAACTGTTCGGACTTCTGTGAACAAGTAGGTCTTAGGGAAAGTATTTTTCTCTTGGGGTACTGCCTTCAATCTGATATTCATTTTGCTCAGATCCGTTGTAAATACCAGCCTGTTTCTATGAAATGTAAGTGGTGTTTGCTCTGGGCTAGTGGGACAGCCATGCACTGTTTGCTCTGTCAGGAGCTCTCTTGGAGTAGCCGCTGTACATTATTCAGATCGGCTCCCAGGAAGCAGCTGTCCTAATTCCAGGTGGACCTAGAGAAACCTTTTTACACACAGCCACAGCTGTGCCACCTGGTAGCTTAAAGAGCAGTAGGCAGGTGAATGAACCATTGTTACAAATTCACTTTTTATCTGGCAAACACGTTGCAGAAGCCAGCATAACTGGAGGTATTTCCAATGTGGTTGACATTGAAATGATGTGAACACAGCAAGGAAATCATTGTCTGGGCTGAGTGGAAATGCTTGTGTGCTGCCAACAGTTATCATTTAGAACAAGGAATGGAATTGACATGCCAAAACAAGCATTATAACATTTGCAGTTCCAGTAACTCTATTACTTATCCTATTCTACTTTTAAGATAATCCATGTCTTCCATATATTTTTACATTCTCCTGCATATATTCTAGTGATGCAAATACTGCAATTGTAGTTTTTATATATACATACATATGTATATGCATATATATATATATATATATATATAATGCTTTGTAATGTAGCTAAAAAGAAGGCCGAACATTTCATAGTCTGTTATCTTGCAATCAAATAAGATAACTTTAAAAACCATAAATATGTATTAGTAAGTGGGGCTCCTATGTGGTTTAATGAATCATATTTGCCAATAAACATATTCATGTGTGAAAATAAAGCAAAAAAAAAAAAAAAAAACCTAAGCTAACATGAGCAATGTTATAAGAGAAAATGGTTGAGTGGGTTCAGTGGGCCTCTCCTACTGTGTGAACTGACAGTATCATCAGTTTATCCTAAACCAGCTAGCACTTTTGTATTTGCATAAGCTAGTAGCTATTGAGAAAACAGTTCATCATTGCAACCTTTGTCTAGAAATAAAAACAGAAGAAAGGGGAAGGAAGGAAGGAAGAAAGGAAGGAAGGAAGGAAAAGGGGGAGGAAGGAGAGAGGTAAAGGGGGAACGAGGAAGTGAGGAGAAAGCTAGGAAAAGGATTATTATAAATAATTTTATTCATTCTCACCACTGTTAGAAAAGATCTGAGGTTAGGTAACTTAGATGAGGCAAGTTAGCTGACAATTTTAAAAGACAAGTCACTATGAACCAAGCTCTGTTTGAGCAACAATTGCTGCATTCGATCATGGCAGATCACCACAGTGGTGGAGTATGTGCAACAGGGAGAGATTACATGATCAGACCAGAAGAAAGAGCAAGAGGAGAATCCACCTTGCTCTTTTAATAATAACTTTTCTTGCAAGAACTAATTGATGGATCTCAGAAGAATCAAGAACAAAGATAAACTTCCCACAGGTCTTAACCTCTTAAAGTCCCCAGTACCTAGGAATTACCCACCACACTAAAAATGGAGCCTGCACACAAAATCTTACTTGACATAGTCAAGATGCAAAATACAACATCAAACAGACAAACAGAATTAGCACTGACATGATGGCAAAGAGAAAATCTCTAAATGATTACTAATCTTAAGAGAGATGGAACATACCTTGTTCTTTACCTTGTGAAAAAGCTAAGAAATGTTGACTCCAATGTAAATTTTTTCTTCATGCCCTTTCATTTTTGACTGTATTAATAATATTTTTAAACTGCCTTATGTAATAGTTCCTGGAGCAATGACACAAAGCGAAAGGGGATGGTGTGAAATTTTCAGTTTTACTGGATTGATTCATTTAGTAATGAACATTTTAAAGTTATATCTTATAATTTATTATATCTTATAAATTATTTGGAGACACTATAGTAATAAAATGATAGGTAGTAAGTACTTGATCTATCGATCATAGACTGGTGGTATATAGATAATAAATGGATGCTAAATAATAAATAGGTAAATAAATGTATAGATATGTAGTAGATGACAATAGAATATATATGTATACCTAAAATCACAGATAACTAGACTGATTAATTCAGCAGTTGAAATATCAGTAAGCCTCTCCCATATGGGTACATTTTAGAAGGCTTTCCCCAAGTACGTGGACTTGCAAGGAAGGCTGAGTGTTACAGCTGTATGTCAGGAATTGCAGACAATGCAAAAACACTTTCTCTGAGTTGATATCTGACCTGTGAAAAAGTGGAAATGCCCACCAGACTGTTAAGCTTGCATGCCCTAGAGGATAAAAGGTTGAAAATCCATAATAGTTACTATGTGGAAGTGTCTAGGCAATAAATTAGTGCTGATGGATTAACGATGTCTTACAGACACATTTTCAGATAGCAGGATCTATACTCTTGGCTCTTGAAATTGCTATAGTTTGTTATACTTGCTGTCAAAAATTATAATTATTTGAAGATAAAAGCTCATTAAGTGCATGCTTAATTGAGATAGATGCTAGGCAGTTATTTAAATATGTATTATTTTTGTTTTCTAAGAACATACATTGGTGTGATGTAATCAGATAAAGGTTCAAATAGGTATCATGCAACTGTAAGGCGAATTTTGAGGAATTGAAAAGTGCATCAAACACTACATTTTCTGCACTTGCTAAGACTTGCCTTCTCTGTAACCTATGGTATTTGGGTTCAAGTCAATCATACCATGTCCCAGGGACAGGGACACGACATTAAACTTCCTCTATCCATCACCCTTACTAATCGCCCCACCATGAACACACTCCATATCACCCACCGGCTCTAACCCATCTCTATCTCTGTCCTGCTGACAGTAAATCCTCTCACCAGCTAATTGAATGAGTGCACCTGGTGCTGCCTCCCAAAGATCCACAAAGCCAGACTTTGATGGACAGCAGAAAGTGGCTCAATGTGAAAACAAAGCCTTTTAACTGAGAGCCCGGCTTTGTTCTGCTCAGGACTCTAAGGTCACGGCAGCTCATTCTGGCTGTGGTGGGGATCTTAATTTTCACTCATCCAATTTACTTGCAGCTGTCATTCTTTCCAATATTAAAAGTTCAGCGCCTCGAGTGCAGGGAATTTAAGAAAGAGGGGGAAAGAGACGCTCTTGTTGCAAACTAAAAACAGCAAAAGCAAGTAAAAGCTGGCTTGGCTCTGAAGTATAAAAAGTTATTTTCAAAGCCCATAAATTATGACATAGTGATTAACATGTAATTTAAATATATTTAAACAACAATTATATCACATTTCCAGCCCAGCTAATTGGCCTCACAGATGTTCCCTTGGAGCTGCGTTGCCCTTCCACGGGGAAATGAATGAGGTGCCTTTTATCGTGGAAACCAGATAAAAAAGCAAAGGGAAAGAAAAATGGAAACAGAAACATAAAAAGCAGCCAGTAACCCTAAAAACAATGCACGTTAAGGGTTTTGTGTAGAATTTGTTTCCATTTTAAAGTCTGAAAACCGGAGGCGGGGGGAGGGGGGGAGGGGGGGCATGAAGACTTGCTATTACTGTGGTGCTGTTTGGCAGTGTGTCCAGAGAGGGAGCTGGCAGGTTCTTGATGGGAGAATTGTCAAAGCAGGAACAGGAGATGCATTCGATGAGACAGAGCCTCCCTTCTTCTCTCAGAGCAGGCTAACTGCAAAAATCCAGTTATTAGCAATATACCACCTTCACAACTTCCTGAAAATGAAGATAGATAATGGACTGTTTCCTGACTAAGAATGGTTTGTGAGTTAGTCCTTTGATCATTCATTTTTCAAGTTATACACACACACACACACACACACACACATACACACACACACACACACACACACATACACACACACACACACACACACACAAAATGCACAATCAACTCTAGCTTTAGCTGTGATCCAAATTGAGCATTAGCCAGAACAGGCATTTTTGCCAAGTAAGAAGTCAAAGGAACACAGGTAATTACTATTATTTTTGAACACTTTTCCTTCTTTCTCCTGTGAATTCATGCCAGCAGCATGATTCTTTAGTGTTTGATTGATTCTACTTCCAGAATCTCAGGCAATATCTGATAGAGCTGTATACATCACAAAAGACTCATCTGTGTCCATATCTCTTCTAGTATGCTGTAGTATTTCCAACATCTGTAACAGTGACCAGTGATTTTTATCATGAATATTTAATAAATATTTGTTTAATACTAATCAGTGATTGATGATAAGTCTGGGGTTTGTAATGTTATAACACTGATATGTGTTGAAAGCCGCCTGATATGGACAGATCCCATATTTTATTTTTTAAAACTCCTCAATTTTACAAATTACTGAACTGTATAAAGTATTTCTTTCTCAAATATTATGAACAAGTAGAATTGATTTTCTGTCTTTATAAAGGACAGCAAGATCTGCCCATACTTATAATGGTTAGAGAACAGATAAGCATTAAAAAGCTATCTTTAATGGACATCTTTGACATGAGATTGCTTGACTTCAGAATCCTTATTAGCTGACATATTCTTACATTCTATATAGAGTCTATATTTATATAATAGTGCAGACCATAATTTGTCATTCTGAAGAAGAATATAGTGACCAGGGATAAAGAAGGGGATATGAGATATTTTACAACTGAATATGAATGATTAGACCTGGAGCCTAAAATTTCTAACAGGACAAAAATCATACGTATATAGTATAGTAACAAGTCCTATGAATTGAATGTTAAATATATCTATAAAAATAACATAAATGCCCGTACTTTGCTGAAAGAAGCCAGAATATATATACATATATATATACATACACACAGACATACAGGCATATATATATATATGTATGTGTATATATATATATACAGATATTGCTTAAGGAGAAAAATAGGTGAGAGCTTGTCATTTGCAAAAACATAGATGGGCCTAGTGATTTTATCCTAAGTGAAACAAGGCAGACATACTCATTCTGTGTGTGACTAGAGAAGGAAATAATCCTTTATTCTCCATGTGGTCTTAACTATAGGGTGAAATGCATTGTAAATTCATTATAAGACTTGTTCTTTGATCAGTCTGGCAAGCATCATTGGTTAAGTGAAATTGTATTATTCAATTGCTATTGATTTACATTAAATATTTATTATTCATAGAAACAATCACCCAAGATTGCTTTATGAATCTCTACATTGTAGGAACATTGATGTGAGATGATATTTGGTTTAGATGTTTCATATAAATGGCATAGGTGGCTGGGAGGCATTTTTAGTCATCTCTGTTGGGTTGGGTTAGGATTAGATGTAGAGAGCCGGCTCATAAAGGCAGCTTTATTTATTGTGCTTAGTACCAGAAAAGCAGAGAAATTCTTCCAGAGAAGGCAGTTCTCAGTTAGTGTGTTTAATAATGGGTGAATATATATGAGTATATTTCCATATTAAGGAGCAGACGTCTCCTCTTTCTCTTTCTAAGAAACTGTCCTCAACAGTTTGTTGTATTTTGCCTCCACTTGTATATAGCCTGAATCATAGAATATTAAACTATAAAAATATCATTTTAAGCCAAAACCTCATTATAAGTCTACCTATATATAAGGAATAGAATGTATATTTCCAGTCAAGAATTATTTTTTTTAATTTTCTTCTGTTTCTTACTTTATAAAAAGTAAGGTGGAAGATAAAATACTATGTGGTTTGTTTCTAAGGAGAGACTGAATGGCCATCATTGAAATGATGAAAATAAATGTGACTTGATAAAAAAAATTTTTTTTTAATTGGAATCCACCTTCAATCTCCTTATAACCCCCCCTCCTATTTTTGATTTCTTGTATGAACACAAACTGGCATCTTGTGAAGATTTAAATAGCAGGGAGCTGCTTTGGTCTTTTGACATGTGAAAAAACAAACTATCCTTTCTTTTAAAACATAGTTTCCTTATTCCTAGCTCTCCCCAGCCCCAACCCCAGTCTTCTAGGGTTAGTTAAAAAAAATGATGATTTCCATGTCAGCCTTAGTTTTTTTTTAAATCATTAAAAGTTACTTTTTCAATATGACTTTCTTTGTCTCAGGGTAGAATTGGCTTTTTAATTTGCTTGCTTGTAGTGAGAATGAACACAGTTTGACTATTTAGGAAAAAAAGAAAAATCACTGTTGCGCCTTTCCCCTTTGGCTCATGCAAATCGTATCTTTTCTTTCTCCTTTCTTTTTTTTTCCATCCATGTTGCCTCTTATTATATCCATCATTCCATTTTTCTTTCCTATTAGAGTGAAATTGGACACAGCCCTCCTCCTGCCTACACCCCCATGTCGGGAGTAAGTATCTCACAATCGGCCTTCATCCTTTAGGAGTTTAGGTCTTCTCTCTTAACCACATTTCTTCTCTTGTCTTCCTATAATTTCCTCATTTTGCCTTTGCCAACAGTGAGTCAAGAACTGGCTGTAGGTCGTGTAAGCTGCCTGTGTAGATGTCTTAGATGTCTGTAACTTGGGTGATAACTGAAACTAAGATAACATACAGCAACAGGCACTTTCAGTAGTTATTGGAAGAATTCACCCAGTTCATGGATTATGTTTTGAGGTGAAGATCTTATCTTCAGTCTCATGACTAACAGGCCATGTGCTGCAAAGTCTGAGTCTCAATGACTGTCTTTTTGGTAGGGACTGGACACTCAAAGTCACAGTAACTACAGACCAGAGGGTAGCATTGCTGGATCATCATTCACAACACTTCATTGTACTTCTGCAATTAAGACCATTTGTTTTAACATTTTACTTTGAGTTTTTAATAACAAAATTAGGCAACTGTAGAAGAAGAACACACAACCTTTTTTATTAGATCACACTCGAGTTACTTGGTGATATTAAAAATTAAAATTTCAAATTATTGCTCCACAATTTTGACCTATTAAGGAAAAGAAGTCAGGGCACAAAGAGTTAGAAATTGGCATTTCAGCACAGGGAAGTTACAGACATGAGATCCTTAGGGCTTGCTGACCAACCTGTCTAGACAAATTGAGGAGCTTCAGGTACAGCGAGAAACTGTCTCAAGAATTAAGGTAGAGGCTATAAAGCCATGGTTTGCAACCTGTGGGTCACGACCCTTTTGAGAGCACATGTCAAGTAGCAAAATTATAACTAAGAAGCACCAAGGAAAATAATTTTATGGTTGGGGGTCATCACAACATGAAAAGCTGTGTTAAGGTTGAGAAACACTGCTATAAAGGAAAACACCCAGCATTGACCTCTGACCTCCACATGCATTTATAACCACCTTCACACATACATGCACAGAGAAAATAATAGAATTTCAAATGTCTCTAGTATTTACCTCAACTTCATTAGCCCCTAGAAAAACAAAAATAATTAATTACTAAATTTGCAAGACAATGTGCTTGGTATCTTTTTGTATAATAGCATTCAAGTTTCTTTTACAATTTTTCCTACCAGTTGATTCTCCCAATGTGTTTCTACTATTTTAACAGAATCAGTTTGTGTACCAAGATGGGGGCTTTGCTACACAACAAGGAATGCCCATGCCCTACAGAGCCACAACCAGCACCATACCAGAGGCTCCAGTAGCTCAGGGTGCAACGGCTGAGATGTTTGATGACTCCTGCTGTAATGGTACCCTACGAAAGCCAGTGGCACCCCATGTCCAAGAGGACAGTAGCACTCAGAGGTATAGTGCTGATCCCACAGTGTTCGCCCCAGAACGGAATCCTCGAGGAGAACTGGATGAAGAAGGCTACATGACTCCAATGCATGACAAGCCCAAACAAGGTACAAGCTGAATGTTCTGAAGTGATTGTGTTCAATGATCACTGCCATCAAACAAGCAGGATGTAGAAACCAAGCTTCATCCAGGGGGAATGGTGACATTTGAGATCTATAATAGAAAAGGCCCAGGCTACTATAACTATAGAATAGTTTCCTGAATCAACGGCATCTATGTGCCTAAGTACTTCTTTAAATAGTGCTAATCCCAAGATTCACCTGAACAAGAAATTGGGTTTCTAACAAAATCCTCAAGTGATGTATAAGACAAAGAAGCCTGAGAAATGACAACCTAACCCCATCTTTATTGCAATAGTTGAATGAGCTATTATAATGTTATAGGGCCTCAGAACCACTGCTATGTTGAAGTTACTATGGAGGTTGGAAAGACAGGTGTTACTGGCAAAGGACCAAAGCTTTTGATGCCAATAAAAAAGAGTTGATTTATTTAAAACATGCAATTTCACTCTTTTAGCTTAGGGTTAGAGGTGTGAATCACTGTAGACTGCTTTCTTAGCACACAAGAGAACGTAGATTTAGACTCCAGAATTAAAAAGAAAAAAGAAACTAGGCTTATCACAGAAAATTGTGATTTTTGAGTATGATGTTCAAAAATTAAATTTGATTCTGTTTTTGTTTTGTTTTTTGTTTTTTGTTGTTGTTGTTGTTGGTGGTTGTTGTTATTGTTGTTGTTTTGGGTTTTTTTTTTTAGACATGGTTTCTCTGTATAGCTTTGACTGTCCTGGAGCTCACTTTGTAGACCAGGCTGGCCTCGAACTTAGAAATTCGCCTGCCTCTGCCTCCCAAGTACTGGGATTAAAGGCGTGTGCGACAATGCCTGGCATGTTTTTGGTTTTGTTTTTGTTTTTGATTCTGTATATACTTACACATACCACAATCTTGAAGATAGCTTGTTAGTTTGTGAATTAATAAACACAGAAAGATTAAACGCCCAGGTTAAATATCATTTCAGTTTTAAAATCAAACAAGCAAACAAAAAATTCCTCTTTCCTTCTAAGCTATCAGTACCACAAATGGAGAAGAGGCATAGTTGATATTAAAAGTAGAGATCAGGATGATGTCTGTCATTATCATTAGAAGCCATATATTAAGACTGTGAGAAATCCTAGGATATCATCTTTATATGACTTTGTTCACTGTTTATAAAACACAAGCTACTGATTCCTAAATCACCTAACATTGTATAATGATTGTTTTGATGAATTTAGCCCAGAATAGATGGTAGATAGATACATAGAGATAGATAGGCATATAAACATAGATAGATGATAGAATAAATAGATGATAGATAGATAGATAGATAGATAGATAGATAGATAGATAGATAATCATAAATGAAAATTTCTGTATAAAGGATATTTTGGAAAAATTTTAGTTTGTTTTTATATGTATTCATGCTTACGTCTGTGCGTTAATGTGTGTGTGTGTGTGTGTTCATGTCTGTGTTTATGTCACATGTATACTAGTACTCCTGGAGACCAGAAGAGGGCATTAGAGCCCCTGGAGCTAGAGTTATAGGTAGTTATCAGTGTTCTAGTATTGATCCTGGGAACCAAACTTGGGCCCTTAGTAAAATTTGCAAGCATTTAACCACATTCAATAGGTATTCAATCCTAACAGCCCCAATAAAAGGAAACATTTGGGTGCATTTAGAAGAGAAGAACATTTTTAAAAGATAGGGATTCTGCTCTTTGACTTTGTCATACCTTATTTTGTTAACTTTTCTGTCACCATTTTGTTTCATTTGAGCTCACCCATTTTTCCGCATGACTATACAATCTTCATTTTGATATGTTTTGCTTCGTTTTGTTTGAGAATCTATGAAAACAAATTCATGGCTCTCTTGTTCTAAAGAAGTTAACCACTGCTTTTAACTTTATTCTGATTAATGATTTTCTGAAAGTAGATTTCCGAAAGTAGTATCTTTGTATTATTTCAGAATATCTGAATCCTGTGGAAGAGAACCCTTTTGTGTCCCGAAGGAAGAATGGAGATCTTCAAGCTTTAGATAATCCGGAGTATCACAGTGCTTCCAGCGGTCCACCCAAGGCGGAGGATGAATACGTGAATGAGCCTCTATACCTCAACACCTTCGCCAATGCCTTGGGGAGTGCAGAGTACATGAAAAACAGTGTACTGTCTGTGCCAGAGAAAGCCAAGAAAGCATTTGACAACCCCGACTACTGGAACCACAGCCTGCCACCCCGGAGCACCCTTCAGCACCCAGACTACCTGCAGGAATACAGCACAAAATATTTTTATAAACAGAATGGACGGATCCGCCCCATTGTGGCAGAGAATCCTGAGTACCTCTCGGAGTTCTCGCTGAAGCCTGGCACTATGCTGCCCCCTCCGCCCTACAGACACCGGAATACTGTGGTGTGAGCTTGGCTAGAGTGTTAGGTGGAGAAACACACACCCACTCCATTTCCCTTCCCCCTCCTCTTTCTCTGGTGGTCTTCCTTCTTCTCCCAAGGCCAGTAGTTTTGACACTTCCAAGTGGAAGCAGTAGAGATGCAATGATAGTTCTGTGCTTACCTAACTTGAATATTAGAAGGAAAGACTGAAAGAGAAAGACAGGGATACACACACTGTTTCTTCGTTTCTTCATATGGGTTGGTTAACAGAGTGTCAAAGCTAGAGAAGGTCTAGGAAGTATAAGGCAATACTGCCTGCTGTCAAAGAGCCCCATCTTTCTTCTCTTTGCACACACTCTCTCCCTCCTTCTCCCCCTGTCCCCACCACCCTTTAATCTATCTATGCTGGTGGTCGAAAGTCCAGACTCTGTTCCCATCTGTAGCCATAGTCTTGTGCATATTCAGCATCCCTGAAATCATACTACGGCTTCCATTAGGACAAAAAGACGAGCGTTTGGACGTCATTTGATCGTAAGTGAGATTGAGAAGCCAATTTCTTTCTCCAATAGTTTCTTTCTTGGCAAGTAAGAATGGCCAACCCAGCTTTTGTAATTTTTAAATCTCCATTATAGTTATAACTAGTAATTATGCTTGGAAGGCATCTCTGTGTTCTTTTTTTCAATTTTGGTTTGATTTGGCCTATTCTTTTATATTAGTTGCTCCCCATTCTGGCTTCAGTTTCTAGTTGTAAAGATATTTACATAAAAAAGCTTCTTGACAGAGTTCAAACAAAAATAATATTATATGATGTAGAGATTGTTATTTTAAATCATTCAGTCCTTAAAATTAGAAGAGAAAGCCAAGATACTAGTAAAAATAGCATCAAATCTAGATCTCACATTTTACACTTGCAAGTTTTGTCTTCCCTTTTGTTTCACTCTTTACCATTTTCTTCTCCCCCCAAATGATTGTCAGTGACAGGCAGTGAGAATCTTAAGAGTGGAAGGGATGCTAAGAAACAGTTCTGTGTGGTTCACAAAACTACTGATACTTTCAGGGGTGGTCCCATGGGGGATCCATGCAGTGGAAGAAACACTGGATTGGGTACGTCTACATGAAAGGTACTCAGAAAAGTAGTTTGCACTTAAGCTATAATTTTATTTGTGCTTTTTCTGAACTCCACTTTGAATTGTTGAATGAAGCAATATGGAAGCAACCAGCAGATTAACTAATTTAAATACTTCTTTTTTAAAAAAAAAAAAGAACAAAAGGATCTAAGATAAATACAGACTGTGGAAATAGCAAACCAAGCCAATTAGGGCTTTGGAACAGTACCCAGGGATTGGGATGAGAGGGCCAGCACATTAACTTCATACTCTGTGACATTTGCTGTGTAAGGAAGTCTCTTAAGTTTGTACGCTCTGTGTGAAGGAATGCAAGTTAAGGACTGGCTTGAATTCTATGGAATTTCTAGAATGAGATTCTGTTTATATGGACTAGAAGGTGACTTAACTCTTCACGCCTAAGTTGTTATAATTAGAAGTAAACCATCAACATTTGAAGCCTATGAATAGGTCCACACTTGAGTTAAAAGTTGTAAATAAACATGAAAACCCTTCTCATGCAATTATTTTATTGTCCAATATATTAATCTTTTAATAAGTTATGTAATGACTGTCTCTTCATATACTACCATACTATGTGCAGGTTGTAGGTCCCTATGTTAGGCTTAATTTTGAAAGAACACCTATAGTGTTAAGATTAGTGATGAGGACAATGACAAATGAATCTCTAGGAAATAAGGAAATTTAATACATCCCTCTTTTCTATAAAATTATCCTGCAAATCATTGAGGTTTTTAAACATTTCTTTCTACTGTTAATGTGTTAAGAGACCATTAGATTCACTAGCCAAATAATAATAATAATAATCAATTAGATTAAAATCTTCTTGGTAAAACAGAGTGTACTTAAGGAAGAAAAAATTTCAAGAAAGTTTATGTTTCTACCTATGCATAAAAACTCATGCAGCCAAATCTAGATTTATTTGATCGATATTTAAAGTCTACTGAAAGTATGTGTGGGTTGGGGGTGGGGTATGTCCAAATAAGTGAAACCATCCCTGACTTCAAATTTTAACAGTCTAGATTTATTTGCTGTGACATTCTTATTTCTCCACGAGTCCAAGAAATCAGATTGCATTAGTTATTTTGTGAATGGCTTCATAGAACTTTTTGTAAAAGTTCTGAGAAGTCATCAGGTTGTAATGTAAACATCCTTCAAACTATTGAAGATGACAAATATAATCACTTCTGTGTTCTTATCCAGACACAAAGTGAACCACAGGAGCATTGCATCACTGGTAAACTGACTTATCTGGAGTGTTAACAGGAAACCAGGTCAAACTCCTGGGAAGAGTTAGGTTTGCTCTCTTCAGCAAAGAAAAGGGTGGCAAACTGAAAGTGAGAGGTAGAGACAGCAGAGGGTCTGTGAGATCCTCTCTAGAGAAGTTTAACCATAAATTTACCAGATCTAGAATGATCGAGGGGCCTCAGCCTTAAAGCCCAAAGCTCCCTAATCCAATTCAGAGGCATCTACAAAGATAAGGGACCTTATATAAGTACCTATTTCCTATGAAGAGTTAAAGTAAGCTTTTGTTAGTAAATACATCTATCCCTAACCATTACTGTCAGCACCTTTGGAATGCTATAAGGACATTTTCTTTTCATTTATAATATTTGTATGGCTTCTAGTGGGATAAAGACAGCAGAATTATTTCATTAGTAAAAGAAAAAGAGATAATCTTTTAGCTGTTAATGCGATGTAAATGTAGCCACTGAGGGCTGCCTTTTCCTTCCCTAAAAGCACAGGATTTGCAGTTCCACCCATCTTCCCCTAGAGATAGATGTAGGTCTAAGTGAGAATGACCCAAGGTGCCATTTTTATCATTCCTTTTTTACGACTTTTTAATATGTACTTGATTTCAGTTGTTCTGGTATTTCATGTCTACTTATATTTGACTATCTAGGCCCTAAATTCTAGGGAGGAAATTATCCAAAGAGTGTATTAAAGGGACAACAAGCAGGAATCAGGGAGGATGCACATTCATTTGCTCAAGAGAATTACTTGTTTAACCCAGTAAAATGAAATTCTAAGACACTAATTAAAGCCTACAGATTGCTGTGGAATATCAGGTCCCAGAACTGAGCAGCACCAATCCAAATATGCAGAATCCATTTGTAAAACGGAGTAAAATAAATGGGAAATTGAGCTGACTATATATATTTTTTAATCATCAAATTGTAACACACAAGCTTATCTTGGGAAATCCTAATTTCAGGCCTAACAATATTTTTCAGTGGAATAGCCACTTAAAAGACACCATTCTTGAGCAGATGAAAAACGATGTCCCCTAAGTCAGGGCAAGTCTAGAGTCACCAAACTGCTGCTACTCAAGCAAGGTTGATAACAAACCTAGTCCCTGTTTTCTGAATTACATTAGCAGCGCAGGTAAGGATATGGTTCACTCTCTCTAGAATCATTCTTGAAAGAGTACGAAAGCAATGCAAATTGCAAACTACTAAAAACAAAAAACTAAAACTGTAAGTCTTACTAAGTAAGAGTTTGCTTTTCATAGGTCAGGAAGAATGGCTGATAGGCTCTATCTTGAAAGAAAATATGGGGGATTTTTAAGTGCAACACGCTCATGTGCTATGCCTTTGGAGGATGACACATATTGTCAATGGTGGAGAAAAGTCAGTAGAGGGATATGAGGCTTCATGAATAGAGGGAGCTAGTGGGATAGTGTACTTCCTGAGGTGTCAAAACTAGAAAGAGTATACAAAAGTGGTTTTGCCTATGCCTGATACAGAGTTGTAAATACAAGATCCTCTGAACATTTATTTAAAAACTGGAATTTGTTGTCCATCTGTAATTGTTGATTATTTACCTAGTACATGTAGTTCGTACGGTAATAAAAATGGTGACCTCAAAAGCATGTGTAAAACTGGACACAATCATGGCAATGCTATAAGAGATAGAATTAGCTAGGTTATCAAATGTTAAATGCTTTCAATAGTAATAAGCAAATCAAACTAGAAAACTAGCCATGGAGCATAAAATAACAAAATAAAGTTCAGGATTTGAAAATATAGGATGGATTTTGCATAGTAGATTAAAAATAAGTTTCCCATTTAAAATGTTTGTTGGTTGGACTTAGCAGGTAGTAGGTATGGTGAGGTTTCAATTGTAAAAACTTTCTTTAAGGCACTAAGGTTGATTTTCCCGTGTTCTCTTATTCCTTCATTACATTTTAATTTATTTAGTATAAAGAGATGCTATATTTGGGGATTCTGGTTTGCAGACATCACATTGAAGGGTTTAGCATGCAAATAAACCACAGGAGGATTTAAGAGATCTTTAAAATGAATAACAGAAGTAAAAAAAGAGTCTATTGCCTTTTATGGTTGCAAAAAATTTGAGTATTTGACAGTAATTTAGAAAGTGAGCAAAATATTTAATTTTTGAAGTGGCCTTTCTTTTCCTACTACCTTGCTGATATAACTAATATGAAACCCATTACCACTTTTTTTTTGATAAATAGATGCTAAAGCAAACATTTTTAACTATTCTATTGGTGTTCTTTGGACTCTTGATTTTTAACTGTTTATTTGTTATGGGGCAAATAGGAAATTGTAGAGCAGAGCTAAAAAGCCAGACAAACCAATTTCTACTGCATATATCATGGGAAGAGAACTGGGTTGTGCCTCTCTGTGTCTGAAGGACAATATTACTCTCCTGCAGACACACAAGGGCAGGATCTCATCTCCTGTTGACCATCTGTTCAAGACCAAATGCTATATGCATATGAGTGTGAATCAGACATAATTTTAGAAGATCTTTGACAGTTGAGACCTTCTTCTTGTTGACACTAAGATGAGGCCAGTACTTATGATTTCTGAATCAACACTTTTTTTTTTCTTCTAATCCCAGAGATGCCTTCGAAGGTGTTCTCTGTGCTGTTACAAACATGAAGATGAGGGCATTTTATCAGACCCAGTGCCCTTGTGTTTGTATATATCAAACCTTCAAACAACCAGAGACTGGTTGTTTACTTCATGAAATAGAACTCTATAAAATGGTAAGAATTTCAGACTCTCTCTGTTCAAGTCCCACTCGTTTAGTCAAGAGACAAAAGTGTATGGTGTGTCTGACCTCAGTTTTGGCTAAGAGATTGGGCACAGGAAAATGCTTCTAGACTCACAGGCTGTAAAGACTATATAAGCTCCAATATCAAGGGAACATCCACAGGCCTTCCTTGGAAAGAAATAACTTGAAAGTCAACCTTGCAAGGAAGGGATCACCTGGTCACAAATAGAAAATTTTATTTCCCTCTGAACTTTAGAGGAAAATGGAATCTTTACTTTCCTACCCCCAACTCTCACAAAGCCTTTCCCATGCTTTTACTATCTCAAGTTCCAAGTGGCTTTCCTGGGCTATCGCTTTCTTAAGCCATAGTGGATCTCTAAGGACCACATCCTCCTTTGAAACACTGACCTAGCCTTTGCCTTCAAATGCCTGATTTTTTTTCCATTAAAATATCCAACCACTCTAGAAGGTATTTAAATTGCTTCTTAAATAAAACACAGCACAAAAAACTTATTTACGGTATGAGAATTGTTTATTCATGACAATTAATTCTATCACTGTGGGCTTCTCTGTAGGATTTTAAGATTAGTTAGCTCTGTAATGTATCTCAAGACTCACATTGTATGTACATACACTTCTCGATCTTACATTAATCTTTCCATGAAAACTATATATGTGTATATATAGTTTTTATGTATATATATTAAACTAAGTTATTGCTGCCAACTAACTTATTTACTTTGATCACCTTATTTTATTTCTGATATAAATATTTTACAGCTGCTAGAGTTTTTGGTTTTTTTCCAAATGAAGAATTTTATTACCAGAAAGGAACAGGCAATTCACCTGTAAAAACCTCCTGTGACTTTTGTTGGAACATCCATCTATCTAACACACTTATAATAAGCACCATTTCACTGTAATGAAAGTCCGTGTTGACTGACAGAACTCTATCTACACTTTCTCTACTTTAGGAGGAAATTTTTCTTTTAATACTTTAGTGTGTTTTCCCCATGCCACTTAAAGTGTTTATATTTGTATAGATAGACTAGTACAAGAAAACAAGCTTTTGCATCTGTAGGCAATAGTCCAATTTGTCCAAATCACTTTGTCTTTACTGCTATTTTTATTCCTGATATGTTATGTTTTCCCCAGGCCTGTTGCCCTTTTGAAGAAAAGCAAACCACACTCCTTCTCTATTGACAGAAACCTGATGTTCAAGTATCATTTCCAGTGTTTTTCAGTTAATGGAGGGGTTGTGTCCTTTTCCTTAATGTGAGAGTCATCTCCCTGTATAGTTTTGGATCTCTCAGGGGCTGGGAGTGGGGAGTGAAGAAACAGCTACCATAGCGCTCCAAGAACCCTTATGGAATTACTCTGGTAATCAGCTATGAAAGTTCCTTTCTAACTGTAGATATATGTAAGCCGTTCTTTTCAAGTAAGGTACTTTGAAACATGTAGCATAAACTGGTAAATAAGCTGTTAAAATGGGTCGACTATTAAACTGAGCAGCTGTGCAAGGGGCAGCTAACTTTGAATGCACACCTTCCTGGCTGGCCTGTGTACATCTCATCATGTGTAAGCAACATGGCCTCCATTGCTACACACCAAGAGTATGTCTCCACATGCTCTGGCTGCTTGATCATCTCTCGCTGAGTATCATTAGTAAATGAGATCAAATGTAAATGAGATTAATGTGCAAGATCATTCATGGCACATGCACAAAACTAGGTCACGTTAAATTTTTTAAAAATTCATCTCATGTACGCATCACAGTAGTTGGCTGAGATCAGTTTGGGTGGTAAAGGAAGTCAATTTGCAGAAAAGGCAGAAATGTGTTCGTTTCCTTATTTTCTTGACATATAAACAGAAAACAAGCCCTTGTTCCTCTGAAGAATCATCAAAGGACAGGGATGTAAAAAAAATAATAATAATAATAGCTTGCTGGTAAGCCATCCATGTTTCATTTAAATCCCAGCATTCAAAGTTAGCTGCCTTTTTTGAAACAAACAAACAAAAAATACTACTGTATGTTTGAAAATGTGAATAGTATTTTTATAGCTTGTTAAAGACATGGCTAGCTGCATTTGTAAATAAGGATAATGTTGCTTTGATTTTCTTTGATGAACATCTTTCTTTGGAACATAATTGTCTTTAGGGTTGATTTGTATATAAGTAATTGGCTTGTGATTGTTTCTCTTTCGGTTGGAAGTTATCATTTTGACATTACCTGTGATTCTGTGTTCAGCACTATTGTGATGTGTCCAACCTCTGCACTCGCTTACACAATAGGATATGCCAATTGTGTGTGGTGAAATGTTATTTTCATTTTTTTTCTATTTTACCTATGAAGGATTATGCACTTAACACATACTAACTTTTTTAATGTTAGGTATATTTTTAGTATAATTTCCCGATTCTTTCTTCTCCTCCAATCTTTAAGCTTCTTTTCCCTCCTTCCCCTACTTTCTGTTATTATTGAGGATGAGGGAGAAAATGTATTTTAAATGGATGTAATTAGGCTTTTTGAGGTAGTTCTCAAGGATCCTCTTTTGACTCTTGGGAAAGAATTGTGCGTGCACAAAGCAAGTATAGAATGCGAGCTGCTTTGCCTCATTCCGTACTGATCATCCCAGCTGAACAATTTGAAAACTGTTCTGCCTTTTTGTTACATGAATCTGTCAGAAATATATTTTTAATTTAATATAAATGAAATTCAATAAAATATGAAACAAATGTTCTTTCTGTGCTATAACTTTTTTAATAAGAAAAAAAATCAGTTGGGGAAGAGAAAGGTTTGTTCTGCATTTAATAATCTGAAGATGTGAAAATGGCTTTATTTTTGTTCATGCTTAGAAGCCTCATTGATGATTCTTCAGAAGCCTTCAGTTGGTTGGACCACGATCTGCTCCATATGCTATCACTATCCAGGCATGTGCCTGTTGACTTGTCTGCACAGCCTGTGCTTAACTAACGATGGTTGCTTTGTTTCACTGGGAATAAAAGAAATATAAAATATTCTGTAGGTGGAATCCAAATACCATTTTGTTTCTTTCTATCTTCATTGCAGTCCATGGTGCTACAAAAACCAAAACCAAAAACCAAAAAAAACAAAAAACAAACAGCAACAACAACAAACAAAACAAACAAACAAACAGAAAAACAGAGGATGCAGATGGCAACACCATGCTTGCAGAAGAAGGAGTGCTAGAGAGAATGAGGCCTTTCGTTGGTAATTAGGGAGTTAAGCCCATGTAACTCTGGAAAAGAGATATAATATACTCATAATTTTTGGTTTTATCTTTTCTATTCAAAATTTAATATTGATCCTTCTTGCCTGTAAAGTGTAGAAGTGTTACAGTTCCAATAATTTCTCATTAGAAATCTATTATTCTTTCAAACTACTCTGCTTATTTGATTATATATGATCTGGACTAAATCAAGGAACAACAACAAAACTGGTTTAACATAATACATTACAGAAAGTTTACTTGAACATGTTCAGTTATAGCCCTTTAAATATCCTTTCAATAACTGCTTGTTCTGTTTGAATGGTCATGTGTACATACCCTCACAATCACCCTTGGATGTTTTGACCTTTTCATCTGAATCAATCACTGTCAATTAACTGTGTTCAGGGTGAAATATGTCAGAACACCATTCATTTAGACCACAGATAGACTGAAAAAAAGAGGAAGCAAATTCTTCCTTATGCTTTATGATATAATTGAAATTTCCAATAGGACCATGTTAGTTTATATCACTTCTAATATTTATCAAATTATTAAGCATTTTATAATATACAACTTCATTGGGAATATTTGGACTTACAATACTCTTTTGAGAGAAATATTATTGAGACATTCCTGGCCATCAATATAAGGAAAATAAAAAAAAGGAAAAAAAAAGTCTAAAATCATGAAACTAGTACTCCCATGTGCTACACTGGGCGTTGGGTTTCCTGTCTCAAGTATCTTCCTTTCCTCTGATGGTTAACTAGTTCTTTTATCTTCAACCGAACCATGTGCACCTGCTAAATAAAAGCTTCAATTTAGTGGGAGCCTGCTTCATGGTCATGCACTGACTCCAGCTACCCTTGATCTTCATTATTCATTAGCGCCGTAACAACTGATCTTCAAACACAACTAAGTGTTTTACCTCCTTAAAATAAGTGGGATCATCTTACTTATAATGGAGAATCAGATTCTCTTCATTCACGAAATACATGCCATGTAGGCCTATGCAAAAATCTCCTGAAACATAAGCATGTGGAGAATCTACTGTCTGTACAGAAGAGTGTTAGAAGCCTAATTGGTAATGGTGCCACCCATGCCATGTCACATATCAAAGAGTATTACAGATAGCCACATTGTTTTTCTGGCAAAGTTGGTACATGAATTAATACTAATAGGGATGATACAGCACAGAAAGTCCCTGGTTTATAAAGAAGTTGATGCATTTTCTAGGATTTGAAATGTGTAAAAGGGTTACTGGAAACTTCTGGAATGTAGCATAGGATCTTATCTAGATTCGGTGTCGATCATTCAAAATCAAGATAGTGAAAGCTAAGATTGGAAGCACAGACCCAATGTTACACTTATTTTACTTTAAATCCCTGTGGTGGGATATATATATACAATATGCATATATACACATATATGTAAAGATATAGAGAGAATAAACTGTTTAAAATATTTAAAGTTTATTTTTACAATGTAAAACATCATAAAAAAATCTTTATTCTCAGGCTATTTCACCACAAGGCTCAAGATATATATCATATTGCAAGTTACACTCAGAAGCCGGTATGCTGAGCAGGTACATAGTTAGCTAATTGTGTTTCTCTCTAATGTACCATCAAGCTGCATGATAAACCACGGGGAGAAAAGCCACTAGACAGCCATCTTAAGATTAGAAACAGAAGACTGTCTCCCAGACAGCAGTTTTAAAACTATAAACAGACAAATTCACCACAAGATAGCAATCAAGGGATTGTGAACCAAATGGCACACAGGGGATGGAAGATGGTGACTGTACCCGCTCTTGCATGGTACCTATAGGTTTCTAAAATAAAAGCAGCTATCTTGAAAATAATGAGGCCCTTTTCTATTTTCTTATCACTTCAGATAAGTAGAGTTCTACTACACAAGATGATCAAAAATTGCTGCCTCTTTGACAAAAAGCAAAAACAGCAAAAACTATAAATCTCCCAAACGTGAAAGATAGGTGCTAATAGCTGCCCACTGATTCCTATTGAAAGAGTTACATACATATCAAAGATATAATGAAGATTAAGACTTCATATTTCATTCTTACCACCTTATAAGGCACTTAATGTTATCTTCTATTTATCCCGAGACTTAGAGAATTGCCCTGTAGTTACTTAGTGTGAAATTATTATGCTTGTATGGATTTCCTGATGCTGCCACCATTACAGAGACTGGTTGTGTGCTTCTGTAAGGTGACCATCTGTTAAAATCCTCACACATGTTCTCTTTGTCACTGCTTCCTATAATCCTACTGGTTAGGTACTAATACTTTTCCCTTATCACAAATGAGGAAAGTTTAAAACAATACATGAACAAAGTCACATAAGGAGTGGAACAGCTAAAATACAAATCCACCTGATGCAAAAGTACTTTATCCCTTATGAGATAATATAGTTATCATACAACATTAACACTAAAATGGCCCCCATGGTGTATTCTTTCTTCACATATTTAAGTTCATATATACAATTAAGATAACTGCATGTATTTCTGGAAAAAAATCTTTTATAAATTACCAGATTAGTTAGAAGAAGAATGCATAAGCTGAAAAATAAATATTTTTCTCAGATTGTATTTATCCAACTTTAAAGGGTCCTTCTCATCACCACCTCAATGCAATTCTTCTCCTCTTAAACATCTTGAGCCAGAGCTCCAGAATTCAAATCATCCTCTGCCTTCCATACTCCTACTAAAATGACCTATTATGACCCACTTAAAGCATTTAACTGCTTTACTAATCCAAGATCCCAAAGTTCCTCCAAACAAAAACATGGTCCAGCAATATCCCAGTCCCTAGTACCCAACTTCTGTCTTTTATTGCTGTAAAGAAACACCACAGCAACTCTTATAAAAGAAAACATTTAGTTGAGAGTGGCTTACAGTTTCAGAGGGTCAGTCAAATATCAACCTGGCAGGAAGCATGGCAGCATGTAGGCAGATATGGTGCTGGAGAAGGAGCTGAGAGGTCTCCATCTTGATCCACAGACAGGAGAAGTAGACTACCACACTAGGCCTAGCTTGAGCTTATAAGACATCGAAGCCTGCCTCCACAAAACCTGCTTCCACAGTGATACACCTCCTCCAACAAGGCCACACCTCATAATAGTCACATTCCCTATGGGGCAAAGCATTCATATGCATGAATCCATGGGGCCATTCTTATTCAAACCACCACATTTGCCTTAATAAAAAAAGCTCAATTCATATATGGCCTCACAATTCTTCTAGAAGTTACCTGAGGAAGCCACAGTATTTCATTTTCCAACTCACCAGTCTAAACATTACCAAATGATAACCATAATAGAAAGAATAATTCTGGCATCTCAGAGTGGGGCCTGTCATTGTCACTCTAAAGGAATGACAGATGACTCTGTTCATATTCTCTTGGTTGAAACTAGCCACCTGGAACTGCTCAGGTTCAAAGTCCCAGGAGCAGCCTGATGGTAAGTGAACATGAATTTGCCTGACATGTGGCTGTTGTAGCAATGACATTGGAGGAAAAATCTAGTCTTTAAAAACAGCTAATAATGCCATCTGTTAGAGCATACATGACAGCTCTTCATGCTGGTGATTATTGCTACTCTCATCTGTATACCTCAGGGATATTGACAAACACATCTGACCACCAGCCATTTGATCTAATGTACCTTTTGCTCTCATATTCTCTTCATAGAACTGAGGTATTCAAGACCTCCCAACTCCTAGACATTTCTAGAGGAGATAGGAAATATTGGTCACTTGCAATGTTTTGAAGTCTAAAACCTTGATCAGGTGACTACATCTTCATTCTAGAGCAAGACCAGGTGAAGCTGTTGAAGCTAACTTTCAAGGTTCCAGCAGAAAGTGGGGAATAAGAACAATGGAGAGTAAGAACCAGCAAGATTAGCAGCTAAAAGTTCTTGTCTCCAAGCCTGACAACCTAGGTTCGATCCTTGAAGAAGAGAACTAACTGTGCAAGTTGTCCTCCAACTTCTGCATGAGTGCTGTAGCACAAGTATTCCCCAATACACAAGATAAATAAAACACAATAAAAAGATTTGAATTAAGGAATACCTCACAAAGACAAAATACCAAGTTTTGAAAGTCCCTCACAAGACTCTGTCCCATCCTTTATTTTTAGATCAGAAGATCTTGTATGTTGGAAAATGGGAATGATGAAGGAATAGGAATGTTTTGAAGAATGCTATAAATAAAACTAACATTTTTCCAGACAAGATTAAGTCTTTCAGGTTCTGTTTCCCCTTATGTCATGAAGTTCTCTCGCGTTGTTGCCTCAGGAAAAATCCTTCACTCGAAGATGAAGAGGGGAGGTTGGGAGGGGGATGAACAACTGTTCAGCAGGCAGTGTGCTAAAGATATTGAATGGATTTAGTCACCAAGACTTTATAGATAGTGAGGAAAGACCTGTTATTTAATATGCATCTCATTCTGACCTCTGTAGAAGAGCTGTATTGAGTGGATGTAAAACAGAACTTATTAATACTTCATAATACAACTCTGAAGAGAGTACTGTGCAGGGCAACAGGACATGCTACACTTGGAGAATACTGGCCTGTAGCTAGGAATGCAGCATTTATTATTTGATTAATACATGTAAGAGAGGAACCATGTCATGGTGTGGTGTGGACACTAGAGGACATTTTGTAGGAGTCAATTCTATTCTTCTATGATCTAGATCCTATGGATTGAACTCAAGTTGTTAGGACTATTAGCAAGTGTCTTTACCTCCTGAGCCATTTTATAAGCCCTTGAACAAATTTTAAAGTATTTTGCTGTTCACAATACGACTATAACCTTTTAAAATTCTATGGAAAATGCTTAGCCTCCCTCCTAGTCTATGCTGAGTCCCACCAACACTTAGTGAATGGCAGATCAATGAGTGGTTATCCTAAGGCATCCTTACCCCAATATTCTGTTGAATCAGCTTTACAATTCTTTGAAATAATTGCAGTTTCTTCCTAGTGTTATCTAATCTCTTTAGCTACTTAAAAATTGTATGAGCTGAAGAATGTGAAATGAAAGATATTGACATTTTTCTATCTGGGCTTACATGGAACAATGTAAAAAATGGGGGGGGGTAACATTTGTGTACACTGAACTAGAATTCTAGCTCTATTTAGAAAGATTCTTGCTACTGTCATCCAAAAGCACATGACATTTTTCTAATGGGTATTATGCAGGTGAGTTTGGGCAGGGAGAAGAGGAGAGGGGAGTAGGAGGAGACTTTATTCAGCTTACACTTCTATATTACAGTTCATTATCAAAGGATATCTGAATTGCAGCTAAACAGAACAGGAGCCTGCAGGGGTGATGTAGAGGCCATGAAGGGATGCTGTTTACTGACTTGTTACTCATGGCTTGCTCGGCCTGTTTCCTTATAGGACCCAGGACCACCAGCCCTGGGATAGCGCCACTGCCCTCTCTCATTGATCACTAATTAAGAAAATGTCCTGCCAGCTTGCCTATAGCTTGTTCTTATAGACATATTTTCTTAACTGAGGTTTTTTTCCTCTCAAATGATTTTGGTTTGTGTCAGTTTGACATAAACTATGGTTAGGTTGATTTTTAAACTGAAGAAAAAAAGAGAATATATTGGAAGACAAAAGGCTGGTGCTTTCAACCAGAGAATTAAAGTTTGAATTTTCTTGAAATGAGGATGATTGGTCACTTGCTAAGGTTAAAGGCTACAAATGAATTCATGTTCTTCAAGCCACACAGGGTAGAACACATTAGCCCATGTCACTTTACTATATCTCTTTTAATGTCTTTAAAATATTAAGTACATTTATGAACAATTATCAATAACCTTTACTATTTAATAGACAGAGTCATAGATTTCAAATTCATAGTGCCCCCAAGGCAAAACTGCACTGTGCGTACATCCTGCCTAAAACCCTCTTCAATGAATTCTTCTTTCAATTACAGATGTAGGTCTAAGTGATACAATATGAGACCAGTACATAAAATTTCAATACAACTCAGAAGGGGTCAACAAATGATTCACAGTCTGAAAATTGCTTCCCAAAGGAAAAGGCACAGGTAAAGGAAGCAGAGTCAGAAGCAAATGTTGAGAAAAGCATTGAGTGTCTAAGCAGGAGAAGCTATTGGATAAGTACACTTATAAGTGACCACTGGTGACCATGCCTCCTAAATAACTGTCCACATCAGTTGACACCAAGGGCCAAAAGCAGCAGTGTAGTCAGCAGCAGCAGCAACACTCTCAAACCTCCTTCTTTCTGTTCATGTCCATGTTCTTGGCAGTGCCCATATTCACAGTTGCCAGCCGGGAACTTTCTCTGGTGTTACCTCCTGAATTCAGAATAAACATCTTCAGACTGTTTATGTCACTGTCTGTTTCACTATAGTAAGCTTTTGCTTGCTGAGTTCTTTGGCTGGAGGTGTTGAAATACAAAGTCACAACTCCAGATAGAGACTAGGTCTTTCAAATGAGCCTTGTAGCTTAGTTGTCCAGCAATGGTGTTAATACACAAATATAAAAAAATATCAAAAGTCGTTTTGGGAGAAAACAGAAAGTACAATGTAAAACAACTACCTGGCTCAGGAGATATGATGGAACAGAAAGTTCACGTTTTGCTGAATCTGCCTAACATCTTTGTTGTCTCATTCACTAGAGGAACTCACAAGCCTGAGTCACAGGTTATATTCGAAGCTAAGGTTTATCACAGCAGTAGGGCAAGAGCAACAGGAAGAGGTTATGCATTGAAAACAGGCTAGAGAATTCAGATGAAAGCTATTGAGCTCTTGCCTTTTTATACTCTAATAAGATCTGCCTTTCCCTTGATTTAGAGTAATAGAGCTAATGTAAAGAATATCTGCCTAGGGAAGCCTGCTGGAATGCCAGTGTTCAAGGTTTCTATGGAGGGCTGATTGTGTAGGTACATCTTGCTATGCAAATAACCATGGTAACAAATTCAGGGCCTTACCAATGAAGCTAGGAACATCATCAATCTTGATGTTTGTGTAAATTAATTCTTACAAGTCCTGTCAAGTTGATAAAATATACCTGATTACTTCAAGTCTGCATAACAACATCCACAATAGAATCTCAAATGTATTCTGAGGCCCATATCCCCAGCAGTTAGCCATGGGTAAACACTCCCCTGGAGACATGTCACCATTGAACAATCAAACCCTTCATTGCCAATGTAACCCATCTAGCAGGAATGATGACATTCTAAAGAGAGATTTATTCATCCCCTGTTTTTGACCATCAGATATTTAAGAAAATGGTCCCCAAGAAATTGGATTTTCTTAGAACTCATGCTGAGAGAAGAAGGATGATGTCTCTTACCAGCCACATGAGGAATTTGTCCTAGGGAGAGCTGTGCTTTCAGGGTATGTTCATATGGTGACATCTTGGTAGAGGAGTTTTGTCACTGCAGGAGGGCACTGAGTGAAAAAAGCCTCCAGTCAATTCCAGTTTGATCCTCTGTCTGATTTCTCTTATTTACAGTTGAGGATGGGAGTCCTCAGCTTCCCACTCCAGCTCACATACCTATCTGCTGCCATATTTCTCTGTTATGGTAGACACATCCCTCTCAAGCTATAAGCCCAAAGAAACTCTTTTATACATTACCTTGGTATAAAAATGGTATTTGATGACAGCTACTGAAAACTAATGCAACTTAATTTTGCCTTTCCATTGCAATAACTCAAATAGCACTAATTCTGTCTTTCCAGAAATCCTGGTCTGACTAGGAGGTGTAGAGGAGAGAATGATGTAGATATATACATATCCCTTTCAATTTCTTATCACAAATGTGAATGTTATTTATTTATTTATTTATTTATTTATTTACTGTTGTTCTTTGAGGCAGTGTCTAATGTAATCCAGGCAAGTATTCAGACTTGCTGTGTCACTGAGAATCACAGTTGAGCTTTTGATCCTGCAACCTCTCCCTCCCAGGGGCTGGGAATACAGGCATATGCTGAAAGACTCTGAGAGGAGCCCCTCGCTCAGACCTCAGGACAATATCAGACACCCAAGAACTCACGACAGACCGAGCTTGTTGCAAACCACATGAGGCTTTATTCGGGATAGCCAGAGCTCCGGGGACAACTCATATCCCACGCAGGGGTAGAGGAGTCGACCTCGAGGGGAAAGAGTACCCAGTTTTTATAGGCCCTCAGGGGGGGAAGGAGAAGGGGGAGATTAGGGGATTTCCAGATCTAAACAATGTCTATTTTCAAGAAATGGGTATGGGAGGGGTACAAGGAAAGAGTCTAATGAAAGTGCAGCAATGGGCACACACCTGGTAAGAACATTGGCAGACACACAGGTTCAAGGAGTGGCCAGAGCATTGTGCACCTCTATTTTTCTAAATCAGTGAAGCTAGTTCTGCTAACACTGACGTCTATCTTGCCAATTTCAGGGTTTCTGTGTCCTTTTACATTCTGCCAGTATCTTTCAATGCCCACTGCCATCCGGAATGTTTATGTTTAGTAGCTCAACATTCTCCTATTGTGTGGAAATATATTATCACTCACTTATTAAAACTTGAAATAAAACAAGCACTTAAACTATACTCTGTTAGGAACCACTGGCTCCTCACTTGGGCCCACAAGGTGACTAAAATCACATGAAGCCTGGTGAATCTTCTTTTTACATCTGTCTGTTTTATTTGGGCTCAGACTCCTTGATTCTTCGCAAACATGATTAACAGGTACTATGGGATGTCTGTATAACTAACCAATTTCATCTCTTTTGAAGAAGAAGGTCCAAAGATAAGTCATTGTTGAAACTTGCTATCACTTTGGATTCCAGAAAGAGAAAAGTACAAGAGGACAAACTACCGACCCCATCCTTAACCCCAGATGAAAGCAATTATCTCTGATGTTGAGAATGTCAATCAAACTCACTATTTTCTAGGAGGTAGCTTGTTCCTCTCCAGCAATGACATGGTTAACAATTTCAGATGACTTGAAGAACAGTAAGAGATGATGTTCAATCAGGCTGACTTTAAACTAAACCTGTTTGATTATGCAAGCTTCTCATTCTTTCTCCCAGTTCTTCCTTGATTTAAACCACATTTTTATGTCAACACCACAAAGACATACTTGGTTGGAGCAGTAGTTATTTAGCCCTCTCTGTGCTCTGGATGGGTTGCACTCACGTACCCACCTCAGAGCTATCTGTATTTCACAAATGAAAGACACACACACACACACACACACACACACACACACACACACACACCAGTTAATTTTAATATGCCTTGGCTAGATTAATGGCTGGGCTCTTTTAATCCTTCCTGTGACTAACAAACACTCCCCTCCAGTATTCCAGAGTTAATATCCTTTGAAATCTCTATTTCATTTCTGCTACACCAGAGTCCATCTGGGAAGTGGCCACTAGAGCCACTTACCTGAATTATTACAAGGCTGTTTGTTCCTATACCCTTCTCATGGTAATTCTGCTTTTTTCCTCTTCTCTCTCCCAAGCCTGAAAATTCTAAAAGTCCCTCCTCCGTCTGTCCTGTCCAGCTATTAGCTGCTGGCATCTTTATTTACCAATTGAAGCCAACTGGGGGCAAGATCCCTCACTGTCTACATGTAAACATTCCTGTAAGCAGTTTTGAGGACCAAAATTAACATTGTAACACAAGTAGCATTAGACCAAACCCACTTCACTTTGTTTCATCACTATCACTTCTTTATGTTTTTTTTTCATTCATTGTCATCTGGGAGTAGTGGCCTAATAGAACTTATTGAGTCCATAGGAGCCAGAGCTTTTTCCTTTAAGTTTTGTTGCAAGATCATCTGTAATGTTCTCCAGCATCTCATGTCAATCATGTCCTCTCAGGATAAATTCTTATAAATGAAATTTTGTAGCCTATCAGTGTTTATATTAAGGAATTGTAAAATAATGTTTCACTTGTTTCACTTTACATGTTGCTTTAGAAAATCTTTCAGGGGAGAAAAAAAGTCATTTAGAACTAATTAAAAACTCACAGGAGGCCAGGTTGGCAGTCCAATTCTCAGAACTCAGAGTACAAGTATTACTATGAATATAGATCTTAACTCTATGCATCCTGTTTTGATTTTTGAGTGAGTTGTGGAGAATTTCTCTGTAAATAGCCATGTTCTCTTTCTTACTTGACAGTATTTTTCTCTAGGGACACTGATTTTGATTTTTAAAGCTTGGTTTTGTTTTGTTTTGTTTTGTTTTGCCACATAATAGACAAATTTAACATGAGGTCTAAACTAAAATGTTGTTGACTATAACGTCCTTAAAGCAGAAACCACTGGTAAGACATGATTTATAAGGCTGGATGGTCAGGTAGGTAGTTAGACTCTTGCAGTGACTTGAATGAGAATGACGCTCATGAGCTCATGCTTGAATACTTTAATCCTTAGTTGGTGGAACTATTTGAGAAGGATAGGAGATAGGTCACTGGGTAGCAGACTTCAAAGTTTCAAAAGACTTGCAAGATTCCCAGTGTCTCTATGCCTCCAACTTGTATCAAGATGTGTAAGACCTCAGCTCTTCCTGCTATCATGGCTCTGCTCTATCATCATGGACTCTCGCCTTCTGAAACCATACACCTCAAATTAAATGGTACTTTTTATAAGTTCTCTCAGTTGTGGTATCTTATCACAGCAACAGAACAGTAGCTAAGACAATATTAGAGTATTGAAAGTCATTGGGATGGAATCCCTTAGCATATTTTTAAAATAGAAACTGAGACTACAGGATTGGGTGCTCATCAAAGGAATGGGATCTGAGTGTTGTTTCTAATACTGGATGGGGACAGACTATTCTGAACTGCATATGAAGGTATGGGATGGTCAATATTCATTATCAAGTTGACTGGTTTCAGGATCACATTTGAAACAAACAGAGTATGTTTGTGAGAGTCTTCCCATAGAACTTTGAATGAAAAGGGGCGACTCACCTTGACTGTGAGTGCCATTCCATGGGTTGAGATCTCAGTCTGAATGAGAAGGACTAAGAAAGTGGAGCACCTGTGTCCATCTCTCTCTGTTTCATGTGTGTGGATAGGATGTGACCAGATGCCTCACACTTCTACTGCAATCGAGTCTCGATTATAATAGAATGTACATTTAGACTATGGCTCCAAATAATATTTCTCTTTCTTGATTGCTTTGCTAAAGTATTCTGTCATAAAAAGAAAATATAAATACAGTCTGCCCAGAAGCTTTCTGAAGAATAACAAAGACATCCCATTGATACCTCTTGTAAGTATTAATCCAAATGAGGTTGTCAATCTCTGCGAAGAAAAAAAAAAAAAGACTTTAAGGAAGTTGTCTCCATACTAGAGAGTTTAAAACAAATATGAGTCTTGTTTCAAATGAAGATTAAGGCAAGGGCTCTTGGCTTTATCTACTCTCACCTCAAAAAGGTTCTGACTTACTTTGTAATAAACTCTACACTCTGTCATTGAATGTTTTCAAAAGAGATTAGAAGGACTATAGAGCTGAGAGAGGACAGAGAACAGCAATATAAATACCATGTCCTGATTTGAATTACTTCATTTTCAATCAGAAATAATACCTTCAGGTTTGTATTAGGGCCTTTCAATTGTCTCTTGGATTTCAAACACCTTCCCACCCAACCCCTAATTCTTTTCATATCTCTTTTAAAGAGTCAAAAAAGGATAATAACGCTATTATGCTTTGGGAACTATTTTTTTATCCGTGTCCCCCTTTTGAAAATATGACACTGATAAGGAATTGCAACTTCTGCATACTAGAAAGAATAACATATTGCATCACTCTCTTAATCTAAAGAGCAGGCATAGTTAATAACTACATTGTGAAAGCCAATAATACTTCCTTATCTTTCTTACATAGTTTAAAGATGAAACTACATAAGGAAGTGCGGTGTATATAACTGAGTAGTAGAGTACATACTTAGCATATATGAGGGAGACACTTGGCTCAATCTTAAGCATCAATACATATACACACACAAAGTTTGTTCTTTAATAGCTTTATCTTTATTGGTATATCACTTTGTTGCATACTTAAAGTCCTACTCTTAGGGCTGGAAGGTTATTCATGGAAAATATGCTTAGCAGATATGAGACTGTTGCACAGAACTATACTCTAAGCTAAAAATCCCCAATCATTGGCATTCATCTGTTCTGATTATCAAAAGGTTATCCCAGTTGGGTTTCTTGGCTGTTTATATCCCCTCACAGAGTGATGGGAAGAGTCACAGAATCCTTGCCTCAGTATCCAGATACTGAATCCCACCTGCCCTAATCACATGCGGCTTTGGAAAAGAACTAGAACATATGGACCCAGGAAGACTAGGGGAGGGAGGCTTTTCCTATGTATGCAGATGTATGAAAACATGTCTCTGCAGTGTAGATTTTTTGGTGTGGCCTTCTATGAGAACAATGCACAATCCTGTAACTACTCTCTATGCTCTGTAAGGAAGCTCAATGAAGTCATTGGTTCCCCAGAGTGAACTTTAGTGGATTTGGGCTAGAACTTTACAAGGAAGGATAGATGGTGTTTATCTCTGTGTAAGGAGGGATTTTTAAAAAAGGGCATGATAGGGTCCATTTTTAGAATTAAAAAAAAAAGGAAGAAAGAAAGAAAGGAAGGAAGGAAGGAAGGAAGGAAGGAAGGAAGAAAGAAAGAAAGAAAGAAAGAAAGAAAGAAAGAAAGAAAGAAAGAAAGAAAGAAAGAAAGAAAGGAAGAGAGAAAGGAAGAAAGAACAAATAAAAAACAAAAGAGGAGCAGAAGCTAACAGTTTCTGGGTCAGGAGGAAGCCACAGAGCTTTTGGGGCAGACTGCATTTCAGGCTCCAGACATCCAGGCACCTTCCTTGCCAGAGGAGAAGTGTCCGCCGCCGCCCAGGAGGGCTTTACCACAGCATCTGGGGGAGACATCTTGGTTCCAGTATTCCACCTAGACTAGTCTGCACAGGGGAGAGTGTGGACTGCAGAAGCTAACAGCTTCTGGGTCAGGAGCTTCTGGGTCAGACCACATTTCAAGCTCCAGACATCCGGGCACCTTCCCTGACAGAGGAGAGGTGTCTGCCCCACCCGGGAGGGCTTTGCCACAGCATCTGGGGGAAGACATCTTTGTTCCCAGATTCCTCCCCATGACTACTCTGTGCAGGTGAACGTGTGGACTACAGAAGCTACACAGATTCTGGGTCAAGCCCTGTTTCAAGCCTTCATCTTCTGCCAGGAGGCAGGTCTGAATGCCAGATATCTGGGCACCTTCTCTGAAAGAGGCAAGCTTGCCTGCAGAGAGTGCTCTAACCAATGAAACTCAGGAGAGAGCTAGTCTTCCAGGTCTGCTGATAGAGGCTAACAGAATCACAAGAGGAACAAGCTCTAACCAGAGACAACTATAACAACTAACTCCAGAGATTACCAGATGGCAAAAGGCAAACATAAGAATCTTACTAACAGAAACAAAGACCACTCACCATCATCAGAACCCAGCACTCCCACCTAGGCCACACCTGGATACCCCAATAAACCTGAAAAGCTAGACCCAGATTTAAAAGCATATCTCATGATGATGGTAGAGGACATCAAAGACTTAAATAACTCACCTAAATAAATACAGGAGAACACTGCTAAAGAGTTACAAGTCCTTAAAGAAAAACAGGAAAACACATCCAAACAGGTGATGGAAATAAACAAAACCATACTGGACCTAAAAAGGGAAGGAGACACAATAAAGAAAACCAAAAGTGAGGCAACTCAGGAGATAGCAAACCTAGAAAAGAAATCTGGAAGCATAGATGCGAGCATCAGCAACAGAATACAAGAGATGGAAGAGTGAATCTCAGGTGAAAGAGATTACATAGAGAACATGGGCACAACAATCAAAGAAAATGCAAAATGCAAAAATATCCTAACTCAAAACACCAAGGAAATCCAGGACACAATGAGAAGGCCAAACCTATGGATAATAGGAGTAGATGAGAATGAAGATTTTCAACTCAAAGGGCCAGCAAATATCTTCAACAAAATTAAAGAAGAAAACTTCTCAAACATAAAAAAAGAGATGACCATGAACATACAAGAAGCTTATAGAACTCCAAATAGACTGGAACAGAAAAGAAATTCCTCCTGACACATAATAATCAGAACAACAAATGCACTAAATAAAGATAGAATATTAAAAGCAGTAAGGGAAAAAGGTCAAGTAACATATAAAGGCAGGCCTGTCAGAATTACACCAGATTTTTCACCAGAGACTATGAAAGCCAGAAGATCCTGGACAGATGTTATACAGAACATCTGTATACTATAAGTGAACACAAATGCCATCCCAGGCTACTAGACCCAGCCAAACTTTCAATTACCATAGATGGAGAAACCAAAGTATTCCATGTCAAAACCAAATTCACACAGTATCTTTCCACAAATCCAGCCCTTCAAAGGATGATAACAGGAAAAAAAAAAACAATAAAAGGGAAAAAAACCACATGCTAGAAAAAGCAAGAAAGTAATCCTTCAACAAACCTAAAAGAAGACAGCCACAAGAACAGAATGCCAAATCTAACAAGAAAAATAATAGGAAGCAACAATTACTTTTCCTTAATATCTCTTAATATCAATGGACTCAATTCCCTAATAAAAAGACATAGATTAAAAGACTGGCTACACAAACAAGACCCAACATTTTGCTGCTTACAGGAAACCCATTTCAGGGAAAAAAAGAGACACTACCTCAGAGTAAAAGGCTGGAAAACAATTTTCCAAGCAAATGGTCTGAAGAAACAAGCTGGAGTAGCCATTCTAATATCGAATAAAATCGACTTCCAACCCAAAGTTATTAAAAAAGACAAGGAGGAGCACTTCATACTCATCAAAGGTAAAATCCTCCAAGAGGAACTCTCAATTCTGAATATCTATGCTCCAAATGCAAGGGCAGCCACATTCATTAAAGACACTTTAGTAAAGCTCAAAGCACACATTACACCTCACACAATAATAGTGGGAGACTTCAACACACCACTTTCATCAATGGGCAGATCGTGGAAACAGAAATTAAACAGGGACACAGTGAAACTAACAGAAGTGATGAAACAAACGGATCTAACAGATATCTACAGAACATTTTATCCTAAAACAAAAGGATATACCTTCTTCTCAGCAACTCATGGTACTTCTCCAAAATTCACCATATAATTGGTCAAAAAACAGGCCTCAACAGATACAAAATATTGAAATTGTACCATGCAAACTATCAGATCACCATGGACTAAGGCTGATCTTCAATAACAACATACAAAATAGAAAACCAACATTCACGTGGAAACTGAGTAACACTCTTCTCAATGATACCTTGGTCAAGGAAGGGATAAAGAAAGAAAATAAAGACTTTTTAGAGTTTAATGAAAATGAAGCCACAATATACCCAAACTTATGGGACACAATGAAAGCATTTCTAAGAGGAAAACTCATAACTCTGAGTGCCTCCAAAAAGAAACTAGAGAGAGCACACATTAGCAGCTTGACAACTCACCTAAAACCTCTAGAACAAAAGGAAGCAAATTCACCAAAGAGGAGTAGAAGGCAGGAAATAATCAAACTCAGGAGCGAAATCAACCAAGTGGAAACAAGAAGAACTATTCAAAGAATCAACCAATTGATGAACTGGTTCTTTGAGAAAAATCAACAAGATAGATAAACCCTTACCCAGACTCACTAGAGGGCACAGGGACAGCATCCTAATTAACAAAATCAGGATGAAAAGGGAGACATAATGACAAACCCTGAAGAAATCCAATACACCATCAGATCCTTCTACAAAAGGCTATACTCAACAAAACTGGAAAACCTGGATGAAATGGACAAATTTCTAGACAGATACCAGGTATCAAAGTTAAATCAGGATCAGGTTAATGATCTAAACAGTGCTATATCCCCTAAAGAAATAGAAGCAGTCATTAATAGTCTCCCAACCAAAAAAAGCCCAGGACCAGATGGGTTTAGTGCAGAGTTCTATCAGACCTTCAAAGAAGATCTAATTCCAGTTCTTCACAAACTATTCCACAAAATAGAAGCAGAAGGTACCCTACCCAATTCATTCTATGAAGCCACAATTACTCTGATACCTAAACCACGGAAAGACCTAACAAAGATAGAGAACTTCAGACCAATTTCCCTTATGAATATCAATGCAAAAATACTCAATAAAATTCTCGCTAACCTTATCCAAGAACACATCAAAACAATTTTCCATCCTGACCAAGTAGGTTTCATCCCAGGGATTCAGGGACGGTTGAAATACAGAAATCCATCAATGTAATCCATTATATAAACAAACTCCAAAACAAAAACTACATGATCATCTCATTAGATGCTGAGAAAGCATATGACAAAATCCAACACCCATTCATGATAAAAGTCTTGGAAAGATCAGGAATTCAAGGCCCATACCTAACCATGATAAAAGCTATCTACAGCAAACCAGTAGCCAACATTAAAATAAATGGTAGGAAGCTGGAAGCAATCCCACTAAAATCAGGGACTAGACAAGGTTGTCCACTTTCTCCCTACCTATTAAACATTGTACTTGAAGTCCTAGCCAGAGAAATTCGACAACAAAAAGAGATAATGGGGATACAAATTGTAAAGGAAGAAGTCAAAATATCACTTTTTGCAGATAATATGATAGTATATATAAGTGACCCTAAAAATTCCACCAGAGAACTGCTAAACCTGATAAGCAGCTTCAGTAAAGTAGCTGGATATAAAATTAACTCAAACAAGTCAATGGCATTTCTCTACACAAAGGATAAACAGGCTGAGAGAGAAATTAGGGAAACAACAACCTTCTCAATAGTCACAAATAATATAAAATACCTTATTGAGAGTTTAACTAAAGAAGTGATAGATCTGTATGATGAGAACTTCAAGTCTCTGAAGAAAGAAATTAAAGAAGATCTCAGAAGATGGAAAGATCTTCCATGCTCATGGATTGGCAGGATCAACATTGTAAAAATGGCTATCTTGCCAAAAGCAATCTACAGGTTCAATGCAATCCCCATCAAAATTCCAACTCAATTCTTCAACGAATTAGAAAGCACAATCTACATATTCATCTGGAATTATGAAAAACCTAGAATAGCAAAAACTCTCCTCAAGGATAAAAGAACCTCTGGTGGAATCACCATGCCTGACCTAGAGCTGTACTACAGAGCAATAGTGATTAAAAACTGCATGAGACTGGTATTGCGACAGACAAGTAGACCAATGGAACAGAATTGAAGACCCAGAGATGACCCCACACACCTATGGTCACTAGATCTTTGACAAGGGAACTAAAACCATCCAGTGGAAAAAAAGACAGCATTTTCAACATATTGTGCTGGTACAACTGGTGGTTATCATGTAGAAGAATGAGAATTGATCCATTCCTATCTCCTTGTACTAAGGTCAAATCTAAGTGGATCAAGGAACTCCACATAAAACCAGAGAGAGTGAAACTTATAGAGGACAAAGTGGGGAAAAACCTTGAAGATATGGGCACAGGGGAAAAATTCCTGAATAGAACAGCAATGGCTTGTGCTGTAAGATCGAGAATTGACAAATGGGACCTCATGAAACTGCAAAGCTTCTGCAAGGCAAAAGACACCGTCAATAAGACAAAAAGGCCAACAACAGATTGGGAAAGGATCTTTACCTATCCTAAATCAGATAGGGGACTAATATCCAATATATCTAAAGAACTCAAGAAGGAGGACTCCAGAAAATCAAATAACCCCATTAGAATATGGGGCTCAGAACTGAACAAAGAATTTTCACCTGAGGAATAGTGAATGGCAGAGAAGCACCTGAAAAAATGTTCAACATCCTTAATCATCAGGGAAATGCAGATCAAAACAACCCTGAGTTTCTACCTCACACCAGCCAGAATGGTTAAGATCAAAAATTCAGGTGACCACAGATGCTGGCAAGGATGTGGAGAAAGAGGAACACTCCTCCATTGTTGGTGGAATTGCAAGCTTGTACAACTACTCTGGAAATCAGTCTGGCAGTTCCTCCAAAAATTTGACATAGTACTCCCAGAGGATCCCGCAATAACTCTCTTGGGCATATTTCCAGAAGATGTTCCAATTGTTAAGGACACATGCTCATCTATGTTCATAGCAGCCTTATTTGTAATAGCCAGAAGCTGGAAAGAACCCAGATGCCCCTCAACAGAGGAATGGATACAGAAAATGTGGTATATTTATACAATGGGTACTACTCAGCTATTAAAAAGAATGAATTTATGAAATTCTTAGGCAAATGTATGGACCTGGAGGGCATCATCCTGAGTGAGGTAACCCAATCACAAAGAACTCACATGATATGTACTCACTGATAAGTGGATATTAGCCCAGAATCTTAGAATACCCAAAATACAAGATACAATTTGCAAAACACAGGAAACTAAGAAGAACAAAGACAAAAGTGTGAATACTTTGCTCCTTCTTAGAATTGAGAACAAAACACCCATGGAAGGAGTTACAAAGACAATGATTGGAGCTGAGACAAAAGGATGGACCATCTAGAGACTGCCATACCCGGGGATCCATCCCATAATCAGCCCCCAAACGCTGACACCATTGTACACACTAGCAAGCTGTTGTTGTAAGGACCCTGATATAGCTGTCTCTTGAGAGGCTATGCCAGGGCCTACCAAACACATAAGTGGAGGCTCACGGTCAGCTATTGGATGGATCACAGGGCCCCCAATGGAGGAGCTAGAGAAAGTACCCAAGGAGCTAAAGGGGTCTGCAACCCTATAGGTGGAACAACAATATGAACTAACCAGTACTCCCCGGAGCTTGTGTCTCTAGCTGCATAGGTATCAGAAGTTGACCTAGTCGGCCATCAGTGGAAAGAGAGGCCCATTGGACTTGTCAACTTTCTATGCCTCAGTACAGGGGAACCCCAGGGCCAAGAAGTGGGGGTGGGGAGTGGGGAGGGTTTGGCGGACTTATGGGGTAGCATTGGAAATGTAATTGAAGAAAATACCTAATTTATGAAAAAAATAATAAAAAACAAAAGAGGAGAGCTAAACTAAACATACTATAAAGATATCCTCATATTTTTCTATAATAGGTAGTCCTAATGGGTATGAATTCTTTGAAAGCAGCATTGTTAATTAGTAGCAGAATATGAACACCACATGAAACCTTACAAATATAAAAATTATAAATCTTCATGTATACTCAAAACATCAATAATACCTTAGTATTCATTTGAAAGGCTTGAAATTAACAGGCTGACAAATGGCCATTAAGTATGCTCTCCTGCTTTTACCTACTCTTGTCTGATAACATCATTATTTTTATACTTATTTTGTCATACTGACACTTATTATTTTGAATAATATAAAAGGAAAATAAATTGGCCTGCAGAGATGGTACAAGCCTTTAACCCTAACACTCAAATATCTGTGAGTTCAAAGGAACCTGCTCTACATAGTGAGTTCCAAGCCAGTCAAGACTACATAGTGAGACCCTGTTGAAAAAAAAAAAAAGAAAAGAAAAGAAAAGAAAAGGGAAGGAAAGAAGGGAGGGAGGGAGGGAGGGAGGGATAGTCAAATTGAAAAATTAAAGCAGAGAAATTCTGAAATCATCAAGTAATATGAGTATTTCTTCCAATTGTCTTTATGACATTTCTCTACTTCCCCTCAAAAAGCTTTGAAATATTTGA
Source organism: Mus musculus (assembly GCF_000001635.26). NCBI lineage: Eukaryota > Metazoa > Chordata > Mammalia > Rodentia > Muridae > Mus > Mus musculus. Next base: position 68,011,979 of record NC_000067.6, on the reverse strand, counting down.
AAAAATATATAAGGAAAAGCAAGATGCTGAAAAATCAAAACCCACTCAACATCAATTAAGGGCCTTTGGATGCAGCAGGAATTTGAATTTGATTTTTATAAAAATGACTTTCAAATTCTTTTTTACAGAGTCAACAGGAATTATTTATTTTCAGGGTATGAATGAAAATATTAAGTATATAATATTCCCAAGAAAAGATCTGAATCACTACATGAGATTCAGGGCCCACTTAGTTCAGAGATGGGATAAGGAGTATTTTAAGCTCAAAGACATTTGTGATTCAATGCATGTAAAAAGACACCTTTTCATAGCTTCTCTTATCTGACTAAATGCAGAAATGAAGAGTGCCATAAATTCTTTCTTCAGGAAGCCTTCTCCTCAGGACAGAGAATGGCAAAAAGACCAAACATAAGTTGCCTCTGGGAGCTTTTCATCCTGAAGAAAATGGAGAGACCAGAGATCATGCCCAGCCAAGTACAGACACACATCACAAACTTCCTTCCTTGTCACTCTCCCTTCAAACTCATTTAGTCTTTCTTTTTACTTTTGTTTTGTTTTTGTTTTTGAGACTGGATATCTCCATGTAGGCCTAGCTGTTCTGATGCTATATAGATCACTATATAGTGACCTTGAACTCACAGAAATCTACCTGCCTCTTCCTCCCAAGTGCTAAGATTCAAAGTGTGAGCATGCACACAAAGCTCCAATTTCCCTCTCCCTCCTTAAGTTTGGCAAGTCAAATGCCTTAAGTTTAAATGCTTGAATAGCGCGAATCAAGTTCTGCACAAATGTGCAATCTGGACGCAGGTGAGCATTTTATATTTAGTGAGAAAAAGTAAAGGTCATTTAGCTCTTCCAGGCATATTTTTAAATATTGCAATTTCCCGAGGTGCCAACTATTTGTTTTTTCTTGAACAACCTCGATATTTTACAATCACTAGCTTGGAAAGGTCATTTCCTCAAAATTTAATTCTCTTAACTGGATGACCATGTTTCTCAACATTTGTTTGAAATCTAAGATGTGCTAACTTCCACACAACATACAGGAGAGAGCAAAATATGTGGGACCTTCCAGGGAAGCACAGATCTGAGTCAATTATTGGCTGCTGTGTGATTGTACACATATTTAGTTTCTTCCTGTTAAGTCCTGTTGTTGAAACTTTCTTTCTACCATTGGATGTTGAAATACTGAGCTTATACAAACCAAACATCCATGAATTCCATACCTTAGCATTTGAAGATAGAAAATAATCAGTACACGATTTTCCCTCTTAACACACATATGCCATGTGTATGTGTGGTGGACATACATATTCAATGTGGTATGGGATACACATTTGAGGTCAAAAGATGGTGTCTTCTATTAATACTCTCTAAGGATCTCTCTCATTGAACCTGAAGCTCATGGGATTCAGCTAGCATGGAGAGCCAGTGAGGTCCAGGAATCTACCTGCCCCCAGTATCCCAACACTGGAGTTATAGGAGCCCCCCAACCCGCCCCCGTCCCTGTTGCTTGTATATGGGCACTCAGAATCTGAACACATTGGATTGGATTTTTACAACAATATCTACCTACTAACCCCTCTCTCCAATCACATTTATATTTATAATTTCAGTGTTTGTTATAAAAAGTAGGATAAAGCCAAATTTACTCCTTTAAGATACCTTTCCATAGCAATTATAATATTTATAAAATCTGTGCACTAATTCTTGACATTCTTTTTCCTGATTGGCAATACTAGGTCCAGATGAACCTCTGTCACCAGCTTGTCTGAATCACTTGATTTAGGAGATCAGATATCCTCAGAACTGAGCCTTCTCTCAGTTCCACCAAGTACCATTCAGTGCCATTATGCTCATGAGCTCTTGCTTGGTTTTAGTTATTTAAAGGAAGTGAAAAGACTTTAAGAGATAGAAATAGTGTTTGTTTGCAATGAAACAGTATTTGCTGAACATGACAGGGCCATTGTACATACAGGAACTCACAGCAGTTTTGTCTGGAAACACAGTATCAAGCTAGATGTGGTTTGATAAGCATTTATTTGACTAAAGAGAACCAAAGCTGAGCACTCCAAAGAAAGTGATGTAGACTGCAACAAGAAGGAAAACAGCGAAATAGGTTCTAGACTAAATTTTAGAAACATTTTTATGACTATTTATGAGGTCATTGTTAGAGCATCCCGAGATCAGTAAGTAATACCACCCTTTTGTGCATAGATATGGAATAACTTGAGTTATAGACACATAACCATCAGCCCTAGACTTTTGTCCAGTATCTCTGGTTCTGAGCACAATAGCCCCAATTATACACGAAGGTCAGATGGTAACATAAATCCTCCTCTCCTTTAGAACCCTTTTAGAGCAAAAGTTTACCCATTGTAGGCTTTCGTAGAAGCCATAGCTACAATTTAGTCTTTTGTAATTCAATGTATAGATGCAAGAATTCGTGAGAGCACAAAGGGCCTTGCATATACTATATATACATATATATGCTCCTGGCCTGGGGTGGGGGTGGTGTTTCATGGTAGTCAGCTGGAGCCCTTCAAAGCCAGCATCCCCTAAATCCCCTGCTGCTCCTTTTTCTAGTCAGATTCACTATCTCATATCTAAGTAGCAAACACTTTTATTTCTCATCCCTAGTGTGGCCAGCTTCTCCATTTTACTCTAACATTAATTTTAGCTCACATACAACATTTCCCTGTGCATTATTCTGGTAACCTCTTTGTCTATCTTCTTTGAATAAGCTGTAAGATGCTTGAAGGCATGGACCATATACATGCTAGAACTCAGAAATATGAACTTACCAAGCATATAGAGGATCTTTATTAAATATAGGACACATAGTAAATACTAGACTAATGATGGCATAAAAAGAGGAGGAAATGAGAGATAATAATTTATAACTGATAAAATAAAAGTATAAGTGCCTACGATATATATCATTATTTCTAATAGAATCTACCACAGTGTACTGGCTAATTTTGTGTCAATTTGACACAGCTGGAGTTATCACAGAGAAAGGAGCTTCAGTTGTGGAAATGCCTCTATGAGATCCAAGTGTAAGGCATTTTCTCAATTAGTGATCAAGGGGGAAAGGCCCCTTGTGGGTAGGACCATCTCTGGGCTGGTAGTCTTGGTTCTATAAGAGAGCAGGCTGAGCAAGCCAGGGAAGGTAAGCCAGTAAAGAACATCCCCCCATGGCTTCTGCATCAGCTCCTGCTTCCTGTCCTGCTTGAGTTCCAGTCCTGACTTCCTTGATGATGAACAGCAGTATGGAAGTGTAAGCCGAATAAACCCTTTCCCCTCCAACTTGCTTCTTGGTCATGATGTTCATGCAGGAATAGAAACCCTGACTAAGACACACAGTTTAGGGATCAACAAATACTAGTTCACTTTTCACAATAGTAATGTATGAATGAGATATCCATACTCCCAAGACTTTCTAGTTGAGCTTGAATTTAAAGTAGTTTTAGTGTTTTAAACAAAATCAATGTATTCATTATGCAATATAATTTCCATCTTTTAGACATTTTGCAATAATGTTACAAATCAATAAAGCCATGTTTCACAATATTAACTTGGACATTAGTGGAAACAGGAAATGGTACAGTGAATGGCTAGAAGTGTTCCCCAGGGCCATGCTACTAGATTTAAATCCTGACCTAGCCAGTTGGAAAGAAATGTTATTCAATTTCTTAGTACTTTAGTTAGACCTTTACTAAGTTGGGGCTTATTAAAAATCTCACCTGGTAAGCATGTCCTGAAACTAAAATGAGCAATGCAGGTAAAGTGCGAACTGCACAAGCGGTAAAAACTAACATCCTAGTAAGGATCTCCAAAGGCTGATAGATTATTAAATGGATTAAAGAATCAATTATGTATACTACTTTGAACCAAAATTTGACTATAGAGCCCCATATCAGAAAGAGGTGAAATCTATTGAGTAACCTTGTGTTGGTTACTATTGCAGATTGAATTTTCTTGAATTAGTCCAGACAATATCTTCTGTCTGTGTACTACTCTGATGAAATGACTTTGACAGTTATCCTGGTAGAGATGGGTCCTATATTCCCTACCTATGAAACTGGATGTGTTTGTGCCCAGAGCATAGTGAGGCTAGATTTGGCTTCCTAGGTCAGATCATAAATAATGATGGTTATACCGATGAGGTTCTCATCTTTGGAATCTTAAACTAGCTTAGAAGAAATATAAGAACACTTTGCTATGAAAATATTCAGAACATATGGAGAGCCACTGAGGATTTGTAGCTGGCATGCCTGGCTAAGGTCCCTGACAACATATCACCTGGCAGGCAGAAGACTCTGATTCATGTGATCTACATGATGTTTGCACACGATGAACCCACCTTCAGCTCTCAGTTACCTCTAGTCTTCAAGTTTTCCCAGATAGTATTTAGACATAAAGGAGAGACACAAATAACTTCTACTGCCCAAATTCCTGACTCTTAGGAAACAGACATATAAGAAAACAATGCTTTCTGCCAATAAATTGTGGGTTTTTTAAAATTACAATGCTATAAATTATCACAATATTTGCTATTTACACATGTTAGCTTATTATTTATTAGCCATTGAAATTATAAGACTATTAATCCCATAGCTTTGTCAGTGGAAACACAAGGAGTTAAGACTCTAAGACACATTTTATAAGGATAGCTACCAAGTAAATGGTAAAGCTAGAATTTAACCCCAAAATAGCTCTGTCTTTGAAGTCTATGAATTTCTTCCCTAACCAAAGGAAAAAAACACATTCATACAACCTCAAAAATCCATTTTAAAAGTAAAATCATTTCAAGGTCTTGCTCATTATGTGTGTCTGATTTCTCTTAGGTCCTCAGAAGATGGTAATTTTCACAATCAACTAGAACTATCCATGGAAACTGCCTTTCTAAATTTAAGGATGCTAAAATGATCATGTCTGAGATCTGCTAGTGAGGGCTGCCTTGCATTGTTCATTGAAGGTCCACTAGTTAGCTCCCAACTGAAGGAGGGAAAGCTATAACATTAATCCAGGGTCATCTGAGTGATTTCACCCAAATCCTGTGGATAATTAACTGTCAAAGTGATTCTTAGTCCTCATTCTATGGAATTAAAAACAAACAAGCAAATATAAGAATCCATAGTATGGCACATTTGTCTGTGTGTGTGTGTGTGTGTGTGTGGTATGTATAAGAGAGGAGTCTAAGAGAACTTAATTATGAACTATGGTACTGTGTGACCAGAGATAGAAATGCATGAAATCACAGGTAACAGAAGTTCTAAATCAGTGGTTCTCAATCTCCCTAATGCTGTAACTCTTTCAAACAGTTCCTCGTGTTGTAGTGACTCCTCCAACCATAAAATTATTTTCATTGCCACTTGATAACTGTAACTTTGCTACTGTTGTGAATCAGAACTATTTTTGGAGATAGAGGTTTGCTAAAGGGGTTTGTGACCCACAGATTGAGAATTACTGATCTATAGAAGGGAGAAGATCGAAGACTATTGTCTTTAGTTTTATTTTTCTGTTCACCAATATCCACAGTACAAGCTATAAACTCTTCCATATGAACTAAGACTTTACAATTATCTGACCCATATAATTGACTCTACTCCTTACTCTTCCCTCTGGAATTATTTATTGTAGATCTAGTTCCTCATAGTATTACCTGTATAGAACCACAGGCTATAGATTTGTTCACCTTTTAATTCTTAGCACCCAATTCTATTCTTACTTGAGAGATTCCCCTCAAATGGTTAAATTAGTAAAAGAATCAAGATTTAGAATCTTATTGTGTACTTTCAACAAAGATGACTGACTTTTTCAGACAAAGATAAGTAAATTATTCTTATCCTGCATCTACATTAAGATATCTGTACTTCAGGAAGATGGACTCTGTAGCTCATGATATTATAAGTGCTCTTATCCATTTTCTTTATTCTTTGATGGATTATATAACAGGCATTAATTTTCTGGATCTCATAATCTGACCCTCTCAAGAGCCTGTACCATTATTATAAATGACTTTAAGTGTAGACCCAGAGTACCAAGGACCAGCCCCAGCTTGGGGAGGGGTTCTGAGGAACAGATGTTTGGAAGCTGCAAAAAGAATGACTTCTAGTCAAATCTTGGGTACAAGCTGACAGCCTGTGTTCTGCTCAAGACAGATTTCTGAAGATCACCAGACAGCTCAGCACTTGTAGACCAAAAATCTAGTCATTTACTTACATATCAATTCAATTGTCCACTCTAAGTTCCCTTTTGATTATCAGCATTTTACAACCCTAGCCCCTTTACTCCTAGGAAAAGACTGGAAGAAAAAAAATATCGAATGAATTCAGAGATCTGGCTGCCTTGTAATCACAGGCAATAAGTTAGCTGGGTGGGGTGGGATACTGATGTGAAATCACCATCCCCTCCATACCTGGACCCAAACTAGCTCTTTCCCAGACTGACCTTGAACTTAGAAATCTGCCTGCCTTTATAAACATAAACTATAAAGTTAATTGGGTGGCATCTTGCCCTGTGATCACCACTCCTCAAATTGGTTTTATGTCCTTTAATATCTTTCTGACATGCTTGTGTGTAGTGCAGCTGCCTCTGTTCTCTTAAGTCTATGAAGCACCTCATATAATTCATACTATATCCTTATATTTTGCATAGTTGAGAAATTACATATTTTTTAACTCATGTTTTGTTGCAGTAAATCTCCAACCCAAATATGCCCTGGCATTAAAAACACAGCTCAATTAATGTGAATGCAAGCTCTGTGCCTAGAGTTAGCAGATCTACCACTACACTACCATCTGCCCCATTTATGAGACCCCTTATAACTTGCAGTTTCTTCAGGCCATGTATTTCTGCTCTGCTTTCCTTCCACCACCTCCTCCTCCTCCGTTGGTTGTCCTCTCTCCCCACTTTCAGCTCCACCTTCCCTTTATCTGCCCAACCACCACAGGGTTGCAGCCTCTCACAGGAGAACAGAATTAACATCAAATTACAAACAGCCCCAGAACTATCTGAAACAATGTTTACAGAGTTCTTTCCCCCAGCCTTAAGGGGCTGTCTTGAAGGTCTCAGCATTAACCATCTTGCACCAGACACACCCATACTCATGCTATTTCTAATTATCATGGAGTCATTAACCTTGTCAGCAAGAATATTCCCCAATAACCTTGGCAGGTAGAATATTTCCTAAAGGAGGAACATAAAGTAAATTATGTACATTATAATACAAACATGCCTCACACCTAGCAAGTGTCAACACTCATGGAGGCCCATGCCTTGATGGCTCTGTTCTAGGGGCAGGAAAACATATCATATGGCCATGTAGGGCTCAATACCAGAAAAGAAAGAAAAGAGCATGACTATGGCAGCTATAACTATGACCAATCAGTCATCAAATTCTAGTAACCAACCTAATAATTCTTAAATCTGTCTATATTGCCTCCTTTCTTTTATTAGTCAGTTTGAATCCATATTAGTTTATTTATAGTCACCAATGGCAATATCAACTGTAGTTTACAAAGTAATATATATGGATTGGCACTATTATTGTTGACTATTATTTTAAAGACATCTGTTTCCATGCTTTCATTTGACTTTCATCATTGAGTAAAATAACATTGCAACTCTATGAAAATTCCCTAGTTGTAGGGCCACATGTAATTTCAAATGCAGTCATCTTATGATATGACACCCAGAAATGGAGCAAAGGTCCCCTGGATTCCAATCAAATAAAATTGTTCTAACATACTCCAGGTAAAGGCACAGTGGCTACTTTGGCGTGAGTTTTCACTGTAGCACAATGTTTCCAAACATAATTATTTTATGCTCATCAGAGACACAGCAGCCAACCCACATAGACATGCCACTTCAGTGCTCTAAGGCATGTCTCCTGTGATACTTTTGTTTTTCTTAAAAATATTCTTCCTATCTGTTCTATGATTTCAAAGAAACTTAGCATTGTCCCTCATGAATCTCTGATTTTAAAAAACATAAGCACAAGGCATTAAAGGCAAGTTGTGTTTTGTGTTCTTAAATACCTCTTACAAAATGAACAGGGATGAGTAGATATGGCTACAGGGACAGATAGAGAAAAATGAAATTTAGTATCCTCTGGTAACCTTTTCTCCCTTGTCACCAACCCCCTAGCTTACATTTGGGATTCTTCTATTAGTCTTTGCACATTACTACTAGAGCAATTTGTAAGGTGATTTGTTTATTTCTATTTCTATTTCTGTTTCTATGTATGAGTGTTTACCCTGCATGTATGTATGTGAACCATGTGCCTGCCTGCTGGTCTTAGACACAAGAAGAGGCCCACAGGATGCCCTGGAACTAGTTATGTGTTTGTGAGCTTGCACATAGATGCTGAGAACTGAAATGGGTTTCCTTGGAAAGTTGTACATGTTATGAACCCCTGAATAATCCCCCTATGCCCTACTGGAACAATTTTTAAAGCTCAAAGTTTTGGGATTTTTTTTTGTTTGTTTTTTGGTGTTTTGTTTTGTTTTGTTTTGTTTTGTTTTTCTAATAATTCTATCAGCTGTGCAAAATCTTTACAAAGTCCTGAGTAAAACATAAAAGAATTTGGGTGAATCAGGGTCCTCCCCTCTTTTCTTAACAAATCTTTTATCTACAAACTCTGAACGGTAGATGTCGTAGTCGGGGTTAGTACTGCTGTGACAAAAACATCACCAAAAGCAACTGAATGAGGAACAGATTTATTCAGCTTATATTATACTTTTATATCACTGTTTAGCATCCATAGAAGTTAGGACAGGAACTCGAGCATGGTAGGGATCTAGAAGCAGAGACCATGAAGGATGCTCCTTATACTGACTTGCTCTTCATGTCTTGTTTAGCCTGCTTTTTTATAGATCCCAGGACTATTAGCCCAAGGATATCCCCATCCACAGTGGGCTGGGTCCTTCTACCTCAATCACTAAGAAAAGTCCTACAGACTTTCCTGAAGACTGGTCTTTTGTTTGATTTTTGAGCTTTGTTTGTTTGTTTTTCATAGTGTTTGTGTGCCGTCCACTCACCCAGACAGTGTTTTTCTGTTTAGTCTTGGATGTTCTGGAACTCTGTAGACCAGGCTAGCCTCAAACTCAAAGATCTGCCTGCCTCTGCCTTCTGAGTGCAGGGTTTAAAGGCAAGTATCAGTACTGCCCAGCTTAAAGTTGTATCTTATGGAGGCATTTTTTTTTTTAAATTGAGGCTCCCTTCTCTCCAATGACTCTAGCTTGTGTCAAGTTGATATAAAACTAACCAGCAGGGCAGATATTCCAAATTACTCCATTTGGCCCAAGGGTGCTTTGGTTTCTTTTGCCTGCTACTGTTGTTTGCACTTTCTCAACTGGTGATCATAGGAGTGACTACTGTTGCAGGCACATTGCCCCCCATCACATCCATACTAACCTTCTCTAAAGTATAGGGTGTTTTCCCTTCTGCTTTGCTTTCTCTGACTACACTCAGTTTAGGCATTACTCCCCCTCCACTCCCACCCCCACTCTTTTCCCCACAAACATTCTTTATTTTTCCCTGTCCCTGTAGGATAGGGCCTCACAGTTTCTAAACTGCATCTTTATCTTCTCAATTATCTTTGCTTGTTTCCTTTCCTGACTCCCTTGGGACCTCATAGGATGAAGATGATGACTTTCTTTTAATCTTTGAATTCTCATCATAAAAATCATAAAAATATATTCTATATAGAAAGCAAACAGTATCAGCAATGACTCCATTAAAGAAATAAAATCGAAGGGATTGAGTAAAACTATATTTTATCTCACAGCTAAATAAATCAGATCAAGATAAGTAAGTTTAAGTGTAAAGAATGTGTTGGCTCAATAGCTCCATCTATATTGTCTCAGTTCATCCTCAGAACATATTTATTTTAAATAGTGAATGAGTGCTTTATGTGCAGAAGTAAGCATGAGCAAGTCTTTGTAGTGTATATAATTTGACTAGTGCAATTTTGCAGTGCAAGGTTCTCGTAGACTCTATCTGTTGATTGTGGTCCAGTGCCATTGGCAAAAATCGGCTCCTTAGGAATCATCATTTTTCTACCATGAAGCCATCTTGTAGCTGGCACTATCCTGATAAGGACAAACCTGTGTTCTGGAAAGACCTACTCTGTCATACAATGACAGGTGATCTGGTCACGGACATGTATGAAACACTGCAAACTACACAACAGTGACTCCGAGCAGAAAAGAGAATCCCTCACATGGCAGCGTCGCGGGGAAGGACAATCAGGAAGAGCAGGCTCCCTTTTCCTAGTTTCTCTACTTTTCATTTTTTTTATTAAACTAATAAATTTATTTTAAAATATACAACTCAGTATTGACATTATTTAAGTCATCAAAATAATTTATAATAGTTAAATATCACCTAAATATATATGATATCATCTGAAGGCTCCTTTTGCATCACTGATCCTGAACAGGAAGGTCTCATGGAACTTGCTCTGTAGGACAGACTGGCCTCAAGCTCCGAAATCTGCCTGCCTCTGTCTCCCAAGTGCTGGATTGAAGGTGTGCACCACCACCCAAGGTAATCAAAGAGAGCATGCTGAGGAGTATGGGTGACCTGGTAATGGTTGAGCTACTCTTTTCTTTTTTCTTCTTTCCTTAGAGTTTTATCTCTTTGTTTTGTTTTATTTTTATTTTTGAGGCAGAATTTCACTAGGTAGCCCTGGTCTGGACCTCAGAAAACTGCTTGTCTCTGCCTCTAGAAAACTGGGTTTAAAGGCATGGATGACCATGGCCCATAAGCAAGATATTTCTCAGTTACTTGCCTCTTCCTTTGACATGAAATAGGTCCTGGTGTTATATCAAGGTACATCAGTGAAAATCATGGAATTTTGTGAATGAAGTAAAGAATCAATAAAGAGAGATCAATTTTTGCCTTAACATTTTTCTTCGTGGACAAGTGCTTCCTGTGGAAGGAATCAATTGGGGGAGGAATGAGGACATGTTCTGAAGTTTTGTGACTGTAAGGACTTCTGTAGATCATGGGAAGTGGCCAGGAAAATGAAACAGTTCAACTTAAAAAATAATTGATTGATTGATTGATTGATTGATTTAGTGTGTATTGGTGCTGTCATGGTGCCTAAGTAGAAATCAAAGAACAAGTTTGCAGGAGTTTGTTCTACCTACCATGCAGGTCCCAGGAATCCACCCAAGATGGTCAGGTGTGGTGACCAGCACCTGTACTGTGAGCTATCTCATCAGTTTATGAAGCCCAGCTTCTCCTTTTGATTGGACAAGAGAAACTGAAGTTGACCTCATAGGGGGCAAAACAAGAAGGGCAAAACTAGTGAAGAGGTGTGCACAGTGGTTCATGTTTCTTTTTCCTGTCTAAGAACTCTTTTTTAGTAGATCCTAGCTTTAAAAAAAATGAGGGTGCTAGAGGTGTTAAGGTTTTCAAAGATATTTCTGTGGCCAGAATACTCAGCATGCTTCAGTACATCTCTGTGAAATTGATTTTCTAATCTGTTTTTTTTTCATCTTCAGAACAACATTTAAATGAATCTCCGAACAATTGAGAACACCAATGGAACTCCTTGCACTCCAAAATCACCTGTCAAATATTGGAATACAAAGTTTACAACTCCCTGGGTTCTCTCTTATTTTCCAGTTTATCACTAGTGCCTCTGTTAGTACTGGAAAATATAAGTGCTAAATGTTTTACTTAACTGTTTGCAGATGAATTAATAACTGGTAAGTTTTCTACCATTTGGGTCCTGAATCCTATTAGTCTGGATTCTGAGACCTGACTACATGTCTAAATAGGAGCACCTCTACTTATGAAGTATGTGACATTATTCCTCTTGAAGTTTCGAAGCACTAACACCACTAATCTCTCAGGGTGTTTTCAGAGTTAGATGCTGAAGTTCAGTCAGTAACAACTCAGCAAGTGGCTTTATTGAATGGGTAAAATTTTTGCCTAGCATGCATGAAGCTTTGGGTTTGATATCCAGCACCATACCGTAGAGACACAGTATGGTGGCACATGCCTATAATCCACACTCTGGAGAGGTAGTGGGAGGAAGCCTACAGTTGATGGTCATCTATCTATGACCATAGTGAGCTCATATGTATGTATATATATATATATTGGATAATGTCTTCCTCATGTAGGCAGAAAATAGAATTTTACTTTCTAAAAGGAAGAAGGAGAGTGAGGAATCAGAAGTTTTGAGCCCCATCTTTCTGTCATAATTTTCATTCTGCTATTTTGGATAGATGTCTAACGTTATTAATCTACCCATATTTGTCAAATCAGAGAGTCAGAAAGTAACTAGACATAGGTGGTCTTGGCAGTCATTTTCTGACTTAAAATTTTATTATTTTACATGAAAAGAACTGATTCAATGTAATTTGCATTGTTACTTATTAACAGTTGTGATTAAAATGTTGTTTGGGGAATTTTGATTGACTCAAAAGCAGTTTAGAGATTTATTTCATTCAAGTATATAATTACCTCATTGTTAGAGAGGCATGCAGAATAAAAACTATGCATGAAATTAATTCAGCCACCATGTAATAACTAAATTATTCCCATGCTCAGTGCTATGTTCCTGTTCCATAAATATTATGTGAACGACTGGCTAGATGGCTCAAAAGGGTTTGATTGACCACTTAATCATAATGAAATACTCTATAGTAATTGAATGGGGTGCAGCTTAGTTTTGGCAGGAAGAAGAGGTCTATTTGCCAATCAAATTGGCTTCTGTTTTATTACTTAACTTATTTTTAAGAGATCTCATTATTCAGGTGGACAAGAAATAACACTTTTCTTATAGTCAATCTAATGTTGACAGCACGTACTGATTATACTTGTCAAATGGACAAATGAATTCAATTGGGGCTGTCACTACCTGGAAAAGTAGTAGGCAGTTCTCAGGTTTAGGTTTGGTGAGATTTGAGCTACTATTCAACAGCCTACACCTATCACCAAGGCATGAATTGGTCCAGTTCAAATGACCTACAGGATCCTAATTGTAATTTTTACACATACTGGAGGAAGTAGCCTCTTTGGTTACTGAGAAACCAAGTATCTGGTTTCTGCTGAGTTTTTGCTGTTCCCTGTACCCTCATCCGGTCTCTCTTTGGTTCCCCATCCTTATGATTCCAGATAAATAAATATGTACACGCAGAATATGGTGAAGATAGAATTTATTACAAAATAATATGAGGTTCTCTCACAGATGAGAATGGACAATGACAATGATAATCATTGTGGAGGAAAAACTCTCATAGGGTGAGAGTGGATCATTGTGCCAAGCTGCCTGTTTAAGTAGATCTTAAACTTCTTAACAGCTCTGTCGCAGCTTCTAGGAAGACATTTTCCTGGTCAGTTGTTTGACAGGCTCATTCAGATTTACTCTTTTGTTGTTGTTGTTGTTATTATTACTTTTATTTATTTATTTATTTACAATCCAGTTGTTACCCTCCTCCCAGTCCTACCTCCCACAGTTCTTCATCCTATTCCTCCTCCACCATGTCTCCAATATGGTAACCCCCTAACTAGGCCTCCCCACTCCCCGGGTCCTCTTAAGAAAGTAGAGAGTGCCAGTGCTTTCTTCTGCAGGGTGTAGAGAGCACTGTGAGACTTAGGAATTAAACAGAATGACAAGTTTGAGAAAGCTGAAACAAGGTTCAAAAGCCTCTTCCCAAGTTTACATAATCAGCAAAGATTTGCTGGAGAGAGGAGATGCTCAGACCAGCCAAGCTGTTGGAAGATACTTCTGAACTAGACCTCTTGAGCTGCCTGAAAATCCTAGCAGGAATGCAGCTTTTATGGGTTCCAAATAGTGCTGTAGCATCTAGTCAGCAAGCTTTGACTAGACAGTTATCTTAAGATCTTTGAGACGACTGAGAATAAACTGGCTCCTAGAGTCAGAGCTAGGTCTCAGACCTCATTTGTTTGAGCAGTAATCAAAGTCCTGCAGTTTTAATTCCTGCTTTTACAAGATGCTGATTATGGGGAAAGACTGCAAACTCAATGATCTTAAAACCTTTTAGTAAATGATTATCTAGTTAGAGCTCCCAATGAGATACCAGAATACTCAACTCCATCATCTGCTTGCCAAATCCATCACTTTCCTGGCTTCCAGGAATCCCTAAGAATAATTAAAATTATCCCCTGATACCCTTCAGAGAATCTTGATGTTAAGCTAACCCTTTTGTGGATTTCAGTTTTAAAAAACAAAATAAATGACAATGAAGGTTCTCCACATTTTACCTTCCCATCTGAAGCTGGTCCTGAGGCAAGGGAACATTCCATCTGCCTAAATAAGAAGGGTGATATTTGAAAGACAAGACCAAACAAACATTTACAACAATACTGTCACTACCTCCATAGCCTGTGGTAACACTCGATCAAGGTGTTCCTTAAAACTGTCTCTCTTGATTTCATCTTTGCAAAATTATTTTGGCTAGGGATTGTGAAGTTGCCTGGAGACAAAGATCAAAATGTACACACCCATATAAATCTTATTTTAATATTCAGTTATTTGTTCACATATTATTTCATCAGGCAAGAACTATGTGACAATTAATAAATATGATATTTTAGGAAAGATGGTCCTTCAATAGAGCTACTAATACTATGTGAAAAGAGATAAATGGATAGCATAAATGCTAAGTGAGTATACAACATTGAAATTATTACTGGACAAAACCAGGACTGGGTTTTTCAGGTCCTCACTCCACTTTCACTCCTGTTTTTCATCTTGCCGCAAGGGCTTATAGCTCACTTGCAGGAGAAGTCGAATGAGCTAAGCTGTCAGGATACAAGCAACTAAATTTTACTTGACTGGAAATAATAGGAAACACTATTTCTTAGACACTGTGAGACAGCAAGGAGAGAAAAGTCAAACAAAGGCAATCAACGGATAGACCAGGATGCGAGGTTCTCTTCTTCACAGCTGGCTTTGTCATCTTCACACTCCCTGTAGGCTACCTGTTTATGGGTTCTTTTTGCTGCTGTTAGTTTCTCTTTTTTAACACCTTGAAGGTCCAAACTTTAGAGGAAAGCATAAGGAAGGTTCATAGACAACTAATGTGGCCTTTAACTTAAAGTTTGTAGCATGAAAGACCAAAACCTGAAGCCATTGTGTCCCCAGGTTAAAGTGTTGTGGATACGATTGATGTCTCAAATTATTCCTGGAGCTCCCTCAGGAAATATGTTGTGTTTGTCTTATTTCTGTCAGAGAATTCTCATTTGGCTTCAGAGAAGAAATTTTTTAGGTTCTAAGTATTACACAGATTCCCCAATATAGAATGCATTTCCAGATAGAAAATATTTAATTTCATGTGGCATAAATTACTTCCCAAGAACAAGACGTTCAAGTCTGATTAGACTGTGTTCTGACACCAGGCCAATTTTTTCTTAGATGATGAGAATATTTTTTATTAACATAATGCATCAACACTATGCTAGAGGCCATGACAAACACAATTAGGCAAAAGTCCACAAAAAGAATTATAGGGTATAGCTATAAAGAGTAACTACTACTTTTGCAGAAGATCCAAGTTTGGTTCCCAAGTTTGGATACACATGTCCAGTGCTTCAAAATTTCCTGTACCTTCAGTTCCAGGTGATCCAAAGCCCTTTTTTTGCCCTCAGGAGGCACCTGAACACATAAGGCATACACAGACAAAGTCATATGCACACACATGTACACATAAATAAAAATAATAAAAATAAATTTATAGGAATGAACAAATTTTAAAAGTCTAAACAACTCATACTGTCATCTTTACCTAGATTTCATTTTTAGCTAGCCCACATGTCACAGACAAAATGGCCTCACTAGAGCCTTCACAGGGCATCCAAACCACACCTTCCTCTCCAGTTAACCTGTAGTTGGTGGCTAAAAGGTTAAGATCCTTAAAATGGGAAAATTATCCCAAACAAATGGGAAGAACCATCCTAAACACAGGCATAGCTGACCTTTTGTAAAGGAGCTGATGGACAGAAGAACAAGGAATGGCCACAAAAGCGAAGATCACAGTGACATAGTGACAAGCCAAGGAATAGATTAGCCACCAACTCTGAACAGAGAGGAGACCTCCAGAAAGTACATAGCCCTGTTGGTATTTGATTTCTGCTGAGTGAAACTGATTATAGACTTGTATTCTGCAGAAACACTATGTGTTTGTACTATGTACATATATATGCCAGTTGATCCTTGGGGATAGAGAGTAAGAAGGTGTGGAAAATAACACAGATTCCAGGAGTCAAATGAGAAGCAGAAAGAGACTCTCTCTCTCTCTCTCTCTCTCTATATATATATATATATGCCATTAAGTTTGTGAAAATATGTTATAGTATCAACCTCAGCTTTCTGACTCACAGTGCTAGAAAAAAAATATAATCAGTTTATAACAGTTCTTATTGGTTTAGAAAGTCTCAACCTGTTCAAATTAAACAATCCTACTCCATACAGTAAATTCTGAAACAACTTCTCAAGTGGAATTTTGAATGGGGTGACACATTAACCTATCAGGACAGTTATGGTAAACATAGACTTGACCTTCACATGGTTTCCGCATCCCTTCCTACTCCTGTGTCATTCTACCTCTCTGTGTCCCCACCCCCTTCCATTTTGACTTTGTACGGATTCTTTGTGAAATTTCACATCATGTACTGTAAGCTCACTGATCTCCCCCATCACCCTCTGCCCTTGCATCCTCCCCATTAAAAGAAAAGAAAATATGAAAACATTATTAAAAAACAAAGAGCAAATCAAAACAAAATCCAGCCATCAGAGCTGTGGTGTACCACAGTGTGTTCCACAGATTTTTTTGTAAATATTTGTTGCAGTGAGATATTGTTCTGGCTGGAAGTGTCTGGCTTCTGCTGCACCATCAATATTGAATCCTCACTGGGACTCCTCTTGAATATCCTGTTGCTGCCCTGTGTCATAGAGTTCTTGCAGCTTTGGTTCTGCAGAGCTGAACTCTTGATTTGCTCAGCAGTTCACAAATAGGTTAGATTGTTGCCCTAGCCCTTGGCCCCGAATTGGTCCTTATGAATAGGGGGTAAAAAGGTGTGAAATCACAGCACTTAGAGGAGGCTCAAATCACAGGTCCTTTAACACAGCCAGGATGCCAGGATCTCAGGATCCCAATAGCTTGGTCACACCAGGATCTCAGGGTCCCAGAGGCAGCTTGACTCCCAGGAACTCTAACACACCCAGAATCTCAGGATCAGAGAGTCAGCTGGACTATGAGGAGCTCTGATACAACCAGAATTATAAGAAGGACAGGCTCCATTCAGATAGCCAGGGCCGGTAGCACTAGAGATATTCAGATGGTGGGAGGCAAGCATATGAAAATAAGCAACAGAAACCAAGGTTACATGGCATCATCAGAACCCAATTCTCACACCATAACAAGCCCTGGATATACCACCACCGGTGGGAAAAGCAAGACTTGGATCTAAAATTACTTTTCATGACAATGATAAAGGACTTTAAGCACCTGAAAAAAATGTTCAACATCTTTAATCATCAGGGAAATGCAGATCAAAACAACCCTGAGGTTCCACCTCACACCAGTCAGAATGGCTAAGGTCAAAAATTCAGGTAACAGTAGATGCTGGCAAGGAGGTGGAGAAAGAACACTCATCCATTGTTGGTGGGATTGCAAGCTGGTACAACCACTCTGCAAATAAGTCTGGTGGTTGCTAAGAAAATTAGACATAGTACTACCGGAAGATCCAGCAATACCTCTCCTAGGCATATACCCAGAAGATGTTCCAACTTGTAATAAGGACACATGCTCCACTATGTTCATAGCAGCCTTATTTATAATAGCCAGAAGCTGGAAAGAACCCAGATGTCCCTCAACAGAGGAATGGATACAGAAAATGTGGTACATTTACACAATGGAGTACTAGTCAGCAATTAAAAACAACGAATTTATGAAATTCTTAGGCAAATGGATGGATCTGGAGGATATCATCATGAGTGAGGTAACCCAACCACAAAAGAACACACATGATATTCACTCACTGATAAGTGGATATTAGCCCAGAAACTTAGAATACCCAAGTTACAATTTGCAAAATACATGAAACTCACCAAAAAGTAAGACCAAAGTGTGGATACTTCAATCCTTCTTAGAATGGGGGAACAAAATAGCCATGGAGGGAGTTACAGAGACAAGGTTAGGGGCTGAGACAGAAAAAAGGACCATCCACAGACTGCCCCACCTGGGGATCCATCCCATATACAACCACCAAACCCAGACACTATTGCATATGCCAGCAAAATTTTGCTGACAGGACCCTGATATAGCTATCTCTTGTGAGGCTCTGCCAGTGCCTGGCAAATACAGAAGTGGATTCTCACAGTCATCTATTGGATGGAACAGAGGGCCCCTAAAGAAGGAGCTAGAGAAAGTACACAAAGAGCTAAAGGAGTTGGCAACCCTATAAGAGGATCAACAATATGAACTAACCAGTACCCCACAGAACTGTGTCTTTAGTTGCATATGTAGCAGAGGATGGCCTAGTAGGCCATCAATGGAAGGAGAGGCCCTTGGTCGTGCAAAGATCATATGCCTCAGTACAGGGGAATGCCGAGGCCAGGAAGCAGGAGTGGGTGGGTTGGGGAGCAGGGCAGGGGAGGGTATAGGGGATTTTTGGGATAACATTTGAAATGTAAATGAAAAAAAATCTAATAAAAAAAAAGAAGGACATAAATAACTCCCTTAAAGAAATACAGGAGAACACAGGTAAACTGGTAGAACCCCTTAAAGAGGAAATACAAAAATCCATTAAAGAATTTCAGGAAAACACAAGCAAACAGGTGAAGGAAATGAACAAAACCATCCAAGATCTAAAAATGGAAATGTAAACAATAAAGAAATCACAAAGGAAGACAACCCTGGAGTGAGAAAGTCTAGGAAAGAGATCAGGAGTCATAGATGCAAGCATTACCAATAGAATACAGGAGATAGAAGAGAGAATCTTTGTGGCAGAAGATACCATAGAAAACTTTGACACAACAGTCAGAAAAAAATGCAAAATACAAAATGCTCCTATCCCTAAACATCCAGGAAACCCAGGACACAATAAGAAGACCAAACCTAAGGATAATAGGTATAGAAGAGTGAAGATTCCCAACTTAAAGGGCCAGTAAATATCCTCAACAAAATTACAGAAGAAAATTTCCC
Organism: Mus musculus; assembly: GCF_000001635.26. Classification (NCBI taxonomy): domain Eukaryota; kingdom Metazoa; phylum Chordata; class Mammalia; order Rodentia; family Muridae; genus Mus; species Mus musculus. The sequence continues at coordinate 67,992,783 of NC_000067.6, read as the reverse complement.
TAACCTAAAGAAAGAGATGACCATGAACATACAAGAATCCTACAGAACTCCAAATTGACTGGTCCAGAAAAGAAATTCTTCCTGTCACATAATAATCAAAAGATCAAGTGCATTACACAAAGAAAGAATACTAAAAGCAGTAAAGGGAAAAAGTCAAGTAACATATAAAGGCAGATCTATCAGAATTATACCAGACTTCTCACCAGGAAAGCTAGAAGATCCTGGGCAAATCTCAAACAGAACCTAAGAGAACATAAATGCCAGCCCAGACTACTATACCCAGAAAAATCTCAATCATAGACAGAGAAACCAAGATATTCCATGACAAAACCAAATTTATACAATATCTTTCCACAAATCCAGCCCTAAAAAGGATGATAGATGGAAAACACCAACACAAGGAGGGAAAGCACACCCAAGAAAAAGCAAGAAAGCAACCTTTCAATAAACCTAAAAGAAGGTAGCCACATAAACATAATTCCACCTCTATAATAACAAAAATAACAGGAAGTAACAATCACTTTTCCTTAATATCTCTTAACATCAATGGACTCAATTCCTCAATAAAAAGATATAAATTAACAGACTGTATTTGAAAACAGGACCCAACATTTTGCTTCATACAGGAAATGCACCTCAGTGACAAAGACAGACACTAACTCAGAGTAAAAGGCTGGAAAACAATTTCCCAAGCAAATGGTACCAAAAACCAAGCTGGAGTAGTCATTCTAATATCGAATAAAATCAACTTTCAACTAAAAGTTATCAAAAAGGATAAGATGGAAACTTCATACTGCTCAAAGGAGAAATCCACCAATTTGAACTCTCAATTCTGAACATCTACGATCAAAATGCAAGGACAACCACATTCATAAGAGACTTTACTAAAGCTCAAAGAACATATCATAACCCACACCATAATAATGGGAGACTTCAATACTCCTCTTCAGCAATGGACAGATCATGGAAACAGAAACTAAACAGAGACACAGTAAAACTAACAGAAGTTATGAAACAAATGGATCTTGCAGATATTTATAGGACATTTCATCTTAAAGCAAAAGAATATACCTTCTTCTCAGCACCTTATGGTACCTACTCCAAAACTGACCATAAAATTGGTCACAAAACAGGCCTCAACAGATGCAAGAAGATGGAAATAATCACAAACACTCTATTAGATCACCATGGATTAAGGCTACTCTTAAATTCCAACAAAAACAGTGGGAAACACACATACACATGAAAGTTGACACACTGCTCTACTCAATGATAACTTGGTCAAGGAAGAAATAAAGAAATTAAAGACTTTCTAGAATTTAATGAAAATGAAGACACATCATACCAAAACCTATGGGACACAATGAAAGCAGTGTTAAGAGGAAAACTCATAGCTCTAAGTGCCTCCAAAAAGAAACTGGAAGGAGCTTATACAAGCAGCTTGATAGCACATCTGAAAGCTCTAGAACAAAAAGAAGCAAATACACACAAAAGGAGTAGATGGAAGGAAATACTCAAACTCAGGACAGAAATCAAACAAATTGAAGCAAAAAGAACTATAAGAAGAAACAACAAAACCAGGAGCTGGTTCTTTGAGAAAAATCAACATAATAGATAAACCCTTAGCCACACTAACCAGAGGGCACAGAGACAGTATCCAAACTAATAAAATCAGAAATGAAAAAGGAGGTATAACAAGTGGAAACTGTGGAAATCCAAAAAATCATCAGATCCTACTACAAAAGTTTTAACTCAACTAAATTGGAAAACCTTGGTGAAATGAACAATTTCCTAGACACATACCAGGCACCAAAGTTAAAACAGGATCAGATAAACCATCTAAACAGTCCCATAACCCCTAAAGAAATAGAAGTAGTCATTAATAGTCTCCCAACCAAAAAAAAAAAAAAAAAAAAAAAAAAAAGAAAGAAAAAAAGAAAAAGAAAAAAAAAAATCCAGGACCAGATGGGTTTAGTGGAGAATTCTATTAGACCTTTAAAGAAGACTTAATACCAATACTCTTCAAACTATTCCACAAAATAGAAGGAGAAGGAACATTACCCAATTCGTTCTATGAAGCCACAATTATGAAGCCACAATTATGCTTATACCTAAACCACACAAAGACCCAACAATGAAAGAGTACTTCAGACCAACCTCCCTTATGAACATTGATGGAAAAATACTCAATAAAATTCTTGCCAACCGATTCCAAGAGCACATTAAAACAATCATTCACCACAATCAAGTAGGTTTCATCCCAGGGATGCAGGGATAGTTCAATATACGAAAATCCATCAACATAATCCACTACATAAACAAACTCAAAGGAAAAAAAACACATGATCATTTCATTAGATGATGAAAAATCATTTGATCAAACTCAGCATCCTTTCATGTTAAAAGTCTTGGAAAGATCGGGAATTCAAGGACCATACTTAAACATAGTAAAATTAATATACAGCAAACCAATAGCCAGCATCAAACTAAATGGAGAGAAACTTGAAGCAATCCCACTAAAGTCAGGGACTAGACAAGGCTGCCCACTCTCCCTATCTATTCACCATAGTACTAGAAGTTCTAGCTAGAGCTATTAGACAACAAAACGAAGTTAAAGGGATACACATTGAAAAGGAAGAAGTCAAAATATCGCTATTTGCATATGATATGATTGTATAATTAAGTTACCCCAAAAATTCCACTAGAGAACTCCTAAAGCTAATAAACAACTTCAGCAAAGTGACTGGATATAAAATTAACTCAAACAAATCCGAAGCCTTCATCTACAAAAAGGATAAACAGGCTGAGTAAGAAATTAGGGAAACAACACCCTTCACAATAGTCACAAATAATAGTACATACCTTGGTGTGACTATAACCGAGCAAGTGAAAGATCTCTATGACAATAATTTCATGTCTCTTAAGAAGCAGCTCCTGCATTGTGCTGGTAGTCACATTTGTTGGTAAAGTTTCATCAGCATACAACTTAGTAGCTGTTAAAATATTAAATCTCCAGAGCAATAGGCTGATGATTATGCCTCCAGAACATTCCATGAAAATATTTGCACATAAGTATTAAAAGATATGTGATAATAATAATTAAAAAAGAATGAAATCAAAGAGCATCTCAAAAGATGGGAAGATCTCCCATGCTCATGGATTGACGGGATTAATATAATAAAAATGGCCATCCTGCCCAAAACAATCTACAGATTCAATTCAATGCCCCTCAAAGTTATAAATCAATTCTTCATAGAGTTAGAAAGAGCAATTTGCAAATTCATTTGGATAAAACACCCAGGATAGCAAAAACCATTCTCAACAATAAAAGAACTTCTGAGGGATCACTATCCCTGACCTCAAACTGTATTATAGAGAAATAGTGATAAAAACAAACAAAAAGAAAAAAAAACCCTGTAAGGTGTTGGTACAGAGACAGGCAGGAAGATCAATGGAATAGAATGGAAGACCCAGAAATGAACCCACACATATGGTCACTTGATTTTTGACAAAGGAGCTAAAACCATTCAGTGGAAAAAAAGACAGCATTTTTAACAAATGGTGCTGGTCCAACTGGTGGTCAGCATGTAGAAGAATGCAAATTGACCCATTCTTATCTCCTTGTACAAAGTTCAAGTCCACCTGGATCAAGGACCTCCACATAAAACCAGATACACTGAAACTTATAGAGGAAAAAGCAGGGAAGAGCTTCGAACACATATGGGCACAGAGGAAAAATTCCTGGTTAGAACACCAATGACTTATGCTCTAAGATCAACTATGACATATGGGACCTCATAAAATTACAAAGCTTCTGTAAGTCAAAGGACACTGTCAATAGGACAAAAAAGCAACCAACAGATTGGGAAAAAATCTTTACCAATCCTACACTTGATAGAGGGTTAATATTCAATATATACAAAGAACTCAAGAAGTTAGACTCCAGAAAATCAAATAGCTCTATTAAAAAATGGGGTACAGAGCTAAAGAAAGAATTTTCAACTGAGGAATATCGAATGGCCAAGAAACACTTTAAGAAATGTTCAAGATTCTTAGTCATCAGAGAAATACAAATGAAAACAACCCTAAGCTTCTACCTCAAAATGGCTAAAATAAAAAACTCAGGTGACAGCAGATGCTGGCAAGGATGTGGAGAAAAAGAAACACTCCTACATGGCTGGTGGGATTGTAAGGTGGTACAATCACTCTGGAAATCAGTTTGGTGGTGCCTCAGAAAATTGGACATAATCCTATCTTAAGAATGAGCTATACCATTCCTTGGCATATACCCAGAAGATGCTCCAACATGTAATAAAGACACATGCCCCACTATGTTCATAGAAACCTTATTTATAATAGCCAGAAGCTGTAAAGAACACAGATGTCCCTCAACAGAGGAATGGGTACAGAAAAATGTGGTACATTCACACAATGGAGTACTATTCAGCTATAAAAAATGAATGCATGAAATTCTTAGGCAGATGGATAGAACTAAACAACATCATCCTGAGTGAGGTAACCCAATCACAAAAGAGCACCCATGGTATGTACTCACTGCTAAGTGGATATTAGCCCCAAAGCTCCAAATAAACAAGATAGAATTCCCAGACCCCCATTAAGCTCAAGAAGAAGGAAAACCGAAGTGTGGGTGCTTTGGTCCTTCTTAGAAGGAGAACAAAATACTCACAGGAGCAAATATGGAGATAAAGTGTAGAGCAGAGACTGAAGAAAAGTTCATGCAGAGACTGTCCCACCTGGGGATTCATCCCATATACAGTTACCAAATCCAGACACTATTGTGGATGCCAAGAAGTGCATGCTGAAAGGAGCCTAATATGGCTTTCTCCTAAGAGAAACTGCCAGAGCCTAACAAATACAGAGACAGATGATCACAGCCAACCATTGGACTGAGCAGAGGGTCCCCAGTAGAGGAGTTAGGAAAGGACTGAAGGAGTCGAAGGGGATTGCAACCTCACAGGAAGAACAAAAGTTCTTCACTCCCCAAGAGCTCCCAGGGACTAAGCCATCAACAAAGGAGTACACATGGCTCCAGCTGCACAGGTTGCAAAGGATGGCCTTGTCAGGCATCAATGGGAGGAGAGGTCCTTGGCCTTATGAAGGCTGGATAGATGTGCCAGTGTAGGAGAACTGAGGGCAGGGAGGTGGAAGTGGTTGGTTGGGTAGAGGAACACCCTCATAGAAGCAGGAGGAAGAAGAATGGGATAAGGGGTTCATGGTGGGAGGGGACTGGGAAAGGGGATAACATTTGTAATGTAAATAAAGAAAATATCCAATTAAAAAAAAAAACCTAACAGAAGGTGTGGAAACAATGACACAGATTCCAAGAGCCAGATGAGAAGCAGAAGCATACCCGTTTGCTATAGTGGAGAGTGCCTTTATACCCTCCATACATATACCCCCTAAGTCAGTAACTGCTTGGCCTGCACAGCTGGCACCAGCCAATTAGCTGCCCAGGTCACTTGCTCTGTCTTTGCTCATCTTCAGGTGTGAGGCAGGTTCCAGGGTTAGTGCATGTGGCAATACCTGCTGCTCATGCGTGGGCCATTGTGGCCTGCTAGTCAGAACATGCTGATTCACTTGCTCTACACTAGATTTTGGAGTGGGCCAATTCTAAGCCCTGGATCTGGACCTGTGTGGTAGCCAAGATGACCAGACCAGCAGTTTTGATTATCTCTCCTGCCTGCACTGCATGGCAACTAATGGGCAGAGTTGGTTTTCCTAAATCCAGGACCAGCTCTAGTGTATTGCTAAGTCAAGGTACTTGGGGCAGTTCTCCTTCCCCAGTGCTCAAGCCATCATGGCCAGCAGCAATCCAGCTCTGCTACTTTGAGGGACAGGGCCAGCTCTTCTAAAAGCTACCACCAGAGAAAGGTGGAGGCAGTTCAGCAAAGCCCTGGGACATCAACATGGCCCCAGGTGGCAGCCCAGACCAGGAAGGTCCATATGTCTTTTGGTGGTAACATGAGCCATGGACATCCACACAGACTGCTGCTGCTGCAGGGCCATGCCAGATATGATGGCATGGGCAGAATATCATCATGGCCTCAGGTGACAGGATACTTATATCAGTCTGTTCATCACTGCCCTCATATCTCCAGTTTTGCCTCTATTAGTGCAAAAAACGACTTCTCTTTGGCTCCCATGACTCTACTACATACTGGCTCACTATGGTGGTACCCTCATGGCAGCAGATGGGCCTCTCTGGCCAAATTCTTTTACGTATGAATTGTGCTGAACCTTAGCTTCTATCCTTCTAGCCCACTTTTCTGTAAATAAAACACTAAATCAGTGGCCCAAGTAGAAAACTAGTTATGTGATTTTTGCACCGCCTATCTGTTTACTTCATGTTGGATGAAGGATGGTGTTGGAAATTCCTTGTGCAGGCACTTGATTGAGGTGAGGCCCTTTTACTAGATTAGATCCCAGCTGGTAGGGAAATGTATTAGCATGGCCATTCATGCATTACTTTCTTTGCTGTGGAAGAACACAAAGCAGTTTTATGTGTTCAGTGACTACTTCTACCATCCTAACAGGGAGGGGTTTTGTGTTTTCCAAACTCCAAGGATTTTGGCACCCAGCTATCTTCTTAGATGTTGTGAAAGTCTACATTAATCTTATGTTTGTGATAGGGAAAAAGAAAGTTTTCTCTTAGTCTAACAAAATATCAGAAAAATGGATTGTGTTTGTGGCTCAGCATTGAAGAATGTTTGAAGACCATGAATATTTTCACAAACAGTTGGAGAGATAGTAAGATATCTAGGGAATATGAACATACATAAGTGTCAGGGGGCCTGGGCAATGGCTTGAGCACTGGCATTGTTTCCACTGTCAGATAACAGTATAGAGTTCGGGGAACCATTGAATACTGGATATTAAAGATCCGTATAAGTTTAAGTAATGAGCCCACATGGCCTTATGTATGGATTGTAACAGAGGTTTTATTCATATGCAAAAGCTATAATAATAGCTCATGAAAGGTTTGCTCTGTAGAAACATCTTCATCACTTGGAATTGTCTTTGAAGACTGACAGCAAATATCAGAGCAACAAGAGATAGATGTGAAATATGTCACGTGCTTCTATGTCTAGATGCAAGGTCATCTCTGCTCCTCTATATTAGCAGCTCCATGGCTAGCAAGTGACTTACTTTCCATTTCCTGCAAAGTGTATGCTGGTACCGTGTGGTCTAAATGTTTTGCTCAAAAAGCCACGAAGCCAGTGCTGGTATAACCTTAGTACTACTGGAGGGGAAATGTTTTCATGGTCTTTTGTTTTCACACATTACAAACAAAAGAACTTCACAAATTTTCCTTATTATTATTCATCTCCTTGCAGAACCAAGTACACAACTGGAGAGTGGGCAGCAGAACAAACCAGCATCTCCCACTGTGACTAGCAAATAAAGTTATCATTTTGCAACCTGCACCTTACCATTCTTCAACTCCAAAATGAAGCCAGCATGGCTGTATTCTAAATTATAACTGTATAAGGTAAAATTATTTTTGAATGAGTGCTATGTATAATTCTCTGAAACAACAACAGTAACAACACACACACATACACCTTTAATGCTGAAGAAGCAATTACATTGTACCATAACCTTAAAGGAGACACTGTTATGTGATGAAGCTTTAGATTATCACGCGAAAAATAAAAGCAACAAGGATGATGTCCTTATTAGCTGATAAAATCCAAGGTGAACCTGGGCCCATTTTCTTCCATTATTACTTCATGACAAATATCTTTACCCCATGAGAGAGCAGCAGGTGCTGTCCTAGACTGGTGAGAACTTGACAGGTTCTTCTTTGATCTTCTTCTCTTTACTGGGACCAAAGCTCATGCCAGTGGGTGGTGAGAGAAATGACAGCAAGGTCCTCCAGCAGTTGAGTCTTAAGAAGTGATTCCACGGTCAGTGGGGAAGCCAAGACCTGCTTTCATTAATAAAAACTCAGATCGACTTGAAAAAAATCTGTCTTCTGTTGCTATCACAATGAACTCAGTGTGATCCACATATAACTTTTTTTCTGTCTGTCTCCTTGGTTCATTTGTTGGACCGATAAATTAATGAAAAAGGCATAATTGAATACCGTGATGTTTTCTAACATTGCAGAGATCAGAAAGAGGAAAAATAAGAAATTTATCACTTATACTTGTGGTTTTCAACCTGTGGGTTGCGACTATTTTGGGGGTCACATATCAGACATTTGACATATCACATAATTACAATATGATTTATAATAGTAGCAAAAATACAGTTATGAGGTAGCGATGAGATGGTTAGGGATCATCACAACATGAGGAACTATATGAAAGGGTCACAGACTTAGGGAGGCTAAATACACTGACTTAAACCGTCAGATTTACAATGATAAGGGATTGCCAAGGCCACACCACCACCAAAAACAGCTCATTTCAAAGAGCTAGTTTACCTTTGATTGAATATGAATGAACATAGCCCAGGAACACAAATTTAAGTTGTTTTAAATATATGCCGTAATATGGTAATCATTTCATAAAGTTTTTACATCAATGAGCAAAGAAAATCATTAAACAAACACTTTTCAAAAAGACACTGGTGGAAAAGTCAACTGGCTTCTGGCAAAACCTGGAAAACTCTGCTATATCTCAGATGCAATTCCATAGCACTTTCACCCTTTGGGTTGGTAGAAGCTTGGGGTCTGTGTTTTGCACAGAAGTAGGCAACAAGTTGCTGTTTTGGAAGTTAGCAAAGCCTAAGGTAATTTGACTCTTAATCAATAGTACTTGGGCTCTCTGCCACTGTTGACACACTACCAGTCAATCAGCCTTGCTGGGTGTTTATCACAGGTGTGAGATTTCATCCTTCGAGCTTCGGTTGACAAGATTTACTTCTTGCAATTATGAAAATGTGTCAAATAAAATACAATTCTTAGATGAAAAATGTAACACTTCTGTTTCTTAACTGGAGCAGACCCCAATAATACCAAATACCAAAAATTATTTGAGTCCATTGTTTTTCAAAAATGGGAAAAAATAAAACAAACAAACAAACAAAAAAACCCAGACACCTCCCTTATTTTTTTTTATTATGGGAAATGGCTTTCTGGTGAGAATTACCCTTTCCTATATGACTTAAAGCTATGGTTTGGATGTATTCTGTAAAAGTCCATTTGTTGAAAATTTAATTGCTGAATTTGTCATTGTCTTAGTAAGAGTTCTATTGCTGTGAAGAGGTACCATGACCATGACCATGGGAACTGTTATAAAAGAAAGCATTTAATTGAAGTTTTGGTCCATTGTCTATCATGATGGGGGACATGGCAAGAAGCATGGCATCAAGAAGGCAGACTTGGTGCTGGAGAAGTATCTGAGAGTTCTATATTTGGATCCACAAGCAGCAGGAAGAGAGAGCACCTCAAAGCTCAGGGTCCCCCCAAACCCCATGCAGTGACATACTTCCTCCAACAGGCCACACCTCCCCCAACACCTCTACATCTCCAGATCCTTCTCAATTAGTGCCACTCCTGAGGACTAGGTGTTCAAATATATAAGCCTGTGGGAGCCATTCTTCTGCAAACTACCACAGTGGTATGAAGATTTGGGAGGCGATTTGTGTTTGATTACATCATAAAGGCAGAGATATCAGGATCAGACAATTGGCTTTATAAGAAGAGAAAGAGAAACCTGAGTCTATTTCCACCCCTCCCTGGGTGGTCCCTTTGACAATCATGATCTGACCTGAGAGGGCATTTCTTTGCCCCTGTGAAATAAAATCCTTTTGTTACCATTTCCCTAGTCTATAATATTCTGTCCTGACAGCCCAGAAAAGGACTAACACTTAGGTAAAGCTCATAAGAAGAGCCTTCTTATTACCTATGACAAGACCAGATAACTAGCAGCCAGATTCCTAGCATGCCTCATGAATGATTAATTTCCCCATTTATTTGCAATAGATTCTCTACCATCAGTTCTACTCATACTAAATCTCCATTCCTTTCTGTTTCTGGCTTTTGTTGCTGCTTGTTCTGACACCCTCACGGGTCAGCTAATATTTGTACTCACTCATTTACATGAAGTTTTCAGTGGCTTGAGAAATTAAGCCACATTTAGTCTGCTGAACTTTAGCAAGTATTTATGAATTTTTAATTTATATTGATTTTTATTTCTCCCTCAAGCACTTCAAGAGGCATAATAACAGAAAATGTACCATTTAAAAGTGGGGGGCGTCTGATCAAAATCTCTGACACCCTGTTGATGTTGAATTCTTATAGCAATAGAGAACAAAGCAATGCATCTCAATTCTGAGTTAACTACCATTTCCTTCCCTGTATTAATAGTTTTATCTTTCACCTGTGAATTAACCTCTAAAATAAATGCTTTAGGGATCTTAGTATTTCCTTCAAATACATAATGATAGTTGTTACTAATAGGTCCTTGCAGCCATCAAGCACAATAAATTATCAGCAGTCTTTGCTTCTTTTCTAGAAAGGAGGATGACAGACAGCCTTGGTGGTCATCATAATCTGTGCTGTAAATTTCTCACCAGCCATGGTAATAAGGACAGAAAGAAAATAAGAAAATCAGTGCAGATATAAGGCAAGATATGGATTAATGATAATATAGTACAGAAGACAGAAGACCTAAATGTATAAGAATGGAAAAAATCTATATATGTGCATCTGTATGTGAGTGTACAGTAGATGTGCATCTGTGAATATACATACATAATTTGCCTCCCTCTTAGCTTAAGGTTATAATCATTTATTGTTTTTAGACAATGTTAATTCTACCAGTTGTAGTAAGATTACTACTACAATTTTAAGCAAAGTTTGAAGCAAGCTTAATTAAATCCTGATGAGGTTGATGGACTCTGGCCAGCTCCATGTCAGGGCTCCCAGGAAATGGCCGTGAGTCTGTTGGACTCTGGTCAGCTCCATGTAAGGGCTCCCAGGAAATGGCCGTGAGTCTGATGGACTCTGGTCAGCTCCATGTCAGGGTTCCCAGGAAATGGCCGTGAGTCTGATGGACTCTGGTCAGCTCCATGTAAGGGCTCCCAGGAAATGGCCGTGAGTCTGATGGACTCTGGTCGCTCCATGTCAGGGTTCCCAGGAAATGGCCATGAGTCTGATGGACTCTGATCAGCTCTATGTCAGGGTTCCCAGGAAATGGCCGTGAGTCATGTTTTGCATAGGCTTAAAGAGAACATAACTACATCAGCTCCAATCAGGGACAAATGTATATCCTGATGTAGTACTTCCTGCTTACACTCTCCAGCATACATCCAATCAGGGACAGACATACATCCTGACATATTTCAAGCTTATTTCCTTCTACCTACAAATGACCAAGCATTTCTAGTGCAGATGGGTCAAGCAAACATAAGATAAACAGAAACTGATTATCAACTGCAAACAGATCTCTTAACCTGCAAGGTTTATTTTTCCTGTTTTGGTCTCACAATAACTCTACCAGTTTGCACTTAAAATCCCTATTTGAATATACAGGTAAAACTAGAACACTCACTTCTTTCTTAGTATAACACAAAGGCAAACTCTAGAGATGATTTACACATTTGATTTATTACTGCAAAGTATGCATCTGTCAAGTTATCCATTTCCTTCAGTAGTTACATGTAGAATAAATCTATTTGCTCAATGATAAAGAATATTAACGAAGAATTTAGAAAATTAATCCAATTAGTTTCTTTTTTCTTGCTCCAAAAAAAAAAAAAATCCAAAACAAAAATAAAAACAACAAACAACAACAGAGGACACCAAACCAACCACCATGACCAAGGCAACTTATAAAATTATTTAATTGGGGGCTTGTTTCCAATTGCAGAGGGTAAGTTCACAGCCTTCATTGTGGGGAAGAGGGCAGCAGACATGAAGGAAGGCATGGTGCTGGAGCAGTAGCTATGTGCTCACATCCTGGTCTGGTGCTATACATAGGCTTGCTGTAGGCTTTTGAAGCGGCAAAGTCCACCTTCAGTAAACTGGGAATCAAGAGTTCAAACATTCATACTTCATTTTAAGTTCATTCTTACCATTTGCTCTTTTATATCTCAAGCACCATGTAAGAAATTGAGCTAAATCAAAGGCAGCACATATATTATTTGCTTACAAAAATAAATTAAAAATGTCATAATTTATAAGAATTAAATATGAATGATTAGTATGGCAGAAAACTGGAATGATGATGGTTGAGAATGTGATAGAAAATAGTATTTGGAAACCAACTTGTCCTCCCAACCTGGTTTCTCTATTTTTTTTTCTTTTTGGTGAGATTGAATCTCTCTCTGTTTTTAATTAGATGTGTTTTTATTTACATTTCAAATGTTATCCCCTTTCCTAGTTTCCCCTGTGAAAATCCCCTATTCCCTCCCCTCTCTCCTTGCCCAACAACCCACCCACTCCCTCATCCTGGCCCTGGCATTCACCTATACTTGGTCATAGAACCTTCACAGAACCAAGGGCCTCTCCTCCCATTGATGACCAACTAGGCATCTTCTGCTACATATGCAGCTAGAGCCATGAGTCCCACCATGTGTTTTCTTGGATTGGTGGTTTACTGCTTAGTTCGTATTGTTGTTCCTCCTATAGGGCTGCAACCACCTTCAGCTCCCTGGGTACTTTCTCTAGCTCCTCCATTGGAGACCCTATGCTCTGTCCAATGAATGGATGGCTGTGAGTATCCACTTCTGTATTTGTCAGGCACCGGCAGAGCCTCTCAGGAGACAGCTATATCAGGCTCCCATCAGCAAGCTCTTGTTGGCATCTACCATAGTGTCTGGATTTGGTGGTTGATTATGGTATGGATCCCTGGGTGGAGCAGTCTCTGGATAGTCATTCCTTCAGTCTCTGCTCTGAACTTTGTCTCTGTAACTTCTTCCATGGGTATTTTGTTCCCCCTTCTAAGAAGGATCTAAGTATCCACACTTTGATCTTCCTTCTTCTTGAGTTTCATGTGTTTTGCAAATTGTATCTCTATTCTTAATAGAATCTAATTTCACTGAACAATAGCAGCCAGAATCATTTCATAGACAAAGCTCCCTAAGATGGCATCTGGAAAGATGGTTACTAAGTTTTGTGAATAACAGTTAGGAGAAAATACATGTAGCCCCAGTTATTGAAGCTTTACTGTTATGAGTAGAAAGAAGCACACACACACACACACACACACACACACACACACACACACACACACATACACACACACACACACACACACACACACACACACACACACCTTTGCTTTGGATCACAGGGAAGGCTGAAGATGACAAATTGCTGGCGCCTGCTTCTGGTACAGAAAACTACTTCTACACTGAAAATAATTTTCAGAGGTCAATGACAATACCTGCCTCTCCCTACCAAAGTGATGCCACTCTGGAACACTAGTGATGGAATGGATATCTTTCTTTACTCATAACAAGAAAGACAAGAAAAAAAAACAGGCTCCTAATATCTGGTGCGATATATTATGTTTGCATTGGGTTTTCACCTGGGAACTAGAAGTTTTAAGTTCAAGCCAAGAGAATGGTTTTTATTTATTTTGGAGGATATCCCCATGTGAAGCCTGTGATTTATTTTGAAAAGTAAAATCTACAAAAATTTGGTGAGAGGAAATTTAGATGATGTTGTATAAGTCTGATTAATAACAAGCATAGATCTCAACACCCTGTCTGAGCCCAGCTACATACCTAACATAAACATGCATTACTGATGTCACCACAATGTAACATGGAAAGTGTAAAGTTCTACTCTTTTCCTTTTTGCAAATATACATGGTTCATGCAATGTGTGGTTCAAACCTGCGCCTTGTGTATGCTAGACAAGCACACTACCTACAGAACTGTAGCCCTAGACTGTAAGTTTTAACTTCTACAATTCTGGAAAAGAAATAATTATTTTTTCTTAACAGGTAACGCTTGTCTCAGCTTGGAAGAATTTGAGTCAAGATGTGGCGATTTCTTATTTATCACTGTCTAACTATTTATTCCAAAATGTAGAAGCTTAAAACAACTAACAAGTAGTTACTCTTGTAGTTCTGAGACTCAGAAAAGGTAGGTACTGTTAATTCGAGGTTTTGGTTGAGAAATGGATTATGACTGCACTCATCTGGAGGATGGGTTGGGTAGGGGATTCACTTTCATGCTGACAAGAGCTCTCTGCACATGGCCTTCTCCATGTGATGTGTTTGTGGTTTAGCCACTGGCTTCCTTGAGAATGAGTGATCTTAGAAGGAGAAGAAGAGGAAGTGATCAGTACAGAAGTCATGGCATGTTTTATAATTATATCTTAAGGGCAGCATACCTGGTGTCTGCCAATACTGTCATCATATAGAAGGGCTATGCAGTGCCATCATCAAGGAGACAGTGATCACTCAGTCCATCTTGTGGGTGGGTTGACTACAAATCAAAGGGAGACTGGAGTGGTGACAGTCAAGTTCTTTAACTGTTGCTAGAATGGTGATCAGGAGATTTTTTTAAAATATTAAATGAATATAATAACTTGAATGGGAGAGAATGAGGAGAGGGGGGTCCACACTAACCTCGAGTTTATCACTCTGCTCCCTTACCAATGTCATTAACCACAAAACAGACACTAAGCAGGAGACGCTGGAGCTGGAGTTTTGCTTGTCCTTTTTTCCAGGTGTGGAGGTGAATCTTCTAGATGGAGTCACGTGGCAGGCATACCAGTACCCCCCCACCTCCGCCTCAGGACTTCCTACATTCTTCTCACCTCGTGAAAGCTCCCTCAAAGTCTTTGTTTTTATGAATACCAGAGTATCTGCAAAAGCAGAGCATGAGTCTCAGTAGCATTTAGATAACTGGGCTATAAAAGAGTAATTAAAGATGTTCTGGGTAAATCGATATGGAGATATAGTGCACAGGTTATTGAATATGAGAAGGGAGGAATTTGTAGCAAAATTTAATTACACAGAGGTCAAGAATTTATATTATCTGTGTCATTCAGGAGGAAGGATGAACCTGAGGGAATATGTCAAGGAACCAGTTATTTGAAAGGAAAATGATAGAAGAGAAAGAAAAGGTTATGGTCCAAAAGGTAGGTGTGTGTGTGTGTGTGTGTGTGTGTGTGTGTGTGTGTGCGCGTGTGTGTGTGTGTATGTATGTATGTATGTGTGAGTGTGTGTATGTGTGAGTGTGTGTGTGTGTGTGTGTGTGTGTGTGTGTGATCCATACCCATACATGTTTAAAGGACAAATATATAAAATTACACCAGATAGTTAAATAAGTTCAAATTTCAGAAGAATACTTTTAAAAAAAGGAAGAAGAATGCTAGAATTTTATTTGTCTAATTTGTTACTTTAGAGTCTGATAACTGAACGGCAACTTAATGAAAGGCGTGGTGCCCACTGGTATTGGAGCCCGAGAAACGGATTTCTAAGTTTTTCCACTTACTAGATGCGTGGTATCCAAGAACATTATTGTTCGCATTACAGTTGTGCATTTTAAGTGCTAAGCATCACGTATCCATTCCTAAATAAATGGAACATGGTGAGCACATGCAAAGGTCACACAGGCATGTTTCAGAATGGGGAAGATGAGAGCCTTCGCTTACCTGCTTCTGACAGCAGGAGAGATGCTCGCTGCATTGCTCATTTACTGATTTTTACAACTTAGAATCTCTTTATGCCTTTCAGTGACACAAATTGGAATGTTACAATCCCCTCCCATTCGGCTTACAGATTAATACAGAAAAAGAAACTAATGGTGTGGTATGGAGTGAGGGGTGGGTTTTCTCTTGGTTTTCTGTTTTATTACCCATCATAAGAGGTTTTTAATCCATAATTCATAACCAGGAGCAATAACATAAAAATCAATAAGCAAGGAGTTAGGGTCTGTCAGCCTTTCCAAAGAATTTAAGATTTTTTTTTTCATTTCTAGTTTAGAAAATGCCATGTGAAGGCTAAATCAATTCAGGCAGCCATGTGATGGTCTTTGCGGTAGAAGCTGAGGGAAAAGACAGAAATGTGCTCTCCTTAGACTAGGACACGACGGGAAAATCCACATGTGCACAAATATTCCCTTTTATTCCTAAGTGGGCTGATCTTCGTTTTCTCTGTTAGTTGTTAATGTAACATCCTTGCAGAGTTATAGCTGATAGCTAATTGTGATGTAGTCGCTTCCTTCCAGGGGTGCTTATAACATCTCTCCGGTCTCTGAAACCTGGTTTAGAAGCAGTCTTGTGGTTCAGTTCTAAGGCACTGTGATAACTTAATCCACACCTTCAAGCACCTCCCTCCAAGGTTTGCTCAACTCCAAAGACTGTTTGCATTTCATTTACAGAATTATTGAGAAAATTAAGTCACAGAGAACTCAGTGTGATTAAAGAAATCACTTTGTGTTTCAGGATGCCCACTAGGGACTTTTTTTTTTCCGTTTGCCTGTCTCTCATAGTGGTCAAGTTGTACTTCTGTCTCTTGAAAACCAAGGTGATCTTGTATAAACACATCTCATCAGGGGTGAGGTGAGACAGGAGAGAAGGCCAGAGGGCCAGGAGAGTGAATGGAAGCCTGCAGCCAGCAGGGATCAGGTGGCAATTTAAGACCCATTCCATGGGCAAGAACACTATTAATGATACTCTGTTATGTTTGCAGCCAGGAGTCTAGCACAACCGTCATCTGAGAGGTTCTACCCACCATCTGACTGAAACAGATGCAAAGACCTGTAGCAAAACACTGGATGGAGCTTGGAGACTCTTAGAAGAGTTGGGGGAAGGATTGAGGGTCCTGAAGGGGATAGGAACTCCCTAGAAAGACTAGCAGAGTCAGCTAACCTGGAATCTTGGAGACTCTCAGAGACTGAGCCACCAACCGAAGAACATCCATAGGCTGAAGCAAGGCCCCAGGCACATATGTAGTAGATGTGCAGCTCAGTGTTTATGTGGATCCCCCAATAACTGGAACTGAGGTTGTATCTAAAACTCTTGTCTGTTTGTGGAATCCATTCCCCTAACCTGGCTGCCTTTTCTGGCCTCAGTGTCAGTCCAACTGTGAAGAGACTTGATGTGCCAGTGTTGGGGGATACTGGGATGGGGGGGGGCATTCTCTCAGAGGATAAGTGGAGTGGGGAAGCACTGTGCAAGGGGGATCCAGGCAGGGGGTGGGGCAGTGATTCGGATGTAAAATGAATTAATGTATTAATTAAAAATACACCTTACCAGGAAAGCATACATCATGCAAGACATATGTGACTGTCCTAAAAGATAATGTAGGAAGCTTTGTAAATTGCAAATTTAATAATTTGGGTGAAATCTCAGCACTTGGGGAGATGCAAAGAGAAGGATAAGGAGTTCAAGGCCAGCCTGAGCTGAATGAGGCGATACTCAAAACAAATAACCTTAGACAAGTATGTACTGACTGGTAAATAGATTTTTGATTAGATTTAAATAGAACAATATTACATTTGGAAGCCACTTTAACTGCTTGTTATAATCTTTGTGTTAGTATATTTTTACAATGATTCCTTTTGTTTTACAGTAAATAATAAATTCTTTTTCTTTTACCTTTAGAATGGATGTATTATTTCCTTGTAAATATTTTTAAAATTTAATTAGAAGAAGAGCTGGGTATAGAACAAAAACAATCACACACCTTCCACCTTCATTTCTCCTCTCTCTCTCTCTCTCTCTCTCTCTCTCTCTCTCTCTCTCTCTCTCTCTCTCTCTCTCTCTCTCCCACCATTTCTCTCTGACCTTCTAATTCTTGCTTCCCACCCTGAGGCAAGTCTATGTTTGTCTCTGGTATTCCATTTCAATTTGCCGGAGGCTCACAATGCTCCCTGCCTTTCCTCCTTCTCTACACCTCCTTTATTATACATACTATTATTTTATTTATAAGATTTTAGCAAGCTGCTAAGAAACAAAAACTATCTCCACATAAGTCATTCTAAGATACAAATAACAACATAGATAGTCCCAAACAATTGTTGCCATTGTTAACAATTACACTTTTAGGGCATAACATGCTAGCAAATGTATTCTTCAGTTAATGGAACTGATAGGATTAAAGAATATCTAATGACTGACATCATTCTCACCTCTGGCTATCTTTTACTCTAGCTCATGAGTTCACGGAAGACAGTTTATGCATCATCACAATAGCACAGGCCAGTGTAGGCAAAATTGGGGAAGGAGTTGATTTAGTCATCAATATTTTTAAAAAAGTACTATAAGATGATAAAGTATTATAGTAGGTGCTTTTGTCTTACTTTAACTAAAATTGTGATACCCCGTGTAATTTTTCTATAGGTAGGTGAATGGCACTCTCTGCAGAAATTAACCTTAGCTATGTCCCTAAGCTTGGCCAGGCTGTACAGACTTTCTCCAGCCTTTGTTAGCCCCAGCCCCTGACTTCCCTTTTCCTGGATGTTTTCTTTAGAAAACTTCCCTCTGAAAACGCTTTTGTTTTTTTCTGCTTCTTTGAGATGGGGGGGGGGGCTCTTGATGGTTTTGCTGCTTAAGAAAGGACCCTGATATAGCTATCTCTTGTGAGGCTAGGTCAGTGCCTGGCAAATACAGAAGTGGGTGCTCACAGTCATCTATTGGATGGAACAGAGGGCCCCTAAAGAAGGAGCTAGAGAAAGTACCCAAAGAGCTAAAGGGGTCTGCAACCCTATAGGGAGATCTACAGTATGAACTAACCAGTACCCTCCTCCCCCAGAACTTTGTCTCTAGTTGCATATGTAGCAGAGGATGGCCTAGTAGGCCATCAATGGGAGGAGAGGCCCTTGATCTTGCAAAGATCATATGCCCCATGTCTTAGTCAGGGTTTCTATTCCTGCACAAACATCATGACCAAGAAGCAAGTGGGGAGGAAAGGGTTTATTTGGCTTACACTTCCATACTGCTATTCATCACCAAAGGAAGTCAGGACTGGAACTCAAGCAGGTCAGGAAGCAGGAGCTGATGCAGAAGCCATGGGGGGATGTTCTTTACTGGCTTGCCTTCCCTGGCTTGCTCAGCCTGCTCTCTTATAGAACCCAAGACTACCAGCCCAGAGATGGTCCCACCCACAAGGGGCCTTTCCCCCTTGATCACTAATTGAGAAAATGCCTTACAGTTGGATCTCATGGAGGCATTTCTTCAACTGAAGCTCCTTTCTCTGTGATAACTCCAGCTGTGTCAAGTTGACACAAAAATAGCCAGTACACCCCAGTACAGGGGAATGCCAGGGCCAGGAAGCGGGAGGGGGGGTGTTGGTATAGGGGACTTTTGGGAATAGCATTTGAGATGTAAATGAAGAAAATATCTAATGAAATGTAAAAAAAAAAAAAGACTATACTGTCTTTTTTGGAGGACCTGGGAAATAACACATTGAATGTGATCACCTAGAAAGACAGCAAACCTGGGCTTCCTGCTTCTTCTTAAAGACCCAATGGGTGGTAGGAAAGATGCTTTCCTTGTTCCAGGTTGTATTGGGTTAGGAAAACAGGAGTGTGATTAGTTATACTTTAGTTAAAACCAATAAGAGGGGCAGATGACTTCTTTCAGTAGTTTTTATTCCTTTTTTTCCACATTTTAAAAAAAATATTTATTTATTCATTTAATCTATATGAGTACACTGTTGCTGTCTTCAGACACACCAAAAGAGGTTATTGGATTCCATAACAGATGGTTGTGAGTCACCATGTGCTTGCTGGGATTTGAATTCAGGATTTCTGGAAGAGCAGTCAGTGCTCTTAACTTCTGAGCCATCTCTCCAGCCCAAACGTCAAGTTTTTAAACACAAGTTGTTTTGTGTAGAAAAATAACAAACCAGAAAAATAAAAAAAAGAAAAAAGAAAGTGAACCAAAAACTACTAAAGGGAAAGTAGGATTGTAGATTTGTAGTAGTCTAGTGAACTGTAGTTACACCATCTCAGGAAAGTATTCGTAAGAATAGGTTAAATTCTAAGACTATCTTTGGTAAAACTGGTCTGTGAAGCAGCCATAAATTCCTAAGGTAAACTGGCCTCACACTACAGTGTGATCCTGAGCTAAAGGTTAACTGCCTGGCCATTTAAATCTCATCCCTCCTTTCTGTAAACAATACTTTCTTGTTGCAGATGTTATGAGCTGTTTTTCTGTATATGTTGAAAGGCTGAACCAAGTGGACCTAGAGGCTGCTTCCCACTAATCTGCATGGGACAGTCCCACAGACTGCTAATAAGGACTACCCTGGACTTATAGTCTCTCAGATGCTTTTTGTTGTTGTTGTTGTTGATTGTTTTGTTTTTTAATTTAGGTACCTCATCACAGGTTCTCTTCTGATGACCTCAGTAGCCATGTGTAGTGGGCTAGGTTTATAGTGCCAGGCAAAATTTCCCTCCTGTTTAGTGGTCCTCCAGGCTAATTAGACAGCTGTTGGTTACTGTTAAGATATAAATGACGCAATTGAACCTTTGGGGATGTTTTGCCAAGCTGGTCATTGTTATGGTTCCTAAGCATTACCACTAGGCAGGACTATTGATTGTTTCCTTCTTTGTTTGGTAGCTTGCACATCACCTTCCTATGGTATAAAAACTATTCCTCAGGAAGAAGGCTTTAGGATCTGTGCCAGATTAAATCTGAGTTCTATGTCCAATGTTGAATGGTGCATTCAATCATAGGGACTTACATTCAACTTCCAGGAGGAAACCAAGAACAACAACAATAGCTATATTGTTTGAGGGTCTCTTGAATTCCCCTGACCAACAACTATAAAGGAAGTGTCTCATGTCTAATACTAACAAGGTTACTAGATAGCCAGTGGCTCTTAAGAATGCTACTATCATCCCAAGTAGTGTAAGAGAGAAAGCACACAAGAATTTAGAATAGTGTTCCCTGTCTCTTTAAATTTGTCTATGTTCAGGCCGTTTTTCATTTGAAAGTTACAGAGCTAATTTCTTGAACAACCTCTCAATTCTATTATTGAATACTGCCTGCAGCTATTATATTTTCCAGGTGAATCTTTTTAAGGTGGATTCTTTCTTAATTTGAAAGAGCATGAATTTATGACATACTGAAAAAGAAAAAGACTGTTTTACCTCTGCAACAATTACCACCATCCCTTCATGAAACATTTGCATTTTGGATGCTGAAAGGAATAGGTGTGGCTTCTAAAAGATGAACTGAGCTGCTGCAATTCTTCCTGAAGATTTTCCTAAGAAGTAGAAACTTTAATTTGTGAAAAAAAAAAAAGGAAGCTAATTCCAAGTGATTGTCATGTCACCTTCAGCGCAAATTGGTAAAGATAGTAAACTCAATAGATGTTTCTTTTTCCTATTACTGAAAATAGATTTTTTCTCATATAATACATATTAATTATGGTTTCCCCTCCCTCTACCTCCACCAATTCTCAGCCTCTCCTCTTATCTTGATTTACTCTCTCTTTTGTCTTTCATTTGAAAACAACCAGACTTCTAAGGGAAAATAATAAAATATAATTAGGTAAAACAAAAACTAATACAATAATTGGACAAAAAAAAAGTGGAAGAAAAAGAGCCCAAAAGAAGGCACAAGAAACAGAGACTCACTGGTTTGTACAAAAAAACCATAAAATGAAGTAAAAACTCTAAATTGCAAGCCATAATATAAATGTAATGTACCTGTAGGATAAAAATACATTAAAAATATAAGTAAAATAAACAAAAAATAAGAGAAAACAACAACAAACCAAAATCAGAAAAAAAAAAAAAAAGCAGAACCCTGTCATGACATTGTGAGACTCAGAACCTCTAAAGTTACCTTCGAGTTTGTATTCGTTGACCACCTACTGCTGGGCATACAGCCTACCCTTAAGAGTAAGTTATTTTCTCCATTGATAGTTCCTGGAGGAAACCAAATTTTTATTTTCAAGTGGCTACCAATTGGAGATAGCTTCTGGGTTAGAGATTGAAGCACATGTCCACTTCTCCTTTCAATTCTTGGACCTCAACTACCGCAGACCCACGCAAACCCTATGCATGCTGCCTCAGTCTCTCTTAGTTAATATGAGCTTTGATAGTGTTGATGTGGAGGGCCTTGTTTCCTGGTGTCTTCCATCACTTCTGCCTCTTACACTCTTTCTGCTTCCTTTTCTATAGGAATTTCTGAGCTCTGAGGGCAGAGGAGAAATTTGATGGAGATATCCCGTTTAGGGCCGAGTGTTCTCAGATCTGTGCATCTCTGTATTTTGTTACTGTCTGATGCAGGAGGAAGCTTCTCTGAAGATGGCTGAGCAAGGCACTCTGAGTGTAACACAGTGTCATTAGGAGTCGTTTTATTGTTACATTGCTGGGGGAAAAAAAAAGACCAGTAGTATTTGGCTTTACCCTAGGTCCTTTGGCTATTTAATCTCAGGTATGTGATTACGAAGCTGTGTTATGAATGGGTTGCATGTTATGCAGTAAGCCTTTAGTCAAATCAGGCATTGTTTGCTTACTCTCACATACTTTGTACCATCATTGTTATGCATATTTTGCTGGAAGAAAAGCATTGTAGATCACAGGGTGCATGGCTGAGTTAGTGTTTATTTTCCTGTTTGGTTGTCTGTAGAATACCTTCCTATACCAAAGATTTTAGAACATAGTGGTGGAGGTTCTATGTTATATACTAGCTTGACTTCTCCGCGTTCAATGATCTGTATAGGTATTACCTTCAGTAATAAGGTCTTGCCATCAGGCTGGGGAGCAACCTATTAACTTGGAAGCAGCCTGGATTATTTGAGGCTCCCATAGGACCCCTTTGGCTAACAACGCAATTAAAGGAAACTCAGTCCTGACACTAGAAGCTTCATATGGTGATAAAATATATCCAATTGGAGTTCTGCCTCCCCTTTTATTTGATGATTTTCTTTAGATCACATTTCTATATGCATATATTTTCAAAAGCTTGTTATAGTTGGTTTCCATACCATCCCTCAAATGTCTCTTAAATGTACTGTCTCTCCTTGTATTCCTTCCATCTCACCTTTTTCCTTCCTCCTAACCTCTTTATCTCTCTTTCTAGAAGCCACCATCCATCCATTCCATCTATTCTATTTCCCTTTCTGGAGAGAGCTAACTGCTCTCCCCACAAGTCCCTTACTCTATCCCTAACCTCTGTGGTTCTACAGATTGTAGCTTGGCTGTCATTGACTTACGAGCTAATATCCACATGTAAGTGAATACATACCATAATTGTATGGTATCACCCAAGATGACTTTTTCTGGTTTCATAAATTTATCTGAGAATTTCATTGCTTAATTTTTTTTTAACAGCTGAATAACAGTTTTATACCACTGTGCAAATATACTGCATTTTCTTTATTTGTTTTTTCTTTTGATCCATCTAGGTTGTGTTTTCCAGCTATTATGAATAAAGCAGCAGTGAGCATGGTTGAACAAGTGTTCCTGTGGTGGGATGAAGTACATTTTGAGTATATGCCTGAGTGGTATAGCAGGGTCTTGAGATAGATCAATTCCCATCTTCCTGAGGAAGCACCATGATAATACCATGGTGACTGTACAAATTAGCACTCCCACCAGAAATGTGGGAGTGTTCTTTTTGCCTCACATCCTCTCCAGCATGACCTGTCACTTAGGTTTTTAATCTTAGCAATCCTGACAGGTGTAAGGTGGAATCTTAATGAAGTTTTGGGTTACATTTCTCTGATTACTAAGTATATTGAACATTGATTTAAGTGTTTCTCATTCATTTGAGTTTCCTCTTTTGAAATTCTCCTTTTAGATCTGTGCCACTTTTTTAATTGGGTTGTTTTATTTAAATCTAAGTTTGAAGATCTTTATATATTTTGGATACTAGCCCTCTATCATGTGTATAGTTGGTTAAGATCTTTTCCCACACTATAGGTAGTTGCTTTTCCCAAATGATAATTTTTGCCTTACAGAAGGTTTTCAGTTTTATGAGGGCCGATTTATTAATTGTTGCTCTTAGTGCTTATGCTAACATTTTTCTGTTGAGAAAATCTTCTCCTGTGCCAATGAGTTCAAGGCTAATCCCAGTGTCTCTTCTACCAGGATCAGTGTATGTTGTTTTATATTGAGGTCTTTGATCTAATTTTTATCGAGTGTTAAACAGGGTGATAAGTAGGGGTCTATTTGGATTCTTCTGCATGTAGCTCTCCACATTGGTCAGCACCAGTTGTTGAAAATGCTGGTTTTTACATAAAGTATGTATTTATGGCTTCTTTAAAAATAAAAATTCAGATATCCATAGGTGTGTGGATTTATATCTAGGTCTCATTCCAAATTCACTGCTTGGTGGGTCTGTTGATGTGCCAGTACCTTGCTGTTTTTGTTGGAATTTTCCCTGAAGTACAACTTGCAATTGAGAAAAGTGATACACCCAGCAGTCCTTTTATTATTCAGAATTGTTTCACCTATCTTCCTCCCCAGTCTGTTTCCATATGAAGGTGAAGATTCTCCTTTCCAGATCTGTCAGGAATTGTGTTAGAATTTTGGTAGGGATTGCATTGAACCCATAGCTTGCTTTTGGTAGGATGACCATTTTTACTCCTACTCTGCTACTCCAGTGAAGTCTGCTTGGCAGGCCGAGAGGCCTGGAAGCACTCACAAGGCAAAGAGTTTCAGGGAAACTTAACTTCCTGGAAACAGGCATTCTCATAACCCATATACTCATACCCTATCCCCAAGTTAGTCTGGTGTATGGATCCATGTGCTCTCTTTTAGTATTATTTTATTATAAGTGCCTTTTAAGATTGAATTCTGACATAGCTAAGCCTTTGCCAGTGTTCCAACGTCCCAGAAAATCCTTGAAGCCGACAAATTTGGAATTCAGTAGGAATTCAGTAAGAAGATTACCTATTCAGTAACATTCAAATTTACTTCTAGTAGAGATGGTGAAACTAATTAAGCATTACAAAGAATGGAGCCTGAATAGCTCAGGGCTGGTCTGCAGAGTGTTTACTTGGGACAGTAGCCAGTCTTATACAAAAAAAGGGAATACACAATGGCCTAGCTAATAGGTAGGTTTACCATGTAAAAGTTAGGGAATCCCATTGAGACAGGAATCTTCACTACAGCCAGGTATAGCAGGCTACATTGCATATTAGAAGCAAGTTGGTGAATTCTTCTGACAAATGGAGATTCTCCACAGATACTTAAAAGAACAGCCAAGTTACACTCATACAAGAATTTATCAGGGCCTAGGAAATAGGGGGGGTTGTGATATTGCATTATTCATGAGAAGGTCTGCTAGAGCAGACCCCCCTGGTGCTAGCTTTCACAAGGCTCAAAGGAGTAGCACAAATTGTGACTAGGGTGTGAAATCCTTACCTGTCATTAGCTGACCCTAGGCAGTGCTGTTCTATCTTTACTGTAAATATTACCTGGTTCCTGTAAGTCCTTTTGAAGTCATTCCTTTGTTTTGTGTCAGGTAACTTCAATGTGCTTTGCCTGCTGTGACTTCCTACCCCTCTGTTTTCTGTATTATATAAGACTGGTGTTCACTTTGTGACAATACATTTAGATTCTACACAACCTTGTGTTGATTGTGTCTGTCATTTTGCCGACTCCTTGTCCACCTACAACCAGAGACCTGTTTTACGCAAACAGGGACCAAGAGGGTCTGCTGCACTACTGCTCTATGAGGATAGGAGAGATCTTTCTATCTTCTTAGATCTTCTTCAAGTCTTAAAGTTTTTATCATACAAGTCTTTCACTTGCTTGACTACATTTATGCTAGTCTATTTTATATTATTCAAGGCTATTATGAAAGGCCTTGTTTCCTGATTTCTTTTTCAGTCTGTTTATCCTATTTATATAGAAGGGCTACCAATTTTGCCAAGTTAGTTTTGTATCCAGCTAATTTGCTGAAAATGTTTATCAACTGTAGGAGTAAATGTATAGTTTTTTTAGCATTATTTACATATACTATGATATTATATGAAAATAAAGATACTTTGACTTCTTCCTTTCCTATGTGTATCCCCTTTATCTTCTTCAATTGCCTTATTGCTCTAAGACTTCAAGCACTCTATTGGACAGGTATGGAGAGAGTGGACAACTTTGCCTTGCTCCTGATTTAAGTGGAAGTTTTTGTTATTTATTTATTTATTTATTTATTTATTTATTTATTTATTTATTAAGTTTCTCTCCATTTAAGTTAATGTTGGCTATGGACTTGTTGTAAACTGGCTTTATTATGTTGAGGTAGGTCCCTTGTAACTCTAATCTCTTCATGACTTTTATCACAGAGGTGAGATGAATTTTGTCACAGGCCTTTTCTGAATCTAATGAGTCGATCTTATGGGTTTTGTCCTTTACATCTATCAACTTGCATGTGTTGAACTTTCCCTGCATCTCAGGGTTGAAGTACACTTGGTCATGTTGGATGATCTTTTGTATGTGTTCTTGGATTTCTTCCTTTGCTGGTTCCTTTTTGGTTTGAGTCCCACAGCACTGTAGCCTTGCAAAACAAGCTGGGCAATATTCCTTCTGTTTCTATCTTGTGGAATAGTGTGAGGAATATTAGCATTAACCCTTCTTTGAAAATATGGTAGAATTTTGTCTGTGCTAAAACCATCTGTCCCTGTGCTTTTTCTGGTTAGGAGACTTTAAATGACTACTTCTGTTTCACTAGGAGTTATAGGTCTATTTAAATTACTTATCTGAATTTTATTTAACTTGGTAAGTGATATACATTAAGAAAATTATACACTTCGAGTTTTTCCAATTTAGTGGAGAATATGTTTTAAACATATGACCTTTTGGTTTCTGGATTTCCTTAGATCTGTTTTTATGTCCCCTTTAACTTCTGATTTTACTAATTTGTGTAGTCTCATTTTAGTTAGTTTAGATAAATGTTTGTCTATTTTGTTCATTTTCTGAAAGAACCAACTCTGTTTCATTGATTCTTTGTATTTTGTTTTGATTGATTTTATTGACTTCAGCCCTTAGTTTGATCATTTCTTTTTGTCTATTCCTTTTGGATATGATTTCTACCTTTTTTCCCCTTAGAGTATTCAGGTCTGCTGTCAAGTTACTGGTATGAGATCTCTCAATTTTTTTTAATTTTAATTTTTATGTAGCTATTTAGTAATATGTACTTGCCTTTTAGAAATGCTTTCATTATGTCCCTTAAGCTTGGGTATTTTGTGTATTCATTTTAATTCAATTCTAAAAAGACTTAATTTTATTTTTGACCCAGTTTTTTTTTTTAATAGCATGCATTTCAGTTCCCTTGAAGTTGTAAGCTTTCTGTTGTTTCTGTTGTTCTTATCAACTTTTAATATGTGTTGCTTTGTGTCCAAGTATGTGGCAAATTTTGAAGAAAGTCCCAAGGTGCAGAGAAGAATGCATATTTTTCTGTGTTTAAGTGAAATTTTCTGTAATTATCTGTTGGGTTCATTTGGTTTACAATATCGGCTCCAAAATTTCTCTTTTTAGAATTTGTTTGGGTGACCTATCTATTGTTGAGAATCTGGTATTGAAGTCTTCCACTATCAGTGAGTGAAGGTCAATCTGTGATTTAAGATTTAGTAGTGTTTAGTTTATGAACTTGGGTGCCTCTGTGTTTAGTCTGTAGATTGTAAGAACTGAAATGTCAGCCAGGCAGTGGTGACACACTCTAATCCTAGAACTTGGGAGGAAGATATTGGTGAATCTCTGTAGGGATGATCTCTAATGTATTGTGTGGTAACATCTCCTGTCAATAAAAAGTTGATTATCGAAAGGAAATAGAAGGTGAGAGTTCTAGCACAGCGAGGTTGGAACTCTGGGAGGTAAAGGTGGGAAGATTCGACCTGGATTTGGAGGAAGTCAGACATATGAAGCCAAGAAGAGGTAACTAACCATATGGCAGACATAGAATAGCATAAACCAGCTAACTGAGTTATGAGCTAGATGGAGAAAAAATTTTGATTAAAGTCATAGACATTCATAATAAATAATAATCTTCCAAGTCATTACTCAGGAACTGGGCATGGGTAGTAAAGCTCATGGTTGTATCTCTGTTTAGAGGCCAGCCTGATCTAGACAGAGAATTTCAGAACTGTGAGAGCTACATAAGAAACACTGTCTAACCACTCACACCTCCACACCCAAGCTTAAAAAGAGAATTTCAATGCCCCCTTGATGTATTTTTACTTTATTAGTTTATCTTCTTATTAGTTTTGGTCTGAAGTCTATTTTATCATATATTAAAATAGCTACACCAGCTATCTTCTTAATTCCATTTGCTAGGAATATGTTTTCTATTATTTTACCCTGAGTTGATGTCTATCCTTGATGTTAAGGTGAGTTTCTTGGATGCAGCAAAAGGATGGATCCTGTTTTCACACCCATCCTCTTCGTTTTTGTTCTTTTATTGGGGAATTGAAACTATTGTCATTGCGGAGTATCAGTGTCTGGTGGCTCTGTATTGTGGGAAAATCTTCTGGTATCACGAAACACATGGTCACTGGGGGCAGGGGGTTCAGGGAAAAGTTTGTTCCTATGCATTGGGAACTGACACTTAGGCATTGAGGTGGTCTGGGGTTGCCAATGAGGGAATTTATACTAGAGAAGGAGGCAGGATGATCCACCAGGATCTGATTAATCCTAAGGGAATGAGGGCAGGCAGTAAGGAGAGGCCACAAGTAGTCTGCTTCAGTCTTTGAGATGAGGCTGGGGTATTAGATTTAGAGGAACCAGGAGAAGAAGACTGAAGATCTAAACTTGCCTACCTGCTTTGCTGTCAACCTTTGTCTCTGGCAGGTTTAGCTTGGGATGCCTACTGGAGATGATTGGGATGACAGGATGAGTGGAGAGGAAGGTTGGAGAAGATCTGTGTGTTCTGTTGAGATGGGAGCAGAGAAGAGTGGGAGGCTGCAGAGAGTTGGGATAGGAATAGAGAACTGTATTTGTCCGGCAGTGGCAGAGCCTCTCAACGGACAGCTATACCAGGCTTCTGTCAGCAAGCTCTACTTGGCATTAGCAATAATGTCTGGGTTTCGTGTCTGCAAATGGGATGGACCTGACAAATAGAGATGTGGATGCACATAGCCAAACAGTGGTCTGAGCTCAGGGACCCCAATAGAGGAGTTAGGTCAAGGACTGAAGGAGCTGAAGGGGTTTGCAACCCCATAGGAAGAACAACAATATCAACCAACCAGACCCACCCCAGAGCTCCCAGGGACTAAACTACCAACCATAGAGTACACATGGAGGAACCCATGGCTCCAGCTGCATATGTAACAGAGGCTGGCCTTATCTAGCATCAAAGCCAGGGGAGGCCTTGGTCCTGTAAAGGCTTGATGGCCCAGCATAGGAGAATGCTAGGGTGATGAGGAGGGAGTGAATGGGTAGGTGGGGGAGCAGCCTCATAGAAACAGGGGGAGGGGATGGAATAGGTGGTTTGTGGAGGGGAAACCGGGAAGGGGGATAACATTTAAATGTAAATAAATAAAATAACCAATTTAAAAAAGGCTGAAGAACTGGATTTGAATGAGTAGAGGGAATGGTGGAGATCTTAGTTAAGCTACCTGCTGCTTCTTTGCCTGGAGTGGATTTTCGGTTCCTAGTGAATGCATGTTGGAGTTGGGATCTGAGATAAAGCAAAAAGTTGTGGAAAGAAAAATTGCAGAAAAAATATATGTGTTCCTTTGGAGATGGCAGCATGAACAGAGGTGACATGGCAGTCAACAGTCTGATTGAGAGCTAGAGATATAAAAGGATGTTTGGATCTGGAGGAGAGAATGGAAGGGTTAAGATCTGCATGTAGTTAACCTTCCAGTTTTTCCTGGCCTGTGACATAGGTGTGTTCCCAGAAAATGCCAGCTGGTTCTAGAGGATTGGGTGAGTGGGGGAAAGTAAAACTGGAGAAGAATGGCTATGGGAGTCAGAGAGAAAGGGAAGGCCACAGTAGGTATCCTGATACAGAGCTGGGGATGAGAGCAGAGGACTGGATTTGGAGTTATGGAGGGAGAGGTAAAGATCTGCAGATAGCCTACCTCCTTCCCTGACAGGAGGCTCCATTGATTTTAATGGTATTTTGGGTCATCATATAAAACTGACAGACTTTAGTTTTAGTCTTTGTTTTTGGTTGAACATTTGAAAGCCAAGAGTTGGTGTTTTGTAGAACTGAAAGATCTGAAATATGAATCCGTATTACAATAGTCTTCCCTCACTCATGGTTGACTCATGGTTAAGATTCTGTTGTTTGACAACATGATCATGACTAGCCTTCATCCTATAATACTCAGGAAGTCCTTACTCTAAATTAAAACTAGTCTCTCTGCATAATGACTAGGAATGATGCTCCTAACTAATCTATACTAATAAAGATTGGGAAATGTTTTAACAGTTGTCAAGTTTTAAGGAACAGAGCTAAAGAATACCACTTTAAAAAATATGAGCACATTGGAGCTGGAGCAAGAACACAAGGGCAGTTCTTTCAGAGAACCTGGGTTCGATGCCCAGGCTCCACTTTGCAGTTCATAATCAAATGAAATGGCAGTAGCATCTGGGCATCTGACACCCTGTTCTGGTCTTTGGAGATGCTAAATATACTTGGTGAACAGATATGCACACAGGCAACCTCTGCAACAATAAAACCAAAATATTGGCATGTGGGTTTTTGCTTTGTTTTTGTTTATCAAATGTCTGTATGCTATATGCAGAATACCTTTGCAGGCTAATATTTATATTGTTTTGCATTGAGGTCTAAAACAATCAAACACAAGTACATACATATATATATACATATATATATATATATGTATACATATATATATATAGTGTGTGTGTCTGTGTATGTAAACAAACATGAGTCATCTATATGCATAGATAGGTTACTTAGATAAGTTATATTCAAAAGCGATGAGGAATGAGGTCCATTTATAACAGTTCATGATACCATCTAGACGGTTGCTACGGTTACAAAACCATCTTTACACAAACTTAACAAAACCAACAATCTTAAGTTTAAATTTTCTTCCTATATTTGTAGAAATAGCTACCTCAGACCTCTAGAATAAAACAAATGATCAAATATTAGTAGAAACAATAGGAGACTGCATGTTTATTTTGGAAAAACTGAAAAGCAGCTAATGAGAACGCTTCGTGACTATTTAATACTCTGCCGCAATTACACCTGGCTTTCCAAGAGCGATTCCTAGGACATAGCATTGCAATCAATTTGACAGATTTCTTACTGTAGGGGAACAAAAAGAAGAAAAAAACCAACATCAAAAGTAGTCTGCCTTTTGCGATGTTAATCTGCCCACAGAAAACAGCTGACAAGCCTAACATGACAGGTAGTACCCCGTTTCCTATATTCCTCCAGGGATAAGAACTTAAGCAATTATCTGACTTTGCTAGTGTATTTTCCCAATGCCACATTGTATGTGATTCCTAAATTGCTAATGGTATGTGATTCTTTGTGAAAACTAATTTCACTTTATTTGCTGGTGAACTTGTCCAGGCAGCCCCACAGATAGCTTTGCAATGACTCTCCTTTGGCAGGTGTTAGGAGGTAAAGGGACTGCTCACTGGCACCTCAGGCTCTCTTTCTAATTTGCCTTTCAGATATCTAACAGGGAAATTTATAGATACAAGCATGGAAATTATGAAGTTGGCTTTGTTCCATTTAAAGCAGTGTATTATGAATGTATTTCCCTGGGGCAGGGGGCGGGGTGAGGTATTTTCCAAAAGCCAGTACAATTTAAGGTAAAGTATTGTGGATTTTTTAAGCAAATATTTATAATTTCTGGGATTATCGCTGAATAAGATAGATATTCATTTTCTTAACAAGGGGAGGAAAGATATATTGGCTCTTTCAAAATATTATAGTAGTACTTTAGAAGGAAAGTGATCGGTTGAAAGAAACACAGCTCTTAACAGATCAACGAGAAAGACATGCCAGGCAGAGGACCACTTTAGATAATTTTTTAAATAAATTTCACTGAATAAACGTCAGACAGAAGCAGTGATTCCAGTGAAATTCATTATAATATTCTCTGCCCTTAAAGCCTGTCTCCAAATGTACAGTTCTTAAATCAAAGGGTTTCTATAGGTGAATATGCCTTCCTCTCTCTCTCTCTCTCTCTCTCTCTCTCTCTCTCTCTCTCTCTCTCTCTCTCTCTCACACACACACACACACACACACACACTCACTTATCCACAGAAACACATTCACACACAAACATGCGCACACATGTACTCCTGCACACAAACACATAGACATCCAATATGCATATAAACATGCACACATGCATGTAATTTAGTCATCAGTTTGTTGAAGTGTGTGGTTCAGTTTACATTTTCAGTAGCTCTAAGGGTGAAATCTAGATGCCAGTTTTAAAACCATTGCTGGACCAAGGTTAGTAAAGATAAACTGGTGGGGTTGCCCCATGCATGAGCTAAGCTGGAGACCCATTGGTGGGGCTGAGAGTGAACGGTGTCTGAAGACACAGGAAAGAAAATGACTAACTGGCTTAAGACACAATTACTCGCTGTTATAAACCTAATGAGCAGAGCCGTTTAGCAAGAAACCTAGAATTAACTCAGGGAGGATGATCTTTAAGCATTCACTGGAAAACGAGCATGGGGTTAGAACTTGTCAGAGTGATGGATGCTTCTCAGAGGCAGTTTTGTAAATTTTCACAGCATGTGTTAATCCCACCGACCAGGTAACAATGAGACCACTTCAAGTTTGAGCCACACATTAAGTCAGCTTGATTTTTTTTTTAATTGAGGCGCACACAAGAGCTGACCAGTGTCTGCCTTGTAGTCAGGGTTAGTGAGGGAACAGCCCTGTTTTTTTTGTTTTTATGGTTTTTTTTTGGGGGGGGGTCCTTTTAAGGAGTAAAATCTAGAGTAGCTACACAAGAGATGTATAGTAGTTAGCAATGGAGCAGAAACAAAGCATAGGAAAATCTAAAATAAACAAACCCAAAACAAAACCACAAATCAATCACCATATGGTTACTGATTGGCTTTCGGTCTTTTCAAAAACAAGCCATAGGCATGGGCTGAGGCTCATCAGATTCGAGAAAACAGAGACTTAAAAACAGAAACTGGCTCCAGCTTCATATGTAGCAGAAGACAGCCTTGTCAGGCATCAATCGGAGGAGAAGTCCTTGGTCCTATGAAGGCTCAACAGATGCCCCAGCATAGGGGAATCCAGGGTGGGGAGGCAGGAGTGGGTGGGTGAGTAGAGGAACGGCCTTATAGAAGCAGGGGCAGGGAGGAAGGGATAGGTGGTTTCTGGGAGTGGGGGGTGGGGGGGAACCAGGTAAAGGGATAACATTTGAAATCTAAATATATTAAAAACAACAACGACAACAAAAACAAAAGGAAAGAAAAAAAGAAAAGAAAGAAAAGAAACTCAGATTGTAACAGGAAATGAAAAACTTGTTTTTGACAATAAAAGATGATGGTTCCTGCCTTCAAAATAGTCAGGTTTCTCATGCTTTGAAAACAAACAAATAAACAAAAACAAAACACACACACACACCCTCAACCCCAGTCTCTCATAATAAGATAGGTAGGCAACCAAGTTAATACTACATTATTTTTGTTATGTCAAGTCAAGGTCCAGAATTGCTCCAGCACCAAGGAAGTCTGTTTCAAGTCATTAAAGATTTTGTTTAAAATCTCATGTTCATTCGGATGTGTTTCAGGAGCAGAGGGTAACTCTGATACAAGGAGGAAATATGTAATAATTTATTTTATTTTTGAGATTATATTTTAATCATTATTTCTCCCTTCCCTTTCCTTTCTCCAAACTCTATCATATAGCACTTCCCACTCTCCTTGAAGTTCATAACCTTTTCTCACTGACTGTTATTATATGCATACATATACATGTTTGGTCTATATATTCATGTTCTCAGGGCTGATCATTTGCCATCACCCCGCCAGACCTTTTAGATTTGCCTTCAGGATCAGAATCTTAAGCTCAGAGATTTTAGGGAAGAATTAAGAACCTACAGAAATGATTAGAATGTAAGCATTGGAAAGTTCACCAGAACATATCTAGTTAACTCTAAACTTTTAGTGATGGACAATCACAGAAACAACAACAACAACAACAACAACAACAACAACAACAACAACAAACCTCCACCCTGTTCCTCAATGACTTCTGATTTCTTTTGAATGATTTTTGTTTGCTTGAGAAAGTAAGGAAGCATGTTGCTCCTTCACACCTGTGCATAACAAAACTCCATATTAGGTTCTTTTAAAAAGCTAAAAAGAAGTAATTTTCTTAATTTTATGAAATTAAACCATAAGTGCGTGGAATCTGGAGTCCCTGTTCTATGAAAGAAAGTGCAATCTTCACAGGAGATGCTCTCTCCTGGTGTCGCTGGGTTTCAGCTGCTTCTTTTGGCCATCTCTATTGAGATATTTTGCTCCAAGTTCAAGAAGATTTGAAAAATTTGTCAATTCTGTGTGTGTGTGTGTGTGTGTGTGTGTGTGTGTGTGTGTGTGTATGTGTGTATGCATGCATATGTACATCCATGTGTGAAGCTTTATTCACATGCATATTTGTACACCTGTGTGTGTTTACATGCACATGTGTATGTGCCCCTATCAGTTTCCTATCTATACAATAGACAGTATGCATATTTTTCCAAAGATTATTGACTGAGGTGAGTTGATACTGCCATTTTAAATGTTTCATTTTATATATCAGACGTCAAACATTGAAACAAAGAGTATTTGTGATACATAGATTATGCCCCTCAATGATGTCTGTGTCCCAGTTCTTAGAAATCTGTAAATAAAATACTTTAAAGGTAAAATTGACTTGCAGGTGTGTTTCAAGATTTTCTGATCCAGGTTTTCCCACAAAGTTTCAATATAATCACAAACATTCCTGTGTCACTTCTTGCTATGTCCTTTATTCTCACAAAATCTCATTGTCTCATGCTGGTCTGGAACTCACTATATAGCTAAGGATGACTTTGAATGTGTAATCCCCTCTACCCTACTACAAAGGGTTTGTACTGTTTCCTTGCTTACATTTTGAGACAGGATCTCTCTATGTAGCTTTGCCTGTCCTGGAATTTGTTACACAGACCAGGATAGTCTAGAACTCCCAGAGATCCATGTACCTCTGTCTCTTGAGTACTGGGACTAAAGGTACATCACACATCTGGTTCACAAAGGTTTTTAAAAAAGAGGGAGGAAAGGGGGTGTTAAAGCCAGAGAGAAATATGACAGAATCAAGCATCAAAATGATGCAATTCTGGAAGAGGGCTACAGGGAGGTAGCCTGTAGAAAAGGAAAGGTCAAGAAACATTCTCTCTAGAGCCTCCAACAGACACAGTTCCACCCACATCCTCATTTTAATACAAGGTAAGACTTGTTTCTGTACTTCTTGCCTCCAGAACTTTAAGATAACAAATATGTGCTTTTAAAAAGCTACTTTGTAGTGATCTTTACAGCAGCAATAGAAAAGTAATACATTATTCATGCTGTATTGTGAACCTAAGGATAATTTCACATTTTCATATACTAACACAACACGAGCATTGCAGAAGAATGGGACTATAATAAAAAGAATAGAGTCTAGGAAAAAAAACAAACCAAACAGACAGCAACTGTATCAACTGGATCAGATGAGGTAGAATTATTACTCTATGTCAGAGTAGTGAGTGTTAATTGAGGCCAAGCATGGTGGCTCTTACCTTTATTGCCAGCACTTAGGAAAAGGTAGAGCATGAGAATGTGTGCAAGTTCAAGTCCAGAGTATTGTCCTTGTAATGAGTTCAGGGCAGCCAGAGATACATGGAAAGAGTTGTCTCAACAACACTTCCCGCACCAAAGAAGAAAAGAATAAATATTAATTGGTGCAACTTAGCATTTGAGTTTTTAAAAGATATTGTTTTAAAAGAAGAATGAAAATGTAGTTATAATTTTAGAATAATTCCACTTTAGGGAAATAGATTATTATAACGAAATTTTCATGCTATTTTTATTCACTCTGTGTCTGAATTAAAGTAAGTCTCCTTAATTCACATCATAGTGGGCATATCAAACACAGGAAGTAAAGTTACAGAACTCAGAATAAGTGGTCCCACTGCCTCTCTTCCTGTTATCTAGTCTCTAGTCTAGTGACCCAAGAATACTTTGACCAGTAACCTAATGCTCTGGATTCCAACTCTCAGAACTGGATTAGTCTCTTTTCTTAAATTTTTATTTTATGTGCATTGGTGTTATGCCTGCCTGTGTGTCTTTGTGAAGGTGACAGATCTTGGAGTTTCAGACAGTTGTGAGATACCATGTGGGTGTCGGGAATTAAACCCAGTTGCTCTGGTTACTGAGCCATCTCTCTAGCCCCATGGGTTAGTCTTAAGTTACAGTAAGTCCCTGAAACATACTGTGCTTAGACTGATACCAGAAACTGCTGAACAAACACTGGGGTCATTTCTCATTACAATTAAGTAGTAATTCTCTTGTGATTGAGCTCAGTAATACAGATTGCCTTAATTACCATTATTCTTTCACAGTTAACCTCAATTTAATAAACATCACTCTATAACAATTTAATTTTTTGGCCCTATTAACTAAACCACTATTCTAGGCATTGTTTTGGAATACAGAAAGGGTTAAGCCTTGTCAATTGTTTCATGAAGATGAGATATAGAAAGTGAAACCGTAGTTATTGAGAAATACACGGATGCTATGCAAATGTTAGTGCATGTTACGAAAGTAAGGGCTCCTTGTTGACTCATTCTCATTGGCAAAATAAGTCACTTTCAGCAAAGTCCAAGAATGAGAAATGCACTATGGAGAAAACCAGGACTGATGTCCTGGTAAGATCGTTCATTCTCCTGGCAAATACCCAGGGAACTTTTCAAAGGAAGAAAGATTTCTTTGGGCTCATAGTTTAGGAAATTTTAGCCCGATCATGGGTTTTGATGTGGACAGTAAGTGAGAGAGAATATCATGGAGGCAAGAGTGCCAAGGAGCAAAACTGCTCAGGTTGTGAAGGCCAGGAAGCAAAGATAAAAGGACGAGGGACTAGAGGATTCGATACTTCTTTCTGAGGCGTGACACGAGAGACCTACTTCCTCCAGCTAGGGTTTGCCCCTTTTTGCCACATTTCAAAAATACCGTATTAGGAACTCACATAGAGATTCGTCTGTTGATTGGATTAGAATGCTCAAGATCTCATTCCTTCTCAAAAGTTCCTTGCTGGCAACCAAGCTTAACGTATGAGCCAGTGGTGGACAGACCACATTTAAAGCATTACAGTTGAATTTAAACTACCCATCCCATATTGACTGAAGATTCAGTTTCTCCTAGGGGAAAAAAAATGGAGCAAATGAGAAAGACATTAATACTTGGAAAGTCCTTAGGCTAAAGCCAGGTTTAAGACAAATATTCTGCAAATTTTACATTTCAAACATTAGATGTGTCTTTATTCTATTTCTTCTGTTAATAATTTCTTCCTTGCCTATCACACAGTCATATCTCTACTTTTTAAAAGGCATAATGACTTATACATATAATTTAAGCACTTGGGAGGTAGAGGCAAGAGGACCAGGAATTTAACACACATAATCACATTAACTCATTACTTGCAGATATCTTTTTTTTTTAACTTGCAGATATCTTAACTAACATGTCTTATTAAGGACTATGGATAAATTAGTAACTATAAAATGATGGATGTGTTTTCTTCTACTGGACGAAATTCATGGATGAAATAGAATTCATCACGTGGACATGGAGACAAATATTAATTTACAAGAAAATAAAGGGAAGTGTCTGGTGCTTTGGACGTTGTGATGGGAGTAAGAGACAGCTGAGATAGCGGCATTGAGTCTCTCCAGTAACTGATAACTTGAGCTAAAGTAGAACTACATTGCAATTATTTGTGTAAAAAGGTAAACAAGGGGAAAGGGGAGGAAAGGGCACCAGTGAGAGGGCAGAGTGCACGAAGGGTAGGATCAACAGGATGCTGACAAAGACTATGTCAGTCTGGGCTAATGAGAAGTCATCATCTGTCTAATGATGCTGGAAAACAAAGCTTAAGAGTATTCACCATCACACAGTGATTCCAGCCTTCCAACTGTAGCAAAGGGGAGTCATTGAAGGAGATGCAATAAATGGAAAAATAAAAGGTCGTTTTGCTATTTGGAAACTGTTATTTGGTCTGTAGGATGACTATATAGAAGGTGTCATAGCTGAAGCTCACTGTGTAGAGACACACCCATATCTCTAAGTTTTTTCTCTCTGTTAGTCTCTCTCTCTGTCTCTCTCTCTGTCTCTCTCTCTCTGTCTCTCTCTCTCTCTCTCAATTTGAATTGATGAGATATCAAGGAAGACTCTGAATTGCTCATTATTATAATGAAATCTCTGGCATTTTCTTTGTTTTAATACAGAAAAACCAAGTATTTTATCAATTGGGAGTGATAACACTGAGTTCCACTGTTTATATGATGCTTTGCTGGGACCATGACCTATGCCTCAAGCAGTTCTACAGACTAGCTCAGGACTCCAAGAATAAGTCTGAATGGGAGAGATAACTGTAAGGAGAATCTATTATAGATGTCAGACATGGAATCACCTTATAAGAAGTTAAAGAACTGGAGGGGAGAAGAACTAAAGACTGAGACCTATGTGGATCTCAGGTCAGGGAAGAAATAATTAATTCATAGCAATGTAGTTCTGACGTGATTGTGGAAGGATTGCTGGGTCCACTGTAAGGTATTGAAGATAAGTGTCCTGAAGTAGTTAGTACAAGAGGGTAGGTAATATTAGCCAAAAAAAAAATGTAGTAAAGGGATGACCATACACTCAAAGACAAAAAAGACAAATTGGAGGACAGATAGTACTGAAAGGAAAATGGATATATCTTTGAAGAATTAGCAATTCTCCAGTTGTTTTCAGTATTCAGAATACTTTGCATATCTTGCAAAGCACCTTGAATTGTTCTACTGGATTATTGCTCTGCCCATACCTAGGGAGTAAATGTATAAAGAAGATGATCTTTTTAAGTTTTTATTTTATTTTGTTCATGTAACTCAGGTTGGTGTTAAAAATCCCGATCCTCCTGCCTCTACTTCCCAAATGTATAAATTATATGTATAGGCCATTATGTCTTAT
Source organism: Mus musculus (assembly GCF_000001635.26). Taxonomy (NCBI): domain Eukaryota; kingdom Metazoa; phylum Chordata; class Mammalia; order Rodentia; family Muridae; genus Mus; species Mus musculus. Next base: position 67,953,756 of record NC_000067.6, on the reverse strand, counting down.
GAAACGTAGAGAATTTTCAAGGTGACTTTAGCCAGAATCTGAGATTTAGACTTCACTCTGGTAAATGTATTTGACAGCTCTACAGACTCATGAATATACTGACTACCTAGTGTGGAAAAGCCAGTCTATAACTTCAATATCATTCTTAAAGAGAACTATATTGTTTTCTTATTTGCCTGCTTTCCAGAAAATTTCAGAAAACAGCAAAGTGAACTACCCTGGAGTTTACTGAAGTAAGTTGTCTTGGGGAAATTAAATGGATGAAGAAAATACTAACAGCCCATGGGAGAAAATGAGAAGTTCAGAAATAATGTTGTAACGGAGCTGTAAGCCATGGGAAGTGGATTCAAATAGAGTCACAAATTTGGATTTTAGACCTAAGAAGTATTAGTCACAACACAAACATGTCGGATTTTGGTTTAAGGACATTTTAACCATCTGGTGGATATATAATGAGAGATAAAAAGGAATTTATTTTTCTTTTCATTTCAGTTGTATGAAAGGAAATTTCTTTCTATTAGTTATGGAGGATGGAAAATCTAAAATCAACACATGGGTAGATATGGCTTGGGCTGACAGCAGGTTTCTTGGTCTACAAAGAGTTGACATATCTTTCTCCTCTCCCCTTCCTCTTTCTTTCTGTCATAAGGTTAGCCTTGAATTTGTGATCTACCTGTCTCAACTCAGCATCCTAGTGTTAGAATTATAGCTCTGTGACACATACTAGGATAAACTGTCTAAAAGAACACAAATTCCATTTATAAGACCTTTATCCTCCTCCCTGATTACCTGTCAAAGACTCCACTTTGAAATACCATTAATTCTAAGAATTAGCTTTCAGGATGTGAGTTTTATATTCAGTTCATGACATCAAGGAAAAACTATGTATTATTTATTTGTGTGTGTGTGTATGTGTGTGTGTGTGTGTGTGTGTGAGAGAGAGAGAGAGAGAGAGAGAGAGAGACTATAGTGCATTTCTGTGTAGTGTATATACTTGTGTGTATGAATGTTTATATATATTCAAAGAGATTAGAGGAGAACTTTTCGCCTTATTCTCTTCAGACAGGGTCTTTCAGTAAATCTGGTGCTAAACTGATAGTCAGCAAGACCTATCATCCTCCTGTCTGTGTCTTATGCTTATGCAGCAGGAGCACTTATCAATTGAGCCATCTCTCCAGCCTAGATAATTTAAATAAAGATGTTTTGTTTAGCTAAAACAATACTGTACAATAATGTAACTTCTGGAGGCATCACCATTCATGATTTCAAGTTATACTACATAGCAATAATAATTAAACACACTTTATATTGGTATAGAAACAGACAGGTTTATCAGTGGAATTGAATCAAAGACACAAAAATATACCCACATAGCTACAAACACTTGATATTTGACAAAGAAGCCAAAACCATACAACGGAAAAAAAGAAATAATATTTAACAAATGGTGTTGGTCTAACTAGATGTCTCCACACAGAATATGCAAATAGACTCTTATCTATCACCCTGCACAAAATTTCAAGTCCAAGTGGATCAAAGACCTCAACAAAAATCAGATACACTAAAGCTAATGGAAGAGAAAATAGGGCACTGTCTTGAACTCATTGGTAAAGGAGACAACTTCCTGAACAGAACACCAATAGCTCAGCAGTAAGATCAACAACTAATAAATGGGACTTCATGAAACCGAAAAACATCTTCAAGGCTAAGGACACCATCAATAGGACAAAATGGCAGCCTACAGGTTGGGAAAAGAACTTTATCCACCCCTATATACAACAGAGGACTAATATCCAAAATATATAAAGAACTCAAGAAATTATGCACCAACAAAGCAAATAACCTAATTAAAAAAGGTGTGCAGAGCTAAAAAGAATTCTCAACAGAGGAATCTCTAATGAGCAAGGAACACTTAAAGAATGTTCAACCTTCTTAGTCATCAGGGAAATATAAATCAGAATGGCTCGGAGATTCCATCTTACACCCGTTAAAAAAACCGTGAAGGACACCACATGCTGGAGAGGATGTGGAACAAGGGGAATGCAAACTGGTACAATGTCTTTGGAAATCAACTTTGTGGTTTCTCAGAAAATTGGGAATACTTCTACCCCAAGATTTGGGGTACACCATTCCTCGGCATATACCCAAAAGAAGCCCACTATACCACAAGGATACTTGCTCAACTGTGTTCATATCACTTTTTTTTTTAATAGCCAGAAACTGGAAGCAACCTAGATATCTCTCAACTGAAGAATGAAGAAATAAAATGTGGTTATTTATACAGTGAAATACTATTCAGCTGTAAAAAACAAGGACATCATGAAATTTGCAGACAAATGGATGGGACTAGAGAAATATCCCAAATGAGCTAACCCACACACAGAACAACATGCATGCTATGTATAGTGTCCACTTATAAGTGGACATTGGCTACAAAGTACAGGATAACCATACTATAATTCACAGAAACAAGGAAACCAAGTAATAAGGAGGGCCCAAGGTAGGATGTGTGAATCTCACTCAGAAGGGGGAAACAAAGTAGTCATCAGAGGTGGAGGAAGGGAGGGAACTAAGTGGAAAAGGGGCAAGGAGAGTAAAGAGGGTGGGGATCAGGTGTGGGAGAGAGAGGTCTGGAAGTGAGAAAGCCAATCAATGGGTGGTATCTCTGATAACTGAAGACCTGGGGTGGGGGATGTTCCAGAGTATCTATGGGGGTGACCCAAGCTGAGACTCCAATCAGCGGAGTATATGGAGAAGGAAGTGGGCTCCTGCTGTAGCCAGGTGGGAATTTCAGTGCAGGGGGGAGACATTAAGCCACTCACAAAGCCTTCAACTCCAAATTTGTCCTACTTAAAAGATATGCAGGTATAAAGATGAGCAGAGATTGAGAGAATGGCCAACCAATGGCTAGCCAACTTGAGACCCATCCCATAGAAAAGAGCAAAATCTGAGACTATTAATAATACTATGTTATGCCTGCAGGCAGAAGCCTAGAGTAACTGTTTCCCGAGGGGCTTCATCCAACAGTGGAAGGAAACAGATGCGAAGATCCATAGCCAAACATTAGGCAGTGCTCAAGAGTCTTGTGAAAGAGTAGGGGCTCACAGAAACTGAATCACCAACCAAAGAGCTTGCAGGGGCTGGATTTATGTCCCTTACACATTTATAGCAGATGTGTAGCTTGGTCTTCATGTGGATCCCCTAACAGTTGGAGCAGACGCTGTCTCTGACTCAGTTGCCTACCTTTGGATCTGCTTCCCCTAACTGGACTAGTTGGGACTACCTAGTGGGAGAGGATGCACTTAGGCCTACTGAGACTGGATGTCCCAAGGTAGGATGGTATCCAAGGGGAGCTTCCCTTTTTCTGAGATGAAGGGAAGGGAATGGGGAAGGGATTTGTAAGGGTGCAATTTGGAGGAGTGGAGGGACTGTGGGTGATTGGGATGTAAAGAGAATAAATAAATAAATGAATTAATCTTTAAATGATGTTCTCTAGAGGAAGATATATGCTATTAGTTGAATAATTCTAAAGCTTGCTTTGTTTGGGACATACCTCATTAATGCCTTTGATCCTAGTGTGTTATATAATTTGTGACTTCTATGAACTTCAAAGACAAGAATCCTTAAACACTGTGTTAATTACCAATAGATTAAGGCAAGAAAACACGAGAGCTTTTCCTTTGGGTTTCCACATTATATGTGATTGATTTTCAATGAATTTCCTTCTTAATGTGGGATTAAATGTGAATTTATAACTAGTACTATTCATTCTGTACCATTTTTTTTCCTATAGGGCACCTTTCTACAGATGAAGCACTGCTGGCTTAGGAGGCTCCGTTTACTATAGCCAACGGGGTTAGAGAGCCTCTACTAGTCCCTGCTGGTGATCCAATTACTCAGTGCTCTTCTGCTGGTCAGCAGTTGCACCATACTTGTGTTCCTTGGCCCTTGAAAGGACAGGAGCTACTAAAGTGGAATTCATTGCCATGTTATCTCTTAAAAGGGAAACGGGAAACATCTAGAGAATAAGAAGAGCTCAATGGTATAGAAGAGGTGGCACTAGAGTTCTATAAGTAGGCTTTGGGATACTTTCTCGCAACACTTGCCAACTAATGCTGAGGACACATTCTTTTATACCTTCTAAATTTGGAGGTACTTTCACAATATTAGAAGTAGATTCAATTTACTCGACAAGGGTTAGTATAGCAGAAATATTCATTACAGGTCACTACAATGAATAGAGGCCAAACAATATATATAAGAATCATTCTGGTTGAAGTATTTGTACATTTTAACAATGAAAAAAAAACTAGAAATTTTACCACCTTTGTCTTTTAACTATAGGAAGATTGTCCTTTTAATTGAAAACACTATGGCCTAGAAAGAAGACTATATAAAGGTGTCTACATTTTTAATTCATTAAATACGAATAGAAAGAAAGCAATTGTATAAAAAAAATGACTTAAAACTATTTAGTGTTCACAAAACACAGGAAGAAAAGACTAGAAGTAAATATGACCTGCCTATTGTTTAAGGAATGTGAGTGTACACCAAGCATTATTTCCTTGGGGCTGGTTTATATTAAAATAATGAATTAAAAAGATTTATCTTACTGTGCTATTCATGTGTTACAGAGACAAAGTTTGGAGCTGAGAGGAAAGGATGGACCATCTAGAGACTGCCATATCCAGGGATCCATCCCATAATCAGCTTCCAAACGCTGACACCATTGCATACACTAGCAAGATTTTGCTGAAAGAACCCAGATATGGCTGTCTCTTGTGAGACTATGTCGGGGCCTGGCAAACAGAAGTGGATGCTCACAGTCAGCTATTGGATGGATCACAGGGCTCCCAATGGAGGAGCTAGAGAAAGTACCCAAGGAGCTGAAGGGATCTGCAATCCTATAGGTGGAACAACAATATGAACTGAACAATACCTCCCCTGGAGCTCGTGTCTCTAGCTGCATATGTATCAAGAGATGACCTAGTCGGCCATCAGTGGAAAGAGAGGCCCATTGGTCATGCAAACTTTATATGCCTCAGTACAGGGGAATGCCAGGGCCAAGAAGTGGGAGTGGGTGGGTGGGGGAGTGGGTGGGTGAGCGTGTGGGGGACTTTTGGGATAGCATTGGAAATGTAAATGAAATAAATATGCAATAAAAAAGAAATAAATTGTATACTGTTAGAATAAATGAATTTTTTTATTGATTAAATGACTCTATAGTTGAGAATTATTTTTATCACTACAGTTTATTTTCAAAAGATTGGTGTTTGAATAATAAATCACACTCACCTAAGCATAATGGTACTAAAACTTACATTTGTGATTTTATTATCATTAAATAAAATTAGTTTCCTTTTAATTTTTTTCTAGTTTTGTTTTGTTTCAATTTTTTAAAAAGATTTCTTTTAAAAAAAAGCATTTCTTTTAATTTTTTTGTAGATTTTTTAGTCAAAAAGGAAATTTTTATTACTAGGGCTTAGACTGAGAGCCTTGCATATGCTAGAAAAGTACTCCCTCACAAGCTGAATTCTCAGTCTGTCTAGTAAATCATAGGCTGACCTAAATAATATTATGTATTGTTATGAAAAAAATAAAATTCAGAGAAATAATTTAGATCAAATGTTTAAATTTATCATTACTTAGAAAACCATTTCAAAGTAAATGTTTACATAAGAAAGCAAGGTATATTTTTATGAATATTCTCTGTTTCATTTCATATTGCAATGACATAATAGCACAGGATGAGTGACTACATGGGCAAAAGTTGTTTGGTTTGCAGTAAAAGAGACTGGTTAAGTCCCACAGGGTTCAGGATGGCTGTTACATGATTTATATACACTATAGCTACATATGATTGATAGATCAACTTTACATTCAATGTTGATGTTTGACAAAGGTCTTTTCTTTGAATCACTTTATGGTGGAGGTAGTGAAAGGGAGAGAGAGAGAGACAGAGAGAGAGACAGAGAGAGAGACAGACACAGACACAGACACAGACACAGAGAAAGAGAGAGATAAAGACAGAGACAGACACAGAGTTTTAAATTTCTATCTTCATTTAAGACTATAAACCCATTCACAAAGAAGGGGCTTTTGTGACCTAACCCCACTTTTCAAAAAAAAATGTTTTACTATTTCATGTTTGTTTGCTTGAGTGTATGTATGAGCACTCTGTGTAGAGACCAGAGAGGCTAGAAGAGGGGTAAGATCCCCTGGAATTGAAGTTGCAGACAGTTCTGAGCCATAATATATGTGCTTGGAACTACAGGGTCCTCTGCAAGAGCATCCAGTCCTCTCAACCACTGAGGCATCCATCCCTCTAGCACTAGAATCCCTCTGACTGGCCCTACCAACTAAGAACCACCTTCCACCTCTATTACACTGACAATGAAAATTGAGTATGAGGAACATTCAAATTGCAGCAGTGACCTTTTTGGCTGTACAAAATCAGATCATTTCGTAAAATAGTCCAGTTACATTTTCTTTTCATAATGCAAGTTACAGCCACATTGGATAAAAACATATCCAGTCAGAAACTTACAAAAGGTTTGATTGCTTACAGGGGACAGAAATAGAGCATTTTAAGTTACTTCACATATCATGCTAGAAATATTTTTAAGTTTTAAATCAAAATGCACTTCTTTAAAGAAGTAATGGAGATGTAGTTGTCACCTTGGAAACAAGAATTCCCTAGTAACCTCTGGGTTCTCTTCTTGATAACATTTTTTTCTCTATCTATATGACACTAAATATCCCGTTAAAAATCAAGGCATTTTAAATCAATAACTAGCTTGAAACCTATTGGATATATCTTATTATTTCTTTCACAAAGCCAAGCAATGAGTAGTGAAAAGAAAACAAAACAAAAATCACAATCAATCTAATAGAGCAACAAGAAACTGACCAAAGGGAACTCTTAATTTCATCAAAGAAAAACAAAAGAAGAAAATGAAATGGCAAAACTTTCTTTTGAAAATTTCTTTAAAACATTGTTTGCTTCTTTGGGGCTGCAGATTGTAGTGTGGTTATTCTCTACTCTATGGCTAATATCCGTTTATCAGTGAGTACATACCACGCATGTCCTTGTAGGTTTGGGTTACCTCACTCAGGAGATTTTCTAGTTCTTTGGGTCTGTGGGTTGTAGTATGGCTATTCTATGCTTTATGGATAATATCTACTTATAAGTGAGTATGTACCATGCATGTCTTTCTGAGTCTGGTTAACTCACACAGGATATTTTCTAGTTCCATCCATTTGCATGCAAACTTCATGATGTCTTTCTTTTTAATAGTTGAGTAGTATTCCATTGTGCAAATTAACCACAGTTTCTTTATCCATTCTTCAGTTGATTGGCTCTGACTTGTTTCCAGTTTCTGGTTATCAATAATAAAGCTGCTTCTATGACCATAGTTGAGCAAATGTTCTTGTGTAGCATCCTTTGGGTATATGCCCAGGAATGGTATAGCTGAGTTTTGAGGTAGAACTATTCCCAATTTCCTGAGAAATTGCCAAGTTGATATCCAAAGTGGTTATACAATTTGCAGTCCCACCAGCAAAGGAGCAATGTTTCTTTTGCTCCACATGCTTTCCCATATGTGCTGTCCCTTGAGATTTTTACTTTAGCCCTTCTGATCGGTGTGTGGTGGAATCTTAGAATCATCTTGATTTGGACTTCCCTGATTATTAAGGACATTAAAACATCTTTTTAAATACTTCTTTGTCATTAAGGATTCCTCTGTTGAGAATTCTCTGTTTAGCTCTGTACTCCATTTTTGAAATTAAGATATTTGCTTTCTTGGTGCCTAATTTCTTAAGTTCTTTATATATTTGAATATTAGACCTCTGTCAGATGTATGATTGGTGAAGATATTTTCACATTTTGTAGGCTGTTATTCTGTCCTATTGACGGTGTTCTTTGCTTTAGAGAAACTTTTCAGTTCCATGAAGTCCCATTTATTAATTTTTGATCTTAGTGCTTGAGCAATTGGTGTTCTGTTCAGGAATTTGTCTCCTGTACCAATGAGTTCAAGGCTATTCTCCACTTCTTATCCTATGAGTTAGTGGATCTGGTTTTATGTTGAGGCCTTTGATCCACATGGACTCGAGCTTTGTGGCGGGTGATAGATATGGGTCTATCTGAATTCTTCTACATGCCAACATCCAGTAAGAGCAGCACTATTTGTTAAAGATGTTCTCTCTGTTCCCTCATGTGGTTTGGGCTTCTTTGTCAAAAATCAAGTGTCTGTATGTATATGGGTTTATTTGATTCTATTCCATTGATCAAGCTGTCTGACTCTATACCAGTACCATGCAGTTTTATTATTATTGCTTGGAAGTACAACTTGAAGTTAGGAATGGTGATACGTCCAAATGTTCTTTTTTTGTACAATTGTTTTAGCTATCCCTAGTTTCTTGGTTTTCTACATGAAGTTGGAATTTACATATGTGTTGGAATTTTGATGGGAATTGCACTGAATCTGTAGATTGCTTTTGGTAAAATGGGCATTTTCACTATGTTAATCTTACCAATCCATGGGCATGGGAGATCTTTCCATCTTCTGATATCTTCTTCAGTTTCTTTCTTCAGAGACTTGCAGTTCTTGTTATAACCAGGCTTTTATTTGCTTGGTTACAGTCACACCAAGATATTTTATATGAGTTGTGGCTTGTTATTTGTAGCTATTGTGAAGGGTGTTGTCTCCCTAGCTTGTTTCTTATCCCATTTATCATTTGTAATGAAGCCAAATAATAAGGAGGCTCAAGGAAGATGCTTGAGTCTTTCTGAGAAGGAGAGAAATATAGATATCAGAGGTGGAGGGGAGGAGGGAGAGAATGAATGAGAGAGGAGATGGGTGGGGGAACAGGTGGAAAAATCAGATGTAAGAAGAGCAGAGGAGAACAGATATCAACATTGGGTGGCAGAAGTGGAGGGCATCTTTAGGATGTGCCAGAGACCTGGGACAGGAGGAGGCCTCAGGGAATCTATGTGGGTGACTCTACCTGAGACTGCTAGTAGTCGAGGATGTGGAGCTGGAAGTGGCCACCCCTGTAGCCAGGCAGGACTCCCAGTGGAGGGATAAGGACAGCAACGCACCTACAAAACCTTCCACCCAAAATGTGTCCTGTCTACAAAATCTGCATGGAAAATATGGAGCAGAGATGGAGGGAATGACCAACTAATGACTCTCCCAAACTGAGAACATCCCAAGGGCAAGAACCAATACTTGACACTATTAATGATACTTTGTTATCCCAGCCTACCTGCTCTTTGATAGGCTCCATCCAGCAATCCATGGAAACAGATGCAGAGACCCACAGCCAAACATGATATAGAACTGAGGGATTCTTGTGAAAGAGTTGGGGGAAGGATTAGGGGATCTGAAGAGGATAGGGACTCCACAGGAAGACCAACAGAATCAACTAACCTGGGCCCTTGGAGGCTCCCAGAGACTGAACTAACAACCAAAGGGCATACACAAGATGGGTCCAGGATCCCCTCACTTATGTAGCAGAAATACAGCTTGGTCTTCATACGGGTTTCCCAACAATTGGAATGGGCACTGTTCCTGAATTGGTTGCCCACATGTGGATCTTTTTTCCCTAACTAGGATGCCTTGCCTAGCTTCAGTGGGAGAAGATGTACCTAGTCCTGCAGTGAGTTGATGTGCAAGGGTTAGGTGATACCCAGGGAGGGCCCAGCTTCCCAGAGAAGAAGGGAAGGGCGACTATGTGGAAGAGCTGTGTAATGGGGGAACCAGGAGTAGGGCTGATACTGGGATGTTAAATAAATAAGTTAATAAAAACATGCATTTTATAATCATAAGCAGAGAATAGTTCAGGTGGCTATAGCACACTAAAATATGAAAGTGTAACTTAGAAAATAAATGTATATTCTTCAGATTTGCTTTTTTCAAACAGCAAAGTGATTTAGGAGTCTCTGGAGGACTTCTAGCAAGTAAGGGAAGGGAGGACACTATGTGTGGTGCAGGCACCTACATTCTTCAAGCTCTTCTTACACCTGCTTCTCTTTTCCTGCTCCATCTCAGCAGCATTGTGAGAAGATTTTCTAAATAATTTGATTTGCACATGTTAAGCCATCGTTCTGAAAACCTGTACCTCTGTCTTCAGTATTTTAAAGTGTGTTGTTCCTTTAGAAATCCTTCAATTTTTAGTGCATCGAAATTACTTTATTTTGTATTTTCATATTAATATATCTTCAGAGAGCCTGGTACAATTAAATAAACTGAATTATTTAATTAAGTTAACCTTAATGACAAATAGGGGCTAGATGAAAATTACAAAGCAGGGGAGATAGGTTTGAACATAGAAAGTTTGAAGCTTGTTTAAATATCAACATAAAAAGGCCATAAAGAGGAGAAAGTCAGAGGCGTGAGAATGAGCCTTCTGATTAAAACTAAACAAAAACAACCAACATGAGGGAGTGAGCCGAGACTGAATAAGAAATGCATTGTATATGGTTACTGTGTTTTGTTACAGTCACACTATGTAGTGCTGGCTGATGGATGAACCATTGTGCAGGTCAGGCTGGTCTTGAGCTTACAAAGATCCATTTGTCTCTGCCTCCCAAGTGCTGGGATTAAAGTCGTGCGCCACCACCACCCAGCGAAGTAGTACCTTTTTAAAACTATTGAGTTTGTCAACTATTTTATCTCACTGGAATCTTAGCTCTGATGTCATTTTATGAGACAATGATTTGACCCACAACAAGATTTCTTCTTTATTTACAAGATGTACTGCATTTGATTTACTTATTATCTTCTTAGTTCTTAGCATTTTTGTATTTATTTATATGATTGGCCTTACCTATTAGAATATGCACCAAAAAAAGTCCCTATGCCAGAGAGATGGCTCAGTGGTTAACAGCACATGCTGCCCCTTCAAACAACCCAAACTGGGTCCCCAGCACCCATGTCATATCACAGCTACCTGTAGCTCCAACTCCAGGAAATCTTATTCCTCTGGTCTCCTTGGGCAGCTAAATTTATGTGCATAACCACCCCCCCATATACATGATTAAAAATAAATCTTAAAAAAAAACAAACGAGTTAAACCCCAGCCTCAAAAATCCTTGGAACACAATGGGAGCTCAATCAATACTGAAGTTTATTAATTATTTATTTAAATAAGTTAAGTATGAACCCTTGAAGATGAAATGACTTAATCTAGAAACCAGTGTGGAAAAATAATGATAAAGTTATAAATTATACATCTTTACTGTGTGTATGTGTATATGTGTGAGTAGTGAATGCATGCATATTCACATGTGAGTGGTGAATGCATGCATATTCACATGTGTGTGGACACATGCACTTGTGTGAACTTTTGTGTAGAGAGGTTGGAAGATTATGTCAGATCTCTTTCTCAATTGCTCGATACTTTATTAATTGAGCATGGCTTCTTATACCCTAGGCTTGTCATTCCAGCTATTCTAGTTATCCAGTTTACCCTAGACATCCCTGTGTCTACCTCCCAAAATTTGGAATTACTGGTGGGCCCCCAACACCTACCACTCTGTTACTTGGATTCAAGGGATCAGAACTTCTGCTTCATGCTTTCTTAGCAAATGCTTTATTTACTGAGTCACATATTCAAACCTAACCAGTATTCGCAGATAATTGTCTTCTGTTTGTGTTAATTTATTGAAGTTTTAAAATTCTGAAGACATTAACATATTTGTTGGCTATTTCAATTTCACACAGCTCTTTGCTGTTGATGTTTTCCTGTCCTGAATTTGAAACCAAACTTTTCTTTGCTATCTTGAGTACTTTCTGATCTCCCTTTTGTTCCCATTACATGCTTTTCTATGCACTATATCCTCTTAACGGGGTGTGTTAAAATGTTTTTAATAGTACTTTCTACAGGATAACCATGCTATAATCCACAGATGCAAAGAAACTGGGTAATAAGGAGGTCCCAAGGGAAGATTAACAATCTTACTTGGAAAGGGAAGCTAAATAGTCATTAGAGGTGTGTGAAGAGGGGAAGAGGGGAAACTGGATAGCAGAGGGGGTGAGGAGGCGGGATAGCAATCAGGTGTGGGGAGAGGGGAACTAAGGGTCAGTGGGAGAGGACTGGGAATGAGAATGGAAATCCTCATGAGACATCAGAGATGTCTGTTGACTAGCTAGAGGGACAGACAAGAGGATACAAGGAGTCTATGCAGGTGACCCTAGCTGAGATTCCTACTAGATGGAGACAGAGAAACTGAAGTGGCCACTTCCTTCAGCCAGGCAGAACTTCCAGAGGAGGGAGGGGGACATCAATCCACCCAGAACACCTTCAACCCAAAATTTGTCTTGCTTATAAGATGTGCAGGGATAAAGAAGGAACAAAAACTAAGGGAACATCCAACCAGTAACTGCCCTAACTTGAGACCCATCCCATATGAGAAAGGCAAACACTGACATTATTAATGATACTGTGCTATGCTTACAGACAGCAACCTAGTACAATTGTCTCCTAAGAGGCTTCATTCAGCAGTGGGTGGAGGCAGATGCAGAGACCCACAGCCAAACATCAAGCGGAACTCAGGAAGTATTATGGGAAGAGTGCAAGTGAGCAAGTAGGAAAGGTCAAGGTTATCACAAGAAGGCCTACAGAGTCAAATAATCTGCAACCATGGAGGCTCACAAAGCCTGGGTCACCAACTAGGGAGCATGCAGAAGCTGGACCTAGATCCCTTACACATTTGTAGCAAATGTGCAGCTTCGCCTTCATGTGGACTCCCTATCAAGTGAAGTAGGGGCTGTCTCTGTTTCTGTTCTCTGCTATTGGATCCCATTCCCCTTACCTGGACTACCTGTGGGTATCCAATGGGAGAGTATGTGCCTAGTTCTGCTGGGCCTAGATGTCCTAGGATGGGGTGGTGCCCTAAAAGAAGGGGAGGAGGCAATGGAGGAAGGAATGTGTAAGGGTCAGACTGAGAAGAGAGGAGGAAGAGGGCAGTGATCGGCATGCAAAGTGAAGAAAAATAAATAAAAGTATTGGAAAAATGCAGTTCTCCATAGAAGTTACTCATGGGAACTTGGGCCAAACTAACTTTCGTGCTGTGATCTTCATCACCTCAACACAGCCTACACTTATCAATCTGAATAGACATGTACTGAAAAACCTAATGAGCCCTTAGTTGATGGATAAGAAAACTGAACCTATGGGATAGATGAATTGAGTCACTGAAGGCCAGTGAGCTTTTAAAAGAAGAAGCAATGACATTCTGGTACTTTTGTAATAAGCTCACTGTAGCATGGAACACACTTTACTTATGAGTGTATGTTCTTGGAACTCCAGGAACTTTTAGTATTTTCCAGGAATCTGAGCATGAACCATTTAGGGCTTCCAACTTTAAACCAGAGGGCATTACAGTCTTTGTTTTTGTTTTGTACATATCATGCCCTTTCTGTGCAAATGTTTTTCATATTAGTAGCTCTAAACCAAAGCTGAATGATTGTATTAACAGGGGCGCAGACCACTGACATGCAGCTAACTGGGGTGGACACCAAGTAACACAAATCCTAAAGGTTTCCAGAATTCGATATCAAATAGGAAGACTTTTCAATTAATACTTTTTTCCTATAAAATCTTCTGTTTAGCTAAAAGGCATTGATGCACGAATGGGAGCATGCTAAACATCACCGTGTATGAGTCAGGCAATCATATCTGCTTCAGGACCGTGTTCTCTTAGCTCAGAAAGGGTTGTGCACTTTAGGGACAATTAAAAAGTATAAAGTACGGTAGTCGAAAGATCTAGGCAATGTCCAGGGCCTCATGTATTTACTCTGCCCAAAAGTAAACCAGTCATAATTTAGACATTTGCTGAGAAGTAGAAAATACACAGACAGAGTTTGGAAGACCAGGAATCAACAGATGCAATAAAACATTAGAAAAGATGCTCTAGTTTTGAGATGGATTTTTGTCCTCTCGGGTCTTCTTTGCCTTTTGGAGAGGTAAAATCGACTTCTCTAGTCCTGCTACCTGAAACCTACTTTTTTTGTGGTTCTTACCCACTTCCAATTAAGGAAAGCATGAAAGAAGCACTAGGTGCGGGTGAGTGGGACCATCATTTGTAATTAGTTTGTAACCTAATTAGTTTTCTGACCAAAGGCAAGTGACCTGACTTTCTTACCACACACTGCTCTGTCTTAAAGACTTAATTTGAGACTCTTAGATAAGTCTTATATGACATTATTAATGGCTATAAGCCAATAAAGTGTGACACCTAATAAACATGCCACTTTCTAGAAGCACTGACATTAGACAGTGAGAGTAGCAGCCATGATGGCTGTTATCTCCAAGCACTGCAAGTTATGTGTATCATCACACATATTGGGTTTCCTTTTCCTACCCAACTTTACCACAACAAATGCAGTTTGTCTGTGCTTCTGCCAACAGAACTCAGGGGTTGAGGGAATCCCCTGATTTTATAGCCAACAGGAAAGCAAGACAGATCTTTAAACAATCCAGAAGTGACTTAAGTAAGATAGAAGCTAGGAACTTAAACCTTGATGCGATCAGGAAAAATTATAGGGAGAAAAGACAAGTAGATCTGTGTGAATTCGAGGCCGGGATGGTCCACGTAGAAAGTTCCAGAACAATCAAAGCTACATAGTGAGACCTTGTCTTAAAAAACGCAAACCAAAAAGGGTACTATGAATGATAGCCAAAAAATGTTACAGCTGTGAAATGAGATAGTTTCAAAACAAAACAAATAAATTTATACCACTGCATAAATGAAAAACAAAACACACCCCACAGCATGAATGAAACTGAAAAGAAGAAACCCACATTATTGTAAGGACTTCATTAAGATAGAATGTCCAGATTAAACATAGAGAAAGAGAGATGGTTGATTGCCCAGGTCTGGGAAGTGGGAAGTAACAGGATTAAATAATAACAGCTTAAAGATAAATACTTCGAAGCAAATATACAGAGATGTCTGGTAATTAGTTGTTTAGTCCTTGAGACTGGATGTCTCAGCAGTCCCAGTGTGGTGCTGGAGTCCTAGGGAAGTCCTACAGAGCTACATGTTTCCAGTCTACCTTTGAATCCAGAAATGGGTCCTGATATCAGCTCAGGATCAACATGCCTGTGAGAGTGTATCCTTCCTCTGTATCTTTTTATGTGGGCTGCCACCAGGAGGTATGGTTCCAATTTCAGATAGATCTCCTAGTTTTAGATGATTCAGATTTAGCACAGGTTTTCCATCTCAAATAATCCAACCAAGAAAAAACCCTCACAGGTGTGCCCAGTTTGCGGGGGTTTCAGTTAATTCCAGATGTAGTTAAGTTGACAACCAAGATTCGCCATCACAGCTATAATGCGTGAATATCATTGTGCATAAATGATAACAGAATGGATGCTATCAGAACAGAACATTAATTTCTTTTTGTTGTGAATCATCTGTATCACTTTCATCACATCCACTTCATATAAAGTGCCACAAGGAGGTACCTTATTCTAATTTACTAATTAGAAGAAAAGTGAGATTCTGAAGGTAGAAGAGAAGAGAAGTCTTTCTCCAGGGGTAGTCATTACTCAAAGGACAGCAATGTGAGAACCACAGAAAGCCTTTGAAAATGATTAGTTTAGAGGTCCAAAATGAGACAGCTTTTGAGCTTTGCTGGCCTTTGCCCACAGATCTCTCACAGTTAGAAACAGCTCCTATTAAAACACATCACATTCGCAGAATTCACTCCATGTTTCATGCTGAACTATTGCTGAGCCACTAGATAGGCAGAGATTACAAGAATTTTTCCTTTAATCTCAGATTTGATTAAACATGCAAGCAACAATGGCCTCATGACCAGCGGGAAATGAGGCACAGTAGTTCAAATCGGCAGTGACTGAGTGGACACTTTAATTTATACTGTGAGGAAGCCATGACTACTGAAAGGAAGTTTATAGGTCACTGAGTGAATATTTAACAGATATTATTATTTATATATTATTTATATTTTTATATATTATATGTTATTATAAAACTAATGTCATTAGTTTTATTTATGCAAATAAAACTAATAGAAAACTCAGGGGTAAAGTGATTTCTCAGCATATATGAGGACCTAGGTTCAATTCTAGCTCCTCAAAACACAAGCAATCATACAAATTCAAGTTGCATTATATGGTCTGAGCATATATATATATATATATATATATATATATATATATATATATATATATATACGTGTGTGTGTATGTGCACGGGCGCGTGCGTGTGAGCATATATATATGATATAGATAGACAGATAGATAGATGTATTGTAATTAAAGTAAAGAAGACCATGAATTAAAAGAGAGCAAAGCAGAATACATTGGAAGGCTCAGGGGGATAAAGGAGAAAGAGAAAATTACGTAATAACATTATAATTTCACTTTATATGCCGCAGTACAGGGGAACGCCAAGGCCAAGAAGTGGAAGTGGGTGGGCAGGGGAGCAGGGTGGGGGAGGGTATAGGGGACTTTCGGGATAGCATTTGAAATGTAAATAAAGAAAATATCTAATAAGAAAAGAAAAAAAAAGACTTATTAAAAACTCAAATAAAAATCCTAACAGATCGGCATGGGTAGCTTGGCCATTGTGATTGTATTAGATAGAGTGAAGCACAATTACTAATTTCAAGGCTTAAATTCACATTACATGTCAAGGAAGGGGAACCAGGAAACTACCTATGACTTCTTTGAAGTATGCAAATGGCACTATACTTGTTTGTGTAAACAGATCACCATAAAAATCCACTGAGTGGAAAACTCAGAATCTAACAAAATTATAATAATAGCCTCCTTGTGTTTCCTATTAAATTTAGTATATCTACATATGTAGGACCAGGACTTCTTCTAGAAGCTACATTACCACTGCCCACACCCCACTCCCATTTTCTAGTTACTTTCTGTCATTCTGCAGATAAGAAGGTATAGCTCTAAGGAACAGTGTTGAGTTATTTCTGCTAATAGCGTAGACTTGGCAAAAATAAATTTCACTATGCAGCTGTCTACAGAAGTGTCAACAATACAGCTAATATTGGTAACAATAACTGACCTTTATTAAATAACTTAAACAAGTCTTAATACTATTCTAAACACTTCATCTAGATATTAATTAGAAGTCTGAAATGAACTTAATTAATTTTGAGATTCTAATATTGTGATTATGGCCAAAGTTATAAAAGAGCACACCTGTAGCTCAGGGTGTAAACGTAGTCTTTTCTATGCCTGCCTTTGCTTTGAATAATGACAAAAAGACCTAACTATTCATAAGCTTCAGACACTAGAGCTGGGTAGAATCTAAGCTATCCTAACCTGTGACAGTGCTGGCCTTGGATGACTTTCCAACCTTCTATCTGTTACCTGCCATCTGCATTCTTCATTCCTGTCCTGATGGCTACTTCTTGGGTCTCACCTGAGAACCTCTCCCTTAGTCTGGGCTGGAAAGTTCTGCTTTATCAGCTATAGGCTGCTCAGCTCTTTATTTAATCAATTAGAAAGACAGTGGATGCTGGGCATGGTGGCACATTCCTTTAATTACAGCACTTGGGAGGCAGAAGCAGGCGAATTTCTGAGTTCGAGGCCAGCCTGGTCTACAGAGTGAGTTCCAGGACAGCCAGGGTTACACAGAGAAACCCTGTCTCAAAAAACCAAAAAAGAAAAAAAAAGAAAGAAAGAAAGAAAGAAAGAAAGAAAGAAAGAAAGAAAAGGGTTTTCAAAATGCTAACTCAGCAAGCCAGCAGAAGCTTCATAATAATGACAATACCAAAGTCCTGACTGCCAGCAGATCTCAGACACAGAAATTAGCATTTGAATACACAGTACACAAAACATCTCAGAACACCAGCCTCTTTCCCATTTTCACTGGGGAATCAGCTCCTTCTCCTTAAAGAGAATGCAGACTCTTAAAGAGAATGTAGAAAAAGAACAGATCGATCTTGAGGCAGTTGACTAAAAGAAGACTGTCTTGTCTTTGCATGAGAGACAAACTTGCCATTGCTAAAACCTTTGTTGCAGGACATATACAGATGTGATGAAACAGTGGAGGAATCCCTCAGCCTTTGATAGAGAGAGACATCTGCTTCAATCATAGTTCACACATGATATCATAAAAAAAAAACCTGCTTCTTAGTGGGATATTTGCAAAGTTGAGATGTTACTATAATAATATAATTGCAGAAGAAAAATATTGCCATGTTCTACCTGTTGAACAATGTATCAATAAGACTTGTTTTAAAGGTTCACAGCAGCGTCATTAGTAATGATAACAGTAATAATAGACCAAACCATCTAAAACTGAAAATACTGAGGAAAATCAGAATTAACAGTCACTTCCCCCATCGGCTCTTTTTGTTATTTGAACTCATGTTTATGAGAGAAATGGTAAAATATTATTGAAAGATATGATTACATATCTAATCTAAGTAACCTAAACTACTCTAGAGTTGGAAGGTGTAGTGGTATGAAAGAAAATGGTCCCCATAGTACAATAGGGAGTGATTCTATTAGGAGGTGTGGTCTCATTGGAGTAGGTGTGGCCTAGTTGAAGGAAGTGTGTCACTAAGGATCGGTTTTGAGGTCTCAGATGTTCAAGCAAGTCCCAGTCTTATACTCTCTTTCTGCTGCCAACTAATCTGCATAAAAAACTCTCCACTGACTTCTTCCTCACCATGTCTTCCTGAATGTCCCAATGCTTCCTGCCATGATGACAATAAACTGAACCTCTGAACTGTAAGCCAGCCCCCAGTTAAATGCTTTGCTTTATAAGAGTTGCCATGGTCCTGGTGTCTCTTCACAGCAAATAGAAACCCCAAGACAGCAGAACACTGAGGAAAAGCTATTTCCCTCTTGTCAAAAAGAAGGAATTTATCTGGCCTGAATGGAAATTATACATTGGAAACTACTTAAAACAGTTAACTGACCTGGGGTGATTAAAGCCCTGGCTAAGGTCCTACCCTTCAGGAAGGCTTCTTCACCTATTAGCATTCTAAAGAGATGGGAGGAGGAATAGTTAAAACCTTTAATATGACACAGTGCTTTTTGTACTCATAATTCCTGTCCTCTGTGTGTTGCTTATGGAGCCTCAGCCAAGCAGCCTCAACTCCACCTGCTCTTTTGAAATACTTAGGGAAACCTACCATTTCTCTTATACTCATTCTAGTTCTTTTCTACACAGCCTTTCTCTAACTCTTTGAGCCTCCTCACTTTTTCTCTAAGGTAACCCAACTCCTTTTGGTGATTTGGTTGCGAGCCTGTTGTGCTGCTGCTTACTAACCTCCATTACTGAACATGCTGCCTGAATCCAAACATCATGGCTTTCTTCCTCTCCCACATCCCCCTCCTACAGGCCGATACTGAGATTTATAGCTTATTTGCTCTGTTTTGTTTTTGCTTTTCAAATTTTCATAAACTCATCCTTTAGTTTCTTGCTGAAACCTTTCTTAAATTCTTTATATTTGAAAACAAAAACTGAAAGTATAATGTAAAAACAAAATTCTAGGCCTTTAGGCCCAGGCTTGAGAATGTGATCTTTGTGACTCAATGCTCCAAGGTATGCTAATCATAAAACAGATAGCGACATTCCTCCACCCACCCGCTTCCTGGGTTCAAAGAGTGTTCATTCAAAGAATGTGCTATTGTTAGGGGCTCTTAGAAACTGACTTGAGAGATAACCAGAACAATTACCAGGTATTCCTTGTGACTCTTGTGACTTTGCACTTCCTTGGGACTCTTAACTGGTATCTTTGGTGTTTTCCAACAACGCCCTCCCCACCTCTGTGAGTTGTGGTTTCTTCCTTTAATACCCCCTTTCCCAGAAACTCACACCACGGTCCTCTACCCCTGCATGGTGTATGACCCCGTGGGCCCGAGAGCACTCTTAAATTAAAAGTCCACTTGCAGTTTGCAACAAGACCGTATCTCGTGAGTAATTAGGGGTGTCGCCTCTCCTGAGTCAGAACATGGGGGAGTCCTCACTTTGTGGGTCTTTCAAAACAAAATCTACAAACCCCAAGAGAGAACCCAATTTGCCATGTGGTAGTACGCAAGGTAAAACTCCTTCAAATTTTTGATAATGACGTTCAATCTAGGGTTGATATTTAAAAAGCACATAGTGAAAGGCAGCATGCAAGTCAGAGAGACAGGGTTGTTATGGTTATTTGAGAGCAAATGGTAAAACAGCAAGTTAAAAAAGTATCAATAATGTTCAAGTGCTAAGAATTATGGAGAAAAATAATCTGCAAATAGAACTGGTGGAAACATTGTAAGCTAGCTCAGATATGCTAATTACATAAGCAATGCATCCATTTCATAGGTTATTTAAACTATTTGAGTAGGGTTTTTTTTTCTTTTTCTTTAACTAGATACATCCCTATACATACTAAAACAATGCCATGTAGAGAGAAAACTATGATTGTGTTCCATTCCCATTTGAAATTTGTCACAGAGCTTTGAAAAAGGTAAAATACAAAACAATGGAGATTAAATTTAGCTCTCATTCAAAATCACCATTTCAGAGAAAGGAGAAAAAGTCAGGAAGGCTGTTTTACCTATTAGCATTCTAAAGAGATGGGAGGAGGAATAGTTAAAATCTTTAATATGACACAGTGCTTTTTCTACTCATAATTCCTGTCCTCTGTGTGTTGCTTATGGAGCCTCATCCAAGCAGCCTCAACTCCACTTTTCCACTGTTTATCCAGCTCATTGCAATTTGTTTATTGAGGTGGACCTTTGTTAAGACATTTTGCATTCTGTAATGAGAAGACCCAAGAATCTTTTAGTCACAGGAAAAGAAAATATCAGGTAATAGAGATTATAGAGCATATTGAAAAATAAAGGAACACAATTAAGTTGGCAACTTTATGATGATAAACCAGAGCATTGAGAAAGGATTAGAAGGGTTGAGACTTTCAAGAGGTATAAAGTTGTTTCTTGTGAACCTTTTACATAAGAAATACAACATATTTTTTACTTAATCCACAATGTGAAGAGCAAGCAAAAGGATTGATCTACATGAGTTAAACATCTTAGAAGTACTGTGAGCAGAAGAGAACTTGCTGATAATATAGAATTTGCAAAACAAGGTCTGGCTATTTCTCTCTTGACACATGTCTGCTGTCTACGGAGCAATCATAACCAACAGTAATTGTCTAATAATTGTTCACACTGAGAATGTACTTCTGATTGCAGACATTAACACATTTAGGCATTAAACCTCCTCACTATAATTACCCTTGAGCTTATTCTCACAAATGAATTAATACGCTGATCGCTCGGACTAATACAACGTGCAAAAGGGGGATGAATTGCTTCCAAATCAGATAAAATGAAGCATGACATCATTTAATTAATTTTCATGGATATTTGGGTTGAGGCAGAAAGGAAGCATTTCCACTGGGCCTGTTTTTCAGGATGGGCTATGAAGCAGTGGCCGAAGGTGAGGAGGAACTCCAATGTTGCTGAAAACTATAGTTTCATGGGAGGGATTGTGTTTACCAATGTACCATCTGAGACAGTCACACTTCTCCTGCCAAGAGCCCAAACTTAGATGACATTATAGCCAATCCAGATATGATCTTAGTATCCCCTGGAAGATCTTAGAAGGAAAAATATACTTGCATCTCTATAGAGGAATTTTAATACAGCAACATGGCTCTTTTCACAAAGGTTCACATCCAAAGACCTTCTAGGTCTACGTGATCTGGCTGGAATGCAGACACCCCCTGGATTACAGTATGATCTGGCTGGAATACAGGCACAACCTTAGTACACACCTTTAATCCCAAACAATGAAAAGTTAGTTTAGAAGAGGAAGCAGCCATGTTTGAAATAGATGTCTAATTGAGGTGCAGAAGAAATGAATCAGACAATGATTTGGCAGACTGAATCAGAAATAGAATGTGGCCAGCTCTCACAAGAACAGCACAAAAGAGAAGAGACTTAATAGAGCAGCAGAGAGTGAGAGAGAGCGAAAGAGAGACAGAGACAGAGAGGAGGCAGTTTGACTGGGACAGTTTTGCAGAGAAGGGCTGCAGAGAAGGATGGAAAAAGCTAGATAATGAGAAGGAGCCAGACGATTATAACAGATTGCCTGGGTTAATTTGAAGCCAACCACAGCAGTTCAGTGAGAAGCTGAGAGAATCTGCTTTGAATCAGTCAGCTTGAAGAGGAGTTTGGGCAAGAACAGCTGAGTTGAACCAGCCAGCCAGAGTTCAGAAAGAGGTACACAGGGTGAGCTTATTCAGCAGTAAGCCTCTAAGATAACATCTGCATCTGGAGGATAAAAGTTACTTTTATATATCTCTATTCCACTGCTCACAAACATTTGCTTTAATACGTGCACTAAATGGTACAGATCATATCTGTGGCTTGCAATTAAAATTTAAGTATGCAAGCCAACAAATTGGATGCCTAGAACAAAGGGGTTCCTTTGAGGGTAAGGCATATGAGCATAGGGACAAGACTGTCACCCCCACACTGTTCCTTGTTTAAAAAAAAAAAGTCTTTTCTGCAGTTTGCATCACCTCCCCTCTTGTAGGCACATCCTGGTTGAAGGAAAGGTTTTAAAAGCCAGTTTAGACTTGTGTTGGGTATTGGTAATTGCAACGGCTTGTTGGTAGGATTAAAAAAAATAAGCTCCCGTTTACTACTCTATGTATATGCATGTCAGAGAAGACCCACAGTTTAAAATTTTGGGATGTGTGGCAGGAGCTTGCATAAATTGTCCAAAGTTAAATAAAAGGGTATCTGTCAATTAGGAAAAGGCTATGTGTCAATCAAAGTAAAGAGTCACAGCTGGTTTGAGCAGGTTCCATTTGGTGGAATATGCTTTATGCTTCTCTCCTTCTTAGTAACTCAATGCTTTCACTTCTGCTTTTCTGTGTCTTGCTCAATTATTTCCCAAAAAACCAACCAAACAAAAAGGAAACAATAAAAACAAAAACAAACAAACAAATGAATTTGGACATCAAATCACAGAGGAAGTTTCAGATCTCCTCATCCTGTAGCAAAGAATCTTATTCACTGGGAAAGATGGAATCCATTTATCAGGTTCTTAGTCTTGTAGATAAAATAGTTTCAAAGTAACTCAGAAAACAACTCAGAGTGAGCTTGTAGTGGTTTGAATATGTAAGGCCCAGGGATTGGCACTTTTAGGAGCTGTAGCCTTGTTGGAGTAGGTGTGATCTTGTTGGAGGAGGTGTGTCACTCTGGGGGTGGCCTTTAAGACCTTCCTCCTTGCTTCCTGGAAGACAGTCTGCTCCTGAAGATGTAGAACTCTCAGCTCCTCCAGCATCATGATTGTCTAGACACTCCTATGTTTCCTGCAATGATGATAATGGACTGAAATGCTGAACCTGTAAGTCAGCCCCAGTTAAGTGTTGTCCTTTATAAGAGTTGCCTTGGTCATGGTGTCTCTTCACAGCAATGGAAACCCTAACTAAGACAGAGTTTATTGCAGTTTAAAAGAGAAAAAAAGACAAGCAAGGTATATAAGCTGAAGACCAAGGTAGCTGGCAGGAGAAAGGACACAGCTAAAATGATGAAAAGTTAGTGTTTTTGAGTAAAAGGCCAAGAAAATAGACTAAGTTCATCAACAAAAGGGGCAAGTTGCCTGGTGGTAGCAGGGGTATCCAGAGTGTCAGGCTTAGCATTTGGGCCAGTATCAAAAAAGGAGAGAGATAAAACAAGGTTCGAGGAGAAAGATCGGACTTATTACTGAGTGTCTGTAAGTTACTGCATGGAGGAAGGTGCTTCTTGATGCGTAAGGACATTGATATCCCATTCAAAGGATAGTCATTCCTTCTGTATTTGTGACATGCCTTCAAGTGGTTTTGTTTTGGTTTTTGTTTTTTTTTTTCGTCTTTTGGGGACAGACAATTTAATGAGAGGTGGTTTTCTGTCCAGCTGATCTACAGGCCCATTTGTCTTATTTCTTACAGGAGCAGAAGTAGTATGTCTTTATACTTTGACAATAGTTGAGGCAGTTTAGAATGTCATGTCTTTACCCAGGGCCAGAGGTATAACTCAGATCCCATCATGCTTTCGATTAAATATTATGTAAGAGACAGTAGAAAGAAGTAAAGGAAAAAAATTCATCTATAAAATTGCAAAGGAGAAGTATCTTTATTCTAATGAGCTTTAACAAAGTAATGGTACCTGTCCCTTCCTCTCTTTCAAATATTTTAAAACTTAGGGAAGGAGAATTAAATAGCATCCTTCTTCATTCATACAGTATTCCAAATTCTACAGAGGGGTAGTTCTGATACTCTCCCCTTACTTAAAGTTAATGTGCTACCAAGGATAAAGGGGTGGAGCTCAAAGCAGATTATGAGGTAGAGTCTATCCTTAAAGACCTCCAAGTCTAAAGCTAATGTGTAACTATGTACCTACCAGTATAAATGAATCCTATCTCATTCACACTAGACCAGACAGTGAACATCACTGAAAACCAAAGTGAGGGGTTAGGAATAAGTGCATGTTTCTGATTTGGACCAAAAGGTACCTTGTTAGTATAAACACAAAGATGGCCATTTGTCTTCCTGATTAGGGCTGGGGATGTTTAGTCACCCAACAAGACAAGTTTGAACAGAGCTACTAACAAATCAATAGCACTTTATTTAGATCATGGCTTGATTTCGCCCATTATCTCTTATCTATCCCTAGCTTTTAGAGAGGCCCGAATCTCCTGGGTAGAGATTCTCAAAGGTGCCACAGGCTGGATTCATGTGGCTTCCTTAATTACCATTCCATAAAATTTTGAAGCTACCATTCATATATAAGGTGGCTGTGTATCGTGAATAATAAGAGAAAATAAAACAGGATCATTTGAATTATAAATTTATGTTCTTTTATTTTCACATAAATAAATCTTATTCGTGTTTTCATTGAATCATGGTAAACAGAAACCCTTTATGCCTTTTTCCATTTTCATTAGTAACAGTGCATTACTGCATAAAGAATAGATTCTCAACAGTGTTTGTTAGTTGAGTTTATATATGTAAGAATGAGCTCAGTGATGCAAAAGTCAGGTTTGATCTCAACAACTTGCTGTGTGATTTTAGGCAGTGTTCCATTGCAAAGTTTCTTAACTGTAAAAAATAAGCTCAACCAAACACACGCATAAGCTTGAAATAAGATTCGAGGTGGGAGACTTATAAAGCAGCTTGCACTCAATAAATATTGATTTTTCTCTTGTCATCAATTGTTGAAATCACTAACATTTGTCGTTAGCATGATTTCACTAATTTGACATGTTGATCTTGCTTAATTCAGCTAACTCCTTACACCAGACCCACAACCCTCCCTTCCTTTCTGTCCCTGCTCCACCTCTTCCCATCTTCAAGCATTTTGTTTGAATTTTAGTGAGTACAATCTAAGCAGGATTTATTACCGCTTTTCTTCTTATTATTCAATAACCTGAGTTGACATTGAAAGCCAAACTATCTTTAAATTAATGAATTATTATGTCTGTGTGTATGTGCGTGTGAACATGTGTATGTATGAGCATGATTGTGTATGAACATGTGTGTGTGAGCATGTGTGTGTGTGTGAGCATGAGTGTGTGTGAGCATGTGTGTGTGAGTATATGTGTGTGAGCATGAGTGTGGATGATTGTGGGGGTGGAGAGTGTGTGAGGAGGTGGGGGATTTACCCCTGTCTATGACAGTTCCCAGGCCAGAGGAAAACATTACATATCTCCTACTGTTTACTCTTTTCTTATTCCTTTGATGATATGATTACAGGCATGCTCAGGCTGTCCACCAAGGGTGTTCGGGTATAAACTCTGGTCCTGATGATTGTACAGTAAGCAGTCACATTTTTTTCTTGATCATATTTGTTCCTTTTGTTTGTTACTGAGATAGGATTTCACTATGGCTGGCCTGAAACTAATTCTATAGACCAGGGCAGGCTGGCATCAAATTCAAAGCAATCCATCTTCCTTAGCCACCCTAATTCTGGGATTAAAGCCTGCACCACTATGTTGGTTGAACAGTAAACATTCTTAAGCATTGAACAACATCTCCAACTCTGAGTCTAATTTTTTGATGCCTCTGCAAGACTATACTATACCATTATAGCAATGATGCAGACCAACTACCATCCTAGACCCCTTTGCGGGTAGACAAAAAAAAATATTGGGAATAAAATTGCCTAGGCCATTTCTTGTAGTTGGGGGCAGAGAGAAGAGCAAAATGAACAGATTTTAAATGACACTCAGCAGGATGGGATTTGAGCTGGTACAAGCAGTGGGGTTGCTTAGGAACTAAGTACCCTTGCAAAGTAGTTGACTTTGCCTGGAAGGTTAACAGAGGTTATTGGAGAGTGAAGGGTGGTTTCTAGCAAACAGGTACCTGCCTTTAGACTTGTTTTCTTGATAAGTATCTTTCTGTTTATTCAACCAAAATCCTGCTTAGGATAATGGCACCAGCACTGCCTTTTGAGGTTGGAGGAGTTGGACTTAACAGCCACCCTCAAGTAGTTCTCCTTGCTGTAATTGTTGTGATGATAGGAATTTGGAAGTAGACACAAGGAACTCTCTACCCTTCCTTTATTTGCCTAAAGTCAGGACATAGATTTATAAGATAAAAATCATCCTTATCGTATTTCCTGCCGGCTACTGAAGATCACCTTAGGTCCCTTTCAGCCTGAAGTTGGAGCAAGCAGAAGCTCCGCTAACACTAACTGGCCTCTACGTGCTCTTATCCATCTTCTCACTCGGAATCTGCTTTGTCACTTCTCCAATCATTTGTTCTGCTTTGTTGAGGCTGTGCTATCAGCTGGAATCCAAAGCCACCCACGTATTACTGTTCTCTATTTCCCACACATACAGGAAATATTCTTGCTCTCTATCTCTCCTTCCTTATCTTGTATTCACTGATTACACTTTTGCAACAGCGTTTATTGCAACCAAGAACTTCTGGGGGTAGGAAAAATAATCTTTTCCTCGTCTCTAGCTTCTGCCTCACAATTCACAGATAGCACCCCCTATATTCTTCTATTCAAATATTAAAAAGAAAAAGAAAGGTTCAGTGACCAAAGAATGACCCTGATGTGCCAAAATATCCATTTCCAGCAAAGAGCACAATTTAGCATGGAATATTGGCTCTAGATGAGAAAATTAGCCAAGAGGGCTACCCTTAAAGGCACATACACAGTCCTTTAAATGAAACTAACAGCAGCTCTAAAATGGGTAGAGAAAACTTGGCTCCTGAACCTCGGTGAAGGTTAGTCTGGCATAGATTATCCTGAGCATGAAGCAGGCTCATCTAGAAAGTGGCACCTGGATATGTTCAGTTACAAGAATGCCTTGCTAGAGCCAAATTGGTGGTGCCCAGCTGGGCATGTTCTATGGCCCACAGCTCCTTATACCAGGTTCCTTTCAGTTATACAAGTGCACTTAAGGCTTCACTCTTGTTCTTCCCTCCAACTGGAACAGTCTTTCCTTCTTCCAATAGTTTTTTACTTCTAGATTTTACATCAAATTCAGTGCTTCAGAAACATCTTCTTTAACGACCCCATGCCACAGTTACTTTTTCTGTTGCTATACTAAAATACTCTGTCACCAAACAGCTTAAGATAAGGTTTTATTTTGACCCACAGTTCTAAGTAATGTCTATATTGGGGAAATAATGACAGTAGTTCCAAATCTAGCTGTTGTTGTGCCCAGATGTTGGGGTCCCCAAAGACTACCAGGAGTCTGGATGCAAAAGCAAAGAGCCTTTATTCAAACTTAAGCTTGTACCCTCAGACACTTGCTACCAGCTGATTAGAGCTAAGAGCCCTGAGCCTCAATTAGGCAGGGTTTTTATACCAGTTTGAGCAGGAAGGAGGTCGTAAGTCTAGTAGTTACCTTATGTGGCAAGTCGTATCTTGGCACATGCATATTGGTCAGTGATGACTTCAGCCAGCTTGAACAATTTATCTGTAATCTCTGGAATTTTAGGCACTTTCCCCCATTCCCTGGTTGTCTCAGGCCCAGGGCAGTTTCTTCCTGGAATTGTTTATGGTATTCCTGTTAACCAGACCTCAAAGCAGGGACAAGCAGGCTCAAGATGGAGTCATCTTACAAGTAGGAGTTTCTTCCCGTCACCATTTTCCTCACTGGTGACATTGCCTTCACAGTCAGTATTAAAGGAATGACCATGGCTGGTGCTCAGGTAGGTTCTTCCCTCTTTATATTCAGTCTAGGATCCAAACCAGGGGAATGATGCCAGACTTCCTTAAGGTAGATCAGGCTATATCCATTCACCCAAACAAAAGATCCCTGGTGGCTATGTCCAGAGGATAACATAATATAAATAGTATCTTTCGTTGTTGCTGTAGACTGTCTTCTAGGGAATTCCAATTCCTGTACCATTCACTGAACATCAACACAATCCACTGGTGTTGGGCTACCTCACTTGCTATTTCATTATTGCACTTAAAATAAATTGTACTTATTCCATGTAGTAACATCACATATGTGTGTGTGTGTGTGTGTGTGTGTGTTTCCTACGTATATTTAATTCTGTATCTTATTAAACTGTAAAGCCACATATGGAGAATGAGCAATATTAAAACATGACTAGAACTGTTTTCATGTCTTCTTTAATTCAATGGGCAAAAGGAAAGTTAAGTTGCTTGAATAGGCACAGAAAGTCTAGTTATATTTAGCTCAAAGTTATTAAAGGTATATGTTACATTTTCAGGGTATTAACAATAAGTCAAAATGAATATTGCCTTAGTGAAAAATCTAAAAACTTTACTTTTGCATGCATAGTGTAAATATTCATGTATTTGTATGCAGTCAGCCTTTGGTGCCTGTGAATGTCCTCTAACTGCAATTTCAGCCTGGTCAAGGTAAAAGACCTTTTTCATTAAGCACTTCCCAATTTCTAATCTATCCATGAACGTGAAAAATCTGTGCTAATTAAAGCCTGTCATATAGGCCAACAGTGCATAGAGGACCTAGGAGCTTCCTAGGACTTAAAGCAACAGACTCTGATTTAATTACAACTAAGGTTTTCTTGCGCCACAATGCAAGACATTGCTTCACTCCGATTTTGTTACTTGATTTATGGGCAGCTGTTAAAATGCTCAGTGGGATTTACACCTTAGAAAATGCTGGTCAATTTTTTGTGGCTGAAAAACAAAAAAGGAAAACCACCCAAGACAGAGAATTTCTGCTAGAACAAAGTTAGTGGTTGAAAAGCCTGCTTTTATATCATACGGCCTCTTGCCTGGAGGATTTCAAACTCAAGTGTCTTTGAAGGGCTTTCATGGCAGTGTTTTGTTTATTTGTTTTGTTTCGTTTTGGTTTGTTTTGGTTTGTTTTGACTGAGTATACTGTGAAGAAGTAAGAGCTTTGTGCTAAATGGCCAAGACAGATCCTGTCGATTCCACAAAATTGTTGCCATGCAAAGAGTCAGTAGTTTTGCCCTGTTTTCTAACTGCTTGGGGGAAGCTAGATATTAAGATTTCTCTGAAATTAAATATAACATTCTCAGTGTAAATTACTGCAATTATTACACATAATTACAAAACGTTCCACAATTACAACCAACAGTCTATTTTCCTCTAATTTGTGGCTTCAGTATGTTTATGATTTTTCTACCCTCTAGTGTGGCTTTGTCCATAGAAGTTGGATGTTATCCACAGGGGTAATTTTAAGATTTCTAGAGGTGATATTTATTTTTCTATTAAGTAAAGTCAGAATGAGCAAAATGAGTATAACTCATATTTTCTTTATTCAATTTATCCAAAATATATTGTCAACATAAAAATCAACACAAAATTATTTATTAGGTGTTTTATACCATTTTATCATACTAAATTCTTAAAACATACATGTTTTCCATATACAAATACCTATTAATTGTGAGACTAAATTTTCATAAGAAATACTTGCCCTGAATTTAGATTGCACAAAACTTATAGTTTAAAAAATTAAATTCATACATCCTCAAGACCTCTAAAATATTTTCATTGACTAAACTAAAAACTAGATTTAAAAGTAAAATTGGAAAAAAACATTAAGTCAAGTGCTTTAAAGCACTCAGCTTCTCACCTGAGCTAGGCGTGGTTGAGGCCTTCTTCAGCGTGGTGGTATTTTGACTCTAGTGGATGTACAAAACCTAGGGTTTTATTGTACCGCAGCATGCTGTAAGGAACAGAGGCATGATGGAGTACTGAAGAAAGAGACTGATATACTCCCTTTACATGCAAGGAAGATCTTTCTGGAACTAAAATCAATTCCTTTCAAACGATGGCCAGAAACAGAACTGAGATTCTGTTTCACCTCTGAACACATGTATCTTGGGAAGTTGGTATGATCCATTTCAGCTTATCTAAGACACGCTACACTTAATGTTGAATTACACATACTTGAACCTCCTAAAAATTATTTGATGCCTCTTAATTGTTGACACCCATGCAGATAAATGTGCAGCCTTTAAAACTGAGTATCACATGGCTAGGTCATGCAGGCCCCCAATTCCTCTACCACAGAACAGTTTCCAGCATTTTCGAATGCATCCTTTCAGTCCAGACACATACACATATCTTAGAGAAGAATAAAAACGGCTTTGAAAAATTTACTTTATTTTGTGTTGATTGTCCTGTGAGTATAGTGGTAGTTTAGGGAGAGAATGGTTCTTCTAATGAACTACTTTTTAATGGTAAAAGGTTAGACTTCTAGATAATATAGCCTGGAAGGATAGAGTTTTAGAAAAAAAATAAGTTGATGTATAATACAAGAGAGGGTTACTTACCTTTTTGAGTACTTTCTTGTCACTGCTGTAGTATCTTTCTTACTTAGGATTATTATTATTATTATTATTATTAAAAGTATTTATTTACTTTACATACCAATCACAACTTGTCCCCCCTCTTTCCTTGTCCCTCTCATTTACCCCTTTCTTCCACCCCTCTACCTTTCTCCTGAGAAAAGGTGTGACCTCTCACAGATATCAACCAGCCTTGCCATCTCAAGGAGCAGTGAGACTAGGCACATCTCCTATTTAGGCTAAAAAACGCAGTTAGGAGAAAGGGGTCCTAAAGGTAGGCAACTGAATCAGAGACAGCTCCTGCTGTAGGACTCACACATGAAGACCAACCTGCACAAGTGTTTCATATATTAGGTCCATATGTTTCATATGCTAGGTCCATCCCTAGCATGTGCGCTGTGTCTCTGTGAGCCCCTATGGGCCCAGGTTAATTAGTTAAGTTTGTAGGTTTTCTTGTGGTGTCCTAGTCACCCCACCCCTCCCATTTTCTGCATCATTCCCCAAGCTCTACCTAATGTTTGCTGTATTTTGTGTTGGATGTCCTGTGAATTCAGTGATAATTTATTTTAGGAAGAAAATAGCTCTTCTAATGAAACACTATATCCTTCTGCTGCTTTGTGAAGCCTCTCTAATGACACTTATGCCAGGTTTCCTGTATGCAATTACAGCAGAGTATCATTAACAGTGTCAAGGGTAGGTTCTCTATCATGGCATGGGTCTCAAGCTGGACCAGTCATTGGTTGATCATTCCCTTAATTCTGCTCCAACTTTACTTGTGCATGTCTTGTAGGCAGGAGGAAGTGTGGGTTTTGTGGCTGGTTTGGTGTCCCAGTCTCTCTTTTAAAAGTTTTGCCTGATTACAGGATATATACCCTATTACTCTGAGCTTTAGGGAGTCTCACCCTCATAGATTCCTTTGAATTTCCATGGTTTCTATCTTGTAGCAGAGATGCTCCCCCCATTCCAGTGGCCTCTGGTAGTACTTACTTCATCACTCCTGCTTTGACCCAATTGCCTCCTGTTCCCATCCCTATACCTCCACTCAGCTCTCTCTCTCTCTCTCTCTCTCTCTCTCTCTCTCTCTCTCTCTCTCTCCCAGATGATACCTATTCTATGTCCCTTTCTCAGTAAGATTTGGGTGTCCCCCTTTAGTTCTCCTTGTTACTTGGCATTTGTGTGTCTATGGATTGTAGTATGGTTATTACTCAGGGGTCTTATTGCTGTGATAAAAGAATTGCTGTGACCAAAAGAAACTTGACACAAGCAAGAAGAGTATTTTAGCTTAGTTTTACATCATACTGCATCACTGAAGGAAGTCAGGGTAAGAACTCAAGGCAAGAACCAGAGGCAGGAACTGATGCAGAGGCTATGGAGGAGCATGGTTTACTGACTTACTGAGCATAGCATCAAGGAACACTAGAACAAGGATTGGATCTCCCACAATGATCTGCACACACACACACACACACACACACACACACACACACACACACACATACACACACACACACACAAACACTACTTACTGGGGAAATGCACTACAGACTTGCCCAAGGCCTATATTGTAGGACATTTTCTCCTGTGAATTTCTTTCTTGTAAAATGAAGCTAGCTTGTTTCAATGTAGCATAAAACTAGCCAGAGAAGTACCTGAAACTGATAGTATAGTCTAGAGCAGAAAGTAATAGTAGTGTCTAAAGAGGAACCATCTGGGCAGAGAACAGAGAAACCTGTGAGGAGAGTACTTAATCTTCAGGTGAGGCTACCCAGAGATGATGTTTGTGACTTGAAGGTTTAGAACTGAAAACCTAATATTCAGTATTTTTGGCCATGTTGGAATCTCCTTTACCTATTTTTCATTGGCTATATTGGAAATGAACAGTAACTATATGTACAGGTACTTTTAGGCAATGAAGACAGAAAATTCCACGTGGAGAATAAAAATGAGCTGATCCAGAATGTAAGACAAAACGTTGAAAGGATATAAAAGAAGAAAATGTCAACCTCTTGATAATCCTATAATGAATAGAGAACTGGATTATCCATATACTTTGGAATGGACTCAAGAAAATTCACATAAACTTAAAGAACATGATCTGAGGGGATTTTTTGACATAGTAAGATTGCAGACATTTGGGTCACATGCTGATTGATGCATGGTCTTTATGTACATGTTGGGAATATATATTTTTAAAACAGTTCTGTACTGGATGCACTGATCGCTCATGTTTTGCCTATCATTTATTTTTAATTACTGAATATTCAACTGTACTAATAGCCACCATTTCTTTAACTAGTTCTTAATTATTGGATATTTAGGTTATTTCCATTTTCAATGAAATAAACTATAATCCAGGACTCTGCCGAGAGTAGTCTGCACAGGTGAGAGTGTGGACTACAGAAGCTAACAGCTTCTGGGACAGGCAGAAGCCACAGAGCTTCTAAGGCAGCCCCCTTTTCGGGCTCCAGATATCCAGGCACCTTCCCGGCCAGAGGAGAGGTGTCCGCCCTGCCAGGGAGGGCTTTGCAGGAGCACCTGGGAGAGACATCTTGGTTCCTGGATCCCTTCTAGACTAGTCTGTGCAGGTGAGAGTGTGGACTACAGAAGCTATCAGCTTCTGTGACAGGCCGAAGCAACACAGCTTCTGGAACAGGTCCTGTTTTGGGCCTTCATCTTCGGCCAGGAGGGAGTTCCAAACTCCAAATATATGTGCACCTTCCCTGTAAGAGGAGAGCTTGCCTGCAGAGAGTGCTCTATCCACTGAAACTCAGAGAAGAGATCTAGTCTACCATGTCTGCTGATAGAGGCTAACAGAATCACAAAAGGAGCAATCTCTAATCAGAGACAACTATAAAAAATAACTCCAGAGATTACCAGATGACGAAAGGTAAACATAAGAATCTTACTAACAGAAACTAAGACCACTCACCATCATCAGAACCCAGCACTCCCACCTTGCCCAGTCCAGGGCACCCCAACACACCCGAAAAGCTAGACCCGGATTTAAAAGCATATCTCATGATGATGGTAGAGGACATCAAGAAGGACTTTAATAACTCACTTAAAGAAATACAGGAGAACACTGCTAAACAGGTAGAAGACCTTAAAGAGGAAGCACAAAAATCTCTTAAAGAATTTCAGGAAAACACGACCAAACAGGTGATGGAATTGAATAAAACCATCCAAGATCTAAAAAGGGAAACCCTAGGAAAGAAATCTGGAACCATAGATGCAAGCATCAGCAACAGAATACACAAGATGGAAGACATTAGACTTTTTAGAGTTTAATGAAAATGAAGCCACAACATACCCAAACATATGGGAAACAATGAAAGCATTTCTAAGAGGAAAACTCATAGCTCTGAGTGCCTCCAAAAAGAAACTAGAGAGAGCACACATTAGCAGCTTGACAACACAACATAAAGCTCTAGAACAAAAGGAAGCAAATTCACCCAAGAGGAGTAGATGGCAGGAAATAATCAAACTCAGGGGTGAAATCAACCAAGTGGAAACAAGAAGAACTATTCAAAGAATCAACCAAAGGAGGAGCTGGTTCTTTGAGAAAATCAACAACATAGATAAACCCTTAGCCAGACTCACTAAAGGGAACAGGGAAAGCATTCTAATCAACAAAATCAGAAATGAAAAGGGCGACATAACAACAGATCCTGAAGAAATCCAAAACACCATCAGATTCTTCTACAAAAGGCTATACTCAACAAAACTGGAGAACCTGGATGAAATGGACAAGTTTCTAGACAGATACCAGGTACCAAAGTTAAATCAAGATCAGGTTAATGATCTAAACAGTCCTATATCCCCTAAAGAAATAGAAGCAGTCATTAATCGTCTCCCAACCAAAAAAAGCCCAGGACCAGATGGGTTTAGTGTGCAGAGTTCTATCAGACCTTCAAAGAAGATCTAATCCCAGTTCTTCACAAACTATTCCACAAAATAGAAACAGAAGGTACTCTACTCAACTCATTCTATGAAGCCACAATTACTCTGATACCTAAACCACAAAAAGACCCAACAAAGATAGAGAACTTCAGATCAATTTTCCTTATGAATATCAATGCAAAAGTCCTCAATAAAGTTTTCAATAACCGAATCCAAGAACACATCAAAACAATCATCCATCCTGACCAAGTAGGTTTCATCCCAGGGATGCAGGGATGGTTCAATATACGGAAACCCGTCAACATAATCCAGTATATAAACAAACTCAAAGACAAAAACCACATGATCATCTATTTAGATGTGGAGAAAACATTTGACAAAATCCAACACCCATTTATGATAAAAGTCTTGGAAAGATCGGGAATTCAAGGCCCATACCTAAACATGATAAAAGCAATCTACAGCAAACCAGTAGCCAACATCAAAGTAAATGGTGAGAAGCTGGAAGCAATCCCACTAAAATCAGGGACTAGACAAGGCTGTCTACTTTCTCCATACCTTTTCAACATTGTACTTGAAGTCTTAGCCAGAGCAATTAGACAACGAAAGGAGATCAAGGGGATACAAATTGTAAAGGAAGAAGTCAAAATATCACTTTTGCAGATGATATGATAGTGTATATAAGTGACCCCAAAAATTCGACCAGAGAACTCCTAAGCCTGATAAACAGCTTCGGTGAAGTAGCTGGATATAAAATTAACTCAAACAAGTCAATGGCCTTTCTATACACAAAGGATAAACAGGCTGAGAAACAAATTAGGGAGCAAAACTCTTCTCAATAGTCACAAGTAATATAAAATACCTTGGTGTGATTCTAAATAACGAAATGATAGATCTGTATGATAAGAACTTATTAAAGAAGATCTCAGAAGATGGAAAGATCTCCCATGCTCATGGATTGGTAGGATCAACATTGTAAAAATGGCTATCTTGCCAAAAGCAATCTACAGATTCAATGCAATCCCCATCAAAATTCCAACTCAATTGTTCAACGAATTAGAAAGAGCAATCTGCAAATTCATCTGGAATAACAAAAAACCTAGGATAGCAAAAACTCTTCTCCAGGATAAAAGAACCTCTGGTGGAATCGCCATGCCTGACCTAAAGCTGTACTACAGAGCAATTGTGATAAAAACTGCATGGTACTGGTATAGTGACAGACAAGTAGACGAATGGAATAGAATTGAAGACCCAGATATGAACCCACACACCAATTGTCACTTGATCTTTGACAAGGGAGCAAAAACTATCCAGTGAAAAAAAGACAGCATTTTCAACAAATGGTGCTGGCACAACTGGCAGTTATCATGTAGAAGAATGTGAATTGATCCATTTCTATCTCCTTGTACTAAGGTCAAATCTAAGTGGATTAAGGAACTCCACATAAAACCATAGACACTGAACCTTATAGAAGAGAATGTAGGGAAAGGTCTTGAAGATACGGGTGCAGGAGAAAACTTCCTGAATAGAACAGCAATGGCTTGTGCTGTAAGATTGAGAATTGACAAATGGGACCTCATGAAACTGCAAAGCTTCTGTAAGGCAAAAGACACTGTCAATAAGACAAAAAGGCCATCAACAGATTGGGAAAGGATCTTTACCTATCCTAAATCAGATAGGGGACTAATATCCAATATATATAAAGAACTCAAGAAGGTGGACTCCAGAAAATCAAATAACCCCATTAAAAATGGGGCTCAGAGCTAACAAAGAATTCTCACCTGAGGAATACCGAATGGCAGAGAAGCACCTGAAAAATTGTTCAACATCCTTAATCATCAGGGAAATGCAAATCAAAACAACCCTGAGATTCCACCTCACACCAGTCAGAATGGCTAAGGTCAAAAATTTAGGTGACAGCAGATGCTGGCGAGGATGTGGAGAAAGAGGAACACTCCTCCATTGTTGGTGGGATTGCAAGCTTGTACAACCACTCTGGAAATCAGTCTGGCAGTTGCTCAGAAAATTGGATATATTACTACCGGAGGATCCTGCAATACCACTCCTGGGCATATATCCAGTAGATGTCCCAACCGGTAAGCAGGACACATGCTCCACTATGTTCATAGCAGCCTTATTTATAATAGCCAGAAGCTGGAAAGAACCCAGATGCCCCTCAACAGAGGAATGGATACAGAAAATGTGGTACATTTACACAATGGAGTACTACTCAGCTATTAAAAAGAATGAATTTATGAAATTCCTAGACAAATGGATGGATCTGGAGGACATCATCCTGAGTGAGGTAACCCAATCACAAAAGAACTCACATAATATGTGCTCACTGATAAGTGGATATTAGCCCAGAAACTTAGGATACCCAAGATATAAGATACAATTTGCTAAACGCATGAAACTCAAGAACGAAGACCAAAGTGGACACTTTGCCCCTTCTTAGAATTGGGAACAAAACACCCATGGAAGGAGTTACAGAGACAATGTTTGGAGCTGTGACAAAAGGATGGACCATCTAGAAACTGCCATATCCGGGGATCCATCCCATAATCAGCTTCCAAATGCTGACACCATTGCACACACTATCAAGATTTTGCTGATAGGACCCAGATAGAGCTCTCTCTTGTGAGACTATGCCGGGGCCTAGCAAACACAGAAGGGATGCTCACAGTCAGCTATTGGA
Source organism: Mus musculus (assembly GCF_000001635.26). NCBI lineage: Eukaryota > Metazoa > Chordata > Mammalia > Rodentia > Muridae > Mus > Mus musculus. The sequence goes on along the minus strand of NC_000067.6, from coordinate 67,916,391 downwards.
TGGATCACAGGGCCACTAATGGAGGAGCTAGAGTAAGTACCCAAGGAGCTAAAGGGATCTGCAACCCTATAGGTGGAACAACATTATGAACTAACCAGTACCCCCCCCCCCCCGCCCTGGAGCTCGTGTCTCTAGCTGCATATTAATCAGAAGATGGCCTAGTTGGCCATCACTGGAAAGAGAGGCCCATTGTACGTGCAAACTTTATATGCCCCAGTACAGGGAAATGCCAGGGCCAAAAAGTGGGATTGGGTGGGTAGGTGAGTGGGGGGGGGGGTTGGTATGGGGGACTTTTAGGATAGCATTGGAAATGTAAATGAGGAAAATACCTAATAAAAATATATATAAAAAACATTTCATGAGAAAAGTGGTCATGAATGTGAAAGAGAGCAAGGCGGAGTATATATAAGGAGTTGGAGGTAAAAGGGAGAGGGAGAAATGTAATTATAATCTCAAAATTTAAAATGGTAACAAGAATAAAGTTAATTTATACTTATCCCTTTGTTCCTTTTAAAATTCAGCCTTCCATTTCATACAATATGAAAATGTGTATTTTTTGGAAACTCTGACACAACATTTAAAATTTACTATTTTTTTTACTAAATTAAACAACAACAACAACAACAAAGATCCAGCTACATCACTCTTAGACTTTTTGTTCTACCACAAAGATTTGTTGAACCATTTTCATTGCTGCTCTATTGATCATAGCCAGGAACTAAAAACAATCAAGGTGGTCATCAATAGAAGAGTGGATACAGAAAATGTGATACATTTTACACAATGGAGTACTACTCAGCTGTTTTCTCATTCCTATATTTGGCTATATAGTATTCCCCTGTACCATTGGAAAAACACAAGAACTCTAGAATTTTTCACAAAACATTATACAGCCAAGAACTGGTTGAAATTATTTCAACTCAATTCTTTATTTGTAGACTTACAGCTTGCTTCTGGAGTTTCATGCTACCTATAATACATAAATACACAGCCTTCTAGTGGTCTTTAGTGTATATTGTATATAGAAGCATTTTTATGGAAGAACTTCATATAAAGAAAGATCAGATGTTCCATACAACAGGATGCACAAGTAACCTTCGCTGCACATACTAACAATTTATACCCACTTGCATGATCACCTGCAAGCAAGAGAGTGCTAGTCTCAATATCGTCTTGCCTGCAAAATTAACAGACACTTTAGCCTTTGAAAATGTGGCTGTCATCAACGCCACTGATGGGTCTTTCAGCTATGAATCTGCTTGATTCTGAGAGGCACCTAACAAACAGCTTCTTCAATTCTATCGTCTTTCTCATCTATTTGTGGCATGGCCTTGTTTTATAAGCATGACTGCATGTGCTTTAAATTCTACTGAGAATATAATTTTTCATCTAATTTGTCTAACTTACAACAATACTTTTCTATTGCTCGTTCTTCAGCTGACATTTGTTGCCCACTCTTTCTTATAATTTTCATGTATTGTATTTTACTAGCCATTTGTGGATTCCATGGTTGCAGTTTGTACGTCTAAGGTAAATTTTCCTGCAAAATGTTATAAGAAATAATTAGGATTGCTGTTTTGACTAACAAGAATTTCCTTTCTTGGGGCTGGAGAGATGGCTCGGTGGTTAAGAGCACTGATTGCTCTTCAAAGAGGTCCTGAGTTCGATTCCCAGCAACCACATGGTGGCTCACAACCATCTGTAGTGACATCTGATGCCCTCTTCTGATGTGTCTGAAGACAGCTACAGTGTACTCACACACATAAAATAAATACATAAATCATTAAAAAATAATTTCTTTTCTTAATATATTGGTTTCATCTTGACCTGTAAAAAATTGTTAACCCAAAAATATTGTTTCTTTTCCCTAACCTTAAAAGTAGGCACAGTAACCATCTAAAGATTTCACCTGCTTGTACATGTATGTGCATGTATGTGTGAGTGCTTGTGAGAGAGTGTATGTGAGTGTATTTGTGTGTGAGTGTATGTGTGAGTGTGTATGTGTGTGTTTATGTATGTGTGTGTGTGAGAGTGTATGTGTGGGTATGCATGTGTGTGTTTGTGTGTTGTATGTAAGTGTATGTGTGAGGGTTCATGTGTGAGTGTGTGTGTGTGTGTGTGTGTGTGTGTGCATTTAATTCTGTGTTCTACTTAGCTCTCCTGTTGTCCAAAGCTACCTGAATAAAGCCAGCCCTAAGCACTCAGTTCCTGGTTCTGCAAGCAAAGCATTGCTTCTTGTGGCAGGATATGTGCTCCAGGTCTGTGAACTTCAGTTTCCAAGCTTCTTTTCAAGATCGGTACCCACAGCTCATTTCCCATTGTCCAGGACCCTGCTATCCCCCTATATTGTATGAAAAGCTATTGCCTTCGGTTTTCTACCTACTATCAGATATGATGGGATTCACTTTTGTTTTCATTATCCCTGCTGTGTTTGTTTCATTAAAAAGTAATAACAAAATAAAAGAAAAACAAAGAAAGCAAAGTAAAAATTCATGTTAGGACTTGTCATTGAAATAGCAGTTGTTCTTTGATACCATCTATTTCTTAATCATTGTTATTGTATAATAGAGAAAATAAAGGTAATAGTTGTTGATTTTTGGTTTCTCTGCCTTCTAACATTTCTATCTCTCTGTAAAGCTGTACCCTCAGTTGGAGATCGTGCAACCTGTGAGCCTGTGGGGGCATCATTTTAAGCATTAAGAACTAGTCAACATGGACATATAAAGTCCCCTGTAGCAACAGAGATAGTTAAACAATGAAATATGTGGTTTTCACATTAGAAGGGGGAAGAAAATAATCATGGGAAGTAGAGGTGTGAAGGCTTGATGCTCCAGCATAGGGGAATGTCAGAACAATGAGGAGGATGTGGATGGGTGGGTGGGGGACCACCCTCAAAGAAGAAGGAAGAGGGGGGATGGGATAGGAAGGTTTCAGAGGGGAAAACAGGAAGGGGGATAACGCTTAAAATGTAATTAATAAAATAATCAATATTTTTTAAATATGAGAGTTTTGTATTACATTAATAATGTTACAGATACAGGCAATTCTCACCTCAAAAAAAAAGGATTTCCTCATGAGATATAAGTGGGAATGTAAGTTGTTATAACCTTTAACATTTGGAAAAAATGAAAATAATTTCAAATACTTTGATTTAGAAATTAAACTCATGTAAATTAACCTTGGGAAATTGTGTTCTAAAATGTTACTCACAGTATAGTTTATTTCTTTTGGGGGGTATTTACTTCATTTACATTTCCAATGCTATCACAAAAGTCCCCAACACGCTCCCCCTCCCACTCCCCCACCTACCCACTCTGACTTCTTGGCCCTGGTGTTCCCCTGTACTGAGGCATATAAAGTTTGCAAGACCAATGGGCCTCTTTCCACTGATGGTCGACTAGGCCATCTTCTGATTCATATGCAGCTAGAGACATGAGCTCGGGGGGGGGGGGAGAGGCACTGGTTAGTTCATAATGTTGTTCCACCTATAGGGTTGCAGATCCCTTTAGCTCCTTGGGTACTTTCTCTAGCTCCTTCATTAGGGGCCCTGTGATCCATCCAATAGCTGACTGTGAGCATCCACTTCTGTGTTTGCTAGGCCCCGGCATAGTCTCACAAGAGAGAGCTCTATCTGGGTCCTATCAGCAAAATCTTGATAGTGTGTGCAATGGTGTCAGCATTTGGAAGCTGATTATGGGATGGATCCCCGGATATGGCAGTTTCTAGATGGTCCATCCTTTTGTCACAGCTCCAAACATTGTCTCTGTAACTCCTTCCATGGGTGTTTTGTTCCCAATTCTAAGAAGGGGCAAAGTGTCCACTTTGGTCTTCGTTCTTGAGTTTTATGCGTTTAGCAAATTGTATCTTATATCTTGGGTATCCTAAGTTTCTGGGCTAATATCCACTTATCAGTGAGCACATATTGTGTGAGTTCTTTTGGGATTGGGTTACCTCACTCAGGTAACCTGTTCCATGTCATGTTGTAAAATATCCACTCTGATTCACTAACATTAACCCTGAGGTGATATGAGAATCCACCCTTTGCAGGGTAAGCAATGCCTCAGATGTTTTTTTTTTGTTTTGTTTTTGTTTTTTGTTTTTGTTTTTGTTATCTGACTTATAGTGTCAGCAGTATTAATTTGATCTGCCCAATTAAAGATAATCTTTTTCTTAAAAAATATACAGGGTATAAAAGGTTTATCTACATTATGCACAAAGCATAATGTATAATTTAAATGAAAACTAGTACTCTTATACACCCGTGGCTCTTGAGGAGTTTGTTGTGCATAAGGCACATCCAAAAAAACATTCCTTTGCAAAAAATAAAGGCTAGGTAGAAGAATTCGAATGTACCGGTAAAGGTACTGGCCATGATCTTACTATGGCCCATAAAGGTATACTTATCAAGGTTTCAATCATCAGGAACAGGAGAATCATCTTGGGGTTCATCTTGCTCTTTCACGGTCCTTGTCAGTCGCGTCTGGACCCAAAGTGGATTTTCTTCACCCTGTGGAAAAACACAAATAGCTCCTCGGGATCTGATTAAGATAGGATCCGGGCCATACCATTTATTATCAAGGACATTTTTCCATTTGACCATTTTATTGGGTGATTGAGGCCATTGTCCGTGCCTTTCAGCTGGTGATCTTCCAGCATCATCCAATTTTAAAAAATTAAGAGTAAATATTGTAAGGGATAGAGCCATCTTTGGCGTCATAGCCTCTATTTCCCCTTTCTGTTTTTGCAAATATTGTTTCAGAGTGCGGTGAGCTCTCTCAATGATGCCTTGGCTCTGTGGATTATAGGGCAATCCAGTAATATGTTTCACTTGCATTTGTTTGCAAAATTGGCTAAATTTAGAAGAAGTATATGCAGGACCATTATCTGTCTTTAACACTAGGGGCTTGCCCCATGCAGCCCAAGCCTCTAAGCAGTGAGATATGACATGAACTGCTTTTTCCCCTGTCAAGGGAGAGGCATGTAGGACACCAGAACTGGTATCGATGGATACATGTACATATTGTAATTTCCCAAAAGATGGGATATGCGTGACGTCCATTTGCCAAACATCTAGGGTTCGCAATCCGCGAGGATTAACACACACGGAAGGTGCATTAATAAATTCTACACATTTACCACACTGTAGGACAATATTTCGGGCTTCTGTTTGTGTGAGCTTAAACTTTTGTCGTAATGTAGAAGCAGGGACATGATAAAGCTGATGAAAATTCTTAGCATTTTCTATAGAACTTTGTGATAGGAAAACCATGTCTCTGGTGGCTGGATCAGCAATTGCATTTCCTTTAACCATAGGTCCAGGTAATGATGTATGTGCTCTAATGTGTTGAATATAAAAGGGATGCTCACGCATCAAAATACAATTTTGTATTTTCCTCAAAATTTCAGATACTGGACTAGACTGCTTAAAATTTCCAGCAGTCTCTAATGCTAGAACCGCATTAACTACATAAACAGAATCAGAGATAATATTTATGGGCATAGGAAATCTTTTAAAAACTTCTAAAACCACCAAACATTCTACCAATTGAGGGGCTCCTGGTGTAAATTGCAACCTTACAGCCTTTCCATTGATTACATAACTTCCAATTCCTGTTTTTGACCCATCTGTATAAATATCAATGGCTCCCTTTATAGGGGTATTAACCGTTACCTTTGGAAATATTACTGGATGTAATAACATAAAATGTAATAACAGATGTTTAGGATAATGATTATCAATTAAACCAGAATAACTGCATCTAAGAATGGCCCATTCATCTATAGTAGCACACAATATTTGCATTTGTGCGACAGTATACGGGACAATTATGCTATCAGGAATTTTTCCAAAGTGAGTAATTGAAGTTTTTATCCCTTTGTGTGCCATATTTGCTACCATGGTGGGATAATGCTCTATAGTCTTATTAGGGGATATATGTGGATGTATCCATACTAAAGAACCATCTTGCCATAACACAGAAGTTGGCAAATTTATGGTTCTTAATATGCATAGATACAAAGGTTCTTGCTCATTTATACAATTTAACTGTGTTTTTTGGATAGCTCTTTCTGCCTTCCTAAGAACATCAGAAGCCTCAGGTGTTAATTGTCTCAATGAGGTAATATGTTATTCTCCTTCTAAACTTTGAAATAAAGGTTTCAATTCTGAAGTAGGGATCCTTAAATAAGGTCTAATCCAATTTATATCTCCTAATAGTTTTTGAAAATCATTTAGTGTCTTTAGATGATCTTTTCTTATACTAATCTTTTGTGGGGTGACACATCATAAAGTAATAGTGGCTCCTAAAAATGACTAACATTAGACTGCTGTACTTTTTCTGGTGCAATAATCAAGCCACTATTTTTTAAAGTTTCATTAAGCAAGCCATAAGCTTGCTGTATACTTTCTTCTTCAGGTCCACAAATCACTATATCATCCATATAATGACAAATTTTTAAGGAGGGGAACCATCCCTAACCGGTTGCAAAGCTTTTCCTACATATAACTGACATATGGTAGGGCTATTTGCCATTCCTTGGGGTAATACCCGCCATTGGTACCTTTTATCAGGCTCCATATGATTAATAGAAGGCAAGGTAAATGCAAATCTAGGTTTATCTTTCTTATTTAATGGAATGGAAAAGAAACAATCCTTAATATCTACTACTATAATTCTCCAATCCTTAGGTAGAGCTGACAGTAGGGGGAGTCCTCTTTGTACAGGACCCATAACTTGCATTTGTGTATTAATGGCTCTTAGGTCATGTAACAATCTCCATTTACCTGACTTCTTCTTTACAACGAAAATAGGGGTGTTCCAGGGTGACAGAGTGGGTTCCACATGTCCCAGGTCTAATTGTTCTTGTACTAATTCTTTAGCTGCTTTTAACTTCTCAGAGGGTAAAGGCCACTGAGGCACCCACACCATGTCCTCCGTACGCCACGGAATGGGCAAAGGCTCCTCAGCGGCCCCTAGAAAAAACTCAGCCCTTTCTTATCTACTTTTTCTGTGGCTTTAACTGGTGAAATTCTACCTTGTAGGTTTTTTCCAAGACCTAGTCCAGGTATATATCCCATTCCTTTCATCATTTCCTTGCTTTTCTGAGAGTAATCATTAGTCAATATAAATTTCATGGCTGACAACACATCTCTTCCCCATAAGTTTACAGGTAAAGGGAGTACATAAGGTTGAAAAAGCCCTGTCCTTCCTTCTTTATCTTTCCATTGTAAGGATTTTGCACTTATACTTGGGGCAGCCTCATATCCTAATTCTTGTAAGCTATGTGACGATTGATTAACAGGCCAAGAAGTGGGCCACCAATTACTGGATATAATGCTTTTATCTGCTCCTGTATCCATTATACCTTCAAAGGTTTTTCCTTCTATTTGTAATTGTAAAGTGGGACGATTATCCAAATCTAAAGATATGTAGGCCACATTAGTTCCTGTAGAACCTAGTCCCTTATCTCCTCAGGAATCCTGGCTACTAGGGAACATGTTATGCAAACTAGAAGAATCAGTAATTGAGCAATGCAATCTCCAGGAGAAATGGCTACAATACCTCAGGGTGCAGAACACATAATCTTAACTTGTCCCTCATAATCTGAGTCTATAACTCCGGGATGTATCATCAATCCTTTCAAAGCAGAAGAGGACCTACCCAACAGTAGGCCCACTGTCTCCTTTGGTAAGGGACCTCTAAAGTCTGATGAAATAGGTTGGCACCCCATTTGAGGTGTAAGAATTACTCTGGAGGTGGCACAGATGTCCAATCCTGCTGAACCCGGAGTGGCTCTCCTCGGTCTCTGGGTGGCCTCATGGACACTGTGGTCTGAAATGCCCCATACATTTGGGGGCCCTGAGGATGGGGGCCCCTCACTCCGTTTTTTGGCTGTTGCACTTTAAACTGAGGTATTGGCCTTCCTTTTATATCTCTGACTGATCTACATTCATTTGCCCAATGTCTTCCTTTCCCACATTTTGGGCAAGTACCTGGTTCTGTCTTTTCAAACCTACTCTTTCTACCCTTTGTACACTGCTTTTGCATATGACCTGTTTGTCCACAATTATAGCAGGTTATTTCTTTTGTTTGTGCCATCAAAACTGCGGCAGCCAGCCCTGCATTTGAAAGAGGTCCTCCTATTTCTCTACAGGCTTTCATCCATGCTTGTAGCCCTTTCCCTTTCCATGGTGTGATAGCATTTCTGCATTCTTTGGTACATTGCTCATAAACTAATTGTTCAATTAATGGCATTGCGGCCTCAGCATCACCAAATATACGTCCTGCCGCTTCCATCATGCGAGCCACAAATTCAGAGAACGGCTCATTAGTTCCCTGAATAATTTTTGTCAAGTTACCAGATACCTCTCCTCGATTAGGCAATGCTTTCCAAGCTTTCACTGCTGCCTGATTGATTTGATCATAGACCTGCACTGGGTATCCTAATTGATTGTTTGTCCATATACCCTGACCTGTAAGCATTTCAAAGCTCCATGCGTGTTGCCCTGCAGTAGCATTAGCACGGGCCTGACTCAAACACAGATCATGCCATATAGACTTCCAATCTAGATACTGTCCCATCATAAGACATGCCTTTACCACACTCATCCAGTCAAAAGGAGTCATGGCATTGTGAGCCAATCTATCAATTTGGGACTGAGTAAATGAGGCATTAATTCCATAGGTCCTTACTGACTCTGCTAGCTCTTTTACTTGTTTATGCGATATTGGCTCATAATATCGCTGGTGAGCATGATCCTGAAAAACAGGAAAAGCCTGACATATTTTTTGCAACCCTTTAGGAGTGCAAAAAGAGTGACCATTGCCAATTGCTTTCTTATCTGCATAAGGCGGAGTAGGTGGGGGAGCACTGAAACTCCTCCCTATTGGACTAGATCTTTCTGCCTCATACTCCGCAGCAGCCTCCTTCAAATCTTCCTCCTCTCCTGTTGATAATTCGGAATCCTCTGAGCTAGACAATTCTAATGACTCAGAGTCCTTGAGAGGAGGGTAAATTGACTTAATTTTCTGCTTTTTATTATTTTTTATACTATTTTTTGTATCTTTACATTTCGGGAGTTGACAATTAAAGCCATGATATAAGATCAAGGCAAGAAAGATAGCAACCCCAGCAACAATTATCGGATCTATTTCGTAGGAGAGCATGTCTCTCAGAGACTCACATTAATTTCTTTCTACTTACTGGTACCACTGTTCCTCAGCTGAAGAGTTCTGAATCCACTCCGGATCCTTCTCAGCAGTCTGTTTTGCAGGAACACTTCATTACCACCGTTCCCCAGCTGAAGAGTTCTGAATCCATGCTGGATCCTTCTCAGCAGTCTGTTTTGCGGGAACCTTTATTAACTGCTCCTTCCCCGTGATGCAGTTCTGAATCCTCCCTGTAGCAGGGAGTCTTCGCTTGTGCCTGAAGATGTTTCTTGTCTCGGGTTTTCAGCACCACTTCTTGCACGCGCTGGACTGGCCAGCAGTAGCGAAGCTGCAACAGGATCCTTCTGCACACGTTTATTGGGAGAGCTTGATTGCAGAGGCGAAGAGACCCAGAGCGCAGAACTGGTGCTGCTTATATAGGCCTAGGAGAGGCATGTCTCACACCCGGATTGGTTATGCACTATGCCTCATTTGCATGTTCCTCATCTGATTGGCTATATTCCCAAAGCCTCATTATCATGCCTGGGCCAGGCAGTGTCTTTGCAAAAAACTTTACTGCATATGTACACATTGGTTGTTTGTCCAAACTTATGCGTGGTGGCCAGCAGTAGTCAGTGCCACTCTGCAATGGCACATGTGGCTTCCCATAGGATGATGCCCTCCAGGTCCATCCATTTGCCTAGGAATTTCATAAATTCATTCTTTTTAATAGCTGAGTAGTACTCCATTGTGTAAATGTACCACATTTTCTGTATCCATTCCTCTGTTGAGGGGCATCTGGGTTCTTTCCAGCTTCTGACTATTATAAATAAGGCTGCTATGAACATAGCAGAGCATGCAGCCTGCTTACCGGTTGGGACATCTACTGGATATATGCCCAGGAGTGGTATTGCAGGATCCTCCGGTAGTAATATATCCAATTTTCTGAGCAACCGCCAGACTGATTTCCAGAGTGGTTGTACAAGCTTGCAATCCCACCAACAGTGGAGGAGTGTTCCTCTTTCTCCACATCCTCGCCAGCATCTGCTGTCACCTGAATTTTTGATCTTAGCCATTCTGACTGGTGTGAGGTGGAATCTCAGGGTTGTTTTGATTTGCATTTCCCTGATGATTGAGGATGTTGAACAATTTTTCAGGTGCTTCTCTGCCATTCGGTATTCCTCAGGTGAGAATTCTTTGTTTAGCTCTGAGCCCCATTTTTTAATGGGGTTATTTAATTTTCTGGAGTCCACCTTCTTGAGTTCTTTATATATATTGGATATTAGTCCCTATCTGATTTAGGATAGGTAAAGATCCTTTCCCAATCTGTTGGTGGCCTTTTTGTCTTATTGACAGTGTCTTTTGCCTTACAGAAGCTTTGCAGTTTCATGAGGTCCCATTTGTCAATTCTCGATCTTACAGCACAAGCCATTGCTGTTCTATTCAGGAAGGCTATACTTGCTCTTTTCTGTTTCAAGATCTGTGAAAAACTGTGTTGGAATTTTAATGAGTACTTTGTTGAGTCTGTCTGTAGATTGATTTTGTTAGCATGGCCATTTTTACTATATTAATCCTACTGATCCAAGAACATGGGATATTTTCCATCTCCTAATATCTCCTTTAACTTCTTTCTTCAATATCTTAAAGTTTTTATCACACAAGTCTTTCCCTTGCTTGGTTAGAGTTAAATCAAGACACTTTTTATTATTTGAGGCTATTGTGAAAGGTGTTATTTCCCTGACTTCATTCTCAGTCTGTATTTCATTTGTATATAAAAAGACTACTGATGTTTGTGTGTTAATTTTTCTCCTGCTACTTTGCTGATTATAATCATCAGCAGTAGGAATTTTCCAGTGGAATTTTTAGGATCACTTATGTATATTATTGTATCTTCAGCAAAGAAAGACACTTTGATTTCTTTTCTATTTGTACCCTCCTGATCTTTTTCAGTTGTCTTAGAGCTGAGACTACATTAAATAAGTTTGGCGAGAGTAAACAACCTTGCTTTCCTCTGTATTTTAGTGGCATTTCTTTGAGTTTCTCTCCATTTAAATTGATGTTAGTTATGGACTTGCTGTAAATTGCCTTTATTATGTTTGAGTAACTCCCTGCTATCTCTACATCTCTAGGACTTTTCATCATGAAGGGGTTTGGATTTTGTCAAAGGCCATTTTTGGAATCTAATGATGTGATCCTATGGTTTTTGGCTTTTAGTTTGTTTATATGGTGGGTTTCATTTATCTAGACAGCTATATTGAACCACTTCTGAGTCTTTGGAATGAAACCTAATTGATTAAGGTGGACAATCTTTTAGATGTATTCTTAGATTTGATTTACAGATATTTTATTGATAATTTTTGCAACTATATTCATAAAGGAATTGGTCTATACTTATCTTTCTTTGTTGGGTCATTATGTGGACATCAGGATATCTGTGACCTCTTAAAATGAATGTGGGCAATGTTCTGTCTGTGGAATTTGTTGAATAGTTAAGGATTATTTACTATTTACCCTTCTTTTAAATTCTTATAAAATTCTCCATTAAAACCATATTTCTGCCCCCCCCCCGTTGAGGTTTTTAATTAGTGGCTCTATTTCACTAGGGTTTTTATGCTGGCCTGTGTCCTGCTTCCCGCTAGAGCACCTGGAGTGCCACCAACATGATGCTCAGGGGATGCAAAATGCAGTCCGCAATTGTGGTTCTCAGTCCAGGTTTTCCTGGAGTGGGAAACAGTGGAGTCTGGAACAGTTGCTGTAGCTCCCAGTCTCCTGTCTACCCAGGCACCACTGGTGTACTACTGAGAGTTGTAATGTGGGTGGGAGTTTCTGGGATCTGGGCTTCCCTCAGGGCATCCACCTGCCAGGCAAGAAGGGGAAAGCAGAGCCCAACTCTGACTGGGACTCCATGTTTATTCCTTTATTGATTCAAGTTCCACTTTCATGTCATGAACTGTTTGATTCATTTCCTTCAACTGTTTGTGTTTTCATGGAATTCTTTAAGGAATTTATTAATTTCCTCTTTAGGGACCATATCTGTTAGTTTGTTTTTTCAATTCTCATGGCCTACTTAGAAGGATTTCTGAGCTCTAGCAGATACACTGTGTTCTGGTTGTTATTGCATTTTTATGTGTGTGCCCAGGCCTTTGGGTTTGGGAAGACTGTAATTCTAGGTGCTGATAGATGGCCTTCTGTTCATTGGGTAGATGTGTTTCCTTGGTTTCTGTTTTTATCTCTGTTTCTTAGGAGGGTGTGGTGGCTGTATTTTATTTCCTATGTGTGTGTATTATCCATGTAAACACATCTTTATAAGTGCCATTGGAGGCCAGAAGAAAATGTAGGAAACTAATACTGGAGTTACATATGGTTGTGATCTGCCAGACATGGATGCTAGGAAATAATGTCCTCTGAAATGAGCAGCAGGCACTCCTACCTGCCGAGCCAGCCATCTCTCCAGCAGACTCAAATGTTATATTACAACAATGAAGAATACAGGCTGAAGGACAGAGTAGCCAGGAGTTCATATCTGAGAAGTTGAATTTACATAACCAGCTGCATATTTTTTGGCAAATTGCTTAAGTTATTGCAAACACCATTTTATTGTCTATAAATTGTTATCATTGGCACTTAATGATAAGTTATCTCTCTGCCACCAGTGATATAAGCCAATTCAAGCCAGATTATATAATATTAAAGGCAGGTTTATTGGGAAACTGCTCTCAGGCCCCAAGGATTGAGGCCAGGGAAGTCACCACGGGGAAAAGCATAGTGGTAGGCATGGGATGTGGGAGGGTGGGGGGTTAGGGTAGAGAAAGGGCATGCACAGAGAGAGAAGAGGAGAGAAAGAGAGAGGAAGAGACCAAAATATCTGGATTATATCGAGGAGAGTCTCTTGGAGAAGGGCAGCCCAGTCCCTGGGCTGGAAAGGTCAGAGTTGTGGGCAGAGTATGCTAGGTAGGATGCAGAGAGAACCTGAAGGCAGGTCTGCTTTAGCATGTAAGATATGTACCTCAGCCTCTTGTCCCAGGTCTAAACCAATCACTTGCTTGTGGATTATAAAGATTAAGTTTGAAAAATTAGAAGCAATGTTCAAGCTAGTGCCCAAAATGGATAGTTGCTAATATAATAAACCAGGGTAACTTTATTTTGAATGAATTCTTCCATGCTGTAGATGTGTTCACATAGATTCTATTGCACAAAAAACCTTGAGGCCATGTAATTGGATCATCAACCATGTGACAAACAATACCAGAGATGGTAAAGAGCTTTTAAGTTTGTTTATTCCTATTAAGAATTTTATTCCAAGTCCATAGGGAAATTTACATTTTTCTGTTTGTATTTTTTTCCCAAAGATAGGGACCCAGTATTGATGCCTTACCTTGATCTTGACTGTTCTGACATGACAGTTGCCAAGGAACCTCAGAAGTTCTTCTGGTGAAGAGGGAACAGAGAGTCAGAATGCTTGAGATGCCCCAAAAGACTGTTATTCTAATTACTTAAGGTCTTAAATTGTGGCAAATAGCTGTCTGTATTGAGTCAGGTTTTCATAAGCACTTCTGATCTTATTTCCCTAAGGTGATGATCCAAAGAGGTGGGAGAACTTTCCAGAATACTAATATAAGCACATTTAATTATTGCTTGACAGCCAACTAAAAGCAGTATGCAAGGAAAGATTCACGGGGGAAAATAACAAATTGGGAAGTGAGGAGGATTAGGAATGTAGACGGATGAATCAGAGATGTTGCTGCCTTCCCCAGTCCATTCAAGTCTATATATGGTATTCAAAGAGGGATTATGAAATGAGGTAAGATCCCACTAGTTCTATAATTAGAACTAGTTGATAACTATACAGATTCAGAAGTGTTTATGAGTAACACTCTGGTATAGTCATTATATAAGAAAATCCCGTTTCCTTTAACTTAATTCTTTTAGACACAACTTTCAATGTGGACTTTTATTTCCTCCCGTGAAGAAGTAGCATTCATTTCCCTATTTCATGAACTTGCTAGCTTTCTCCATGGTGTGCTGGCTAGTTCTATGTCAACTTGATACATTCTAGAGTCATTTGAGAAGAGGGACTGTCTTAGTTAGGGTTTTACTCCTGTGAACAGACACCATGACCAAGGCAACTCTTAAAAGGATAACATTTAATTGAGGCTGGCTTACAGATTCAGAGGTTTAGTCCATTACCATCAAGGCAGGAAAATGGCAGCATCAATGCAGGCATGGGACAGCTGGAGCTGAGAGTTCTACATCTTCTGAAGGCTGCTAGCAGAATATTGACTTCCAGGCAGCAAGGATGAGGACCTTAAAGCCTATACCCACAGTGGCACACCTCCTCCAACAAGACCATACCAACTCCAACAGGGCCACACCTTCTTTTATTTTTATTAGATATTTTCTTTATTTACATTTCAAATGCTATCCCGAAAGTTCCCTATACCCTCCCTCTGCCCTGCTCCCCTACCCACCCACTCCCACTTCTTGGCCTTGGCATTCCCCTGCACTGGGGCATATAAAGTTTGGAAGACCAAGGGCCTTTCTTCCCAATGATGGCCGATTAGGCCATCTTCTGCTACATATGCAGCTAGAGACACAAGCTCTGGGGGTACTGATTAGTTCATATTGTTGTTCCACCTATCAGGTTGCAGACCCCTTCAGCTCCTTGGGTACTTTCTCTAGCTCCTCCATTGGGGGCCCTGAGTTCCATACTATAGATGAATGTGAGCATCCACTTCTGTATTTGCCAGGCACTGGCATAGCCTCACTTGAGACTGCTATATCAGAGTTCTTTCAGCAAATTCTTGTTGGCATATGCAACGGGCTCAGAAAGAAATTAGGGAAACAACGCCCTTCACAATAGTCACAAATAATATAAAATTCCTTGGGGTGACTCTAACTAAGGAAGTGAAAGATCTGTATGATAAGAACTTCAAGTCTCTGAAGAAAAAAAAAATTGAAGAAGATCTCAGAAGATGGAAAGATCTCCCATGCTCAAGGATTGGCAGGATTAGTATAGTCAAAATGGCTATCCTGCCGAAAGCAATCTACAGATTCAATGCAATCCCCATCAAAATTCCAACTTAATTCTTCAATGAGTCAGAAAGGGCAATTTATAAATTCATCTGGAATATCAAAAAACCTAGGATAGCAAAAACTATTCTCAACAATAAAAGAACCTCTGGGGGAATCACCATGCCTGACCTAAAGCTGTACTACAGAGCAATTGTGATAAAAAAACTGCATGGTTCTGGTACAGTGACACACAGGTAGATCAATGGAATAGAACTGAAGACACAGAAATGAATCCACACACCTATGGTCACTTGATCTTTGACAAGGGAGCTAAAACCATCCAGTGGAAAAAAAGGCAGCATTTTCAACAAATGGCAGTTATCATGTAGAAGAATGTGAATTGATCCATTCTTATCTCCTTGTACAAAGCTCAAGTCTAAGTGGATCAAAGAACTCCACATAAAACCAGAGACACTGAAATTTATAGAGGAGAAAGTGGGGAAAAGCCCCAAAGTTATGGGCACAGGGCCACACCTTCTAATAGTGCTATTCCCTGGCCCAAGCATGTACAAACCATAACAAGGACCCTTAACTGAGAATTTGCCTCAATAAGATTGGGCTGTAAGCAATTCTGAAGGGAATTTTCTTAAATAATGATTGATGTGGGAGAGTCCAGTCTATTGTGGATGGTGTGGATTGGTGGTCCTGAGTGCTATAAGAAAGCAGGCTGAGTAGGCCATAAAGAGTAACCCAGTGGGTAGCACTTGCTCATGTCCTCTACAAATCACTAAGCTGGAGGACTCTGTTCTTTATAAAACAGAAGCAGAGTCAGCTGCCTGCTGTGGCACACAGTTTTAATTCCTGCACTTGGGAAGTAAAGAGATCTCTTTGAGCTCGAGACCAGCCTGAGTTATGCAGAGAGTTCCAGGGAAGCCAGGCACCTTATCTCAAAAATTTGGTAGAGAGAGGCAAGGATGAGGGAGAGAGAGGGGAGGAGAGGGAAAGGAAGGGGGAGGGGGACAAGAAGGGGAGGGGGAGAGGGAGAGTTATCTCTAAATGACATCTTCCAAATGAATCAAAGAGGAAGTATATGGTTGGGCAAGTAATACTAAGTTAACAGATAATGTAGAGAATATATATCCTCTGGAGGAACTTACTTGTGTTCCATATAATCCATTCTTTAAAAGACAATTAGCACCTGAAACAAATGGAAACAGAAACAAAGAACAACAAACCCAGCAAACAAAGTGTTCAGACTTTGTAAAGTCCAGTAATCCTATTGGAAGGAAACAGAAAAAAAAATATTTCTAATAGAAAAAAACGCAGGCAAAAAAAGTAAATGGCCACAATCTTTTGTTTGTTTGTTTGTTCGAGATAGGGTTTCTCTGTGTAGTCCTGGCTATCCCGGAATTCACTCTGTAGACCAGGCTGTCCTTGAATTCAGTAATCCACCTGCCTCTGCTTCCCAAGTGCTAGGATTAAAGGCATGCACTACCACTCCTCACCCCAAATGGCCACAATCTTGAATATGCCAAATGTAAAACGGGGTCTTAATGGTTATTTTCCCAATGATTGTTGTGCATTGGTAAGGCATATTTTAACAATGTGTATGATTACAATGATAGTATTCTTTTACTGATTTTACATGCTCTACATCTGCTGACAAATTAGACCCAGGAAAAGGGACAAAGGCACCATATCTGTTGTTTGTCCACTCACTTGGGTTAACTGGATCAAAAGACAATAAGCAAAGGATAATAACTCAACCTTACAAATCATAAAGGCCTGTGCAATGGTACAGACTGTCGGGAAGCATCAATATTTTGATCTCTTGTTGTCCATTCCAATCAATTGTTGCTCAGTGCTTCCCTCTGCCCTTGACTGACCAACATGATGGGACACTCAGCTTTTCAAGTTGTATTTATGTCAGAAGACTTCAAAGCATACAGCCCAGTATCGATGAGCAAACATGGTTTCAAACTCAAAATGTAATCAAAGTTATGACTTCCATCTTATTTTAAAGTTTAGCTCTCTCTCCCTTGTCCAGCTTTGCCCTGTGTAGCATAAAATTCTTTCTTTACCCTGATTCTTTACCTTAAAGATCCTCAAATTTCCAGCTATGCTGTTGACCTCTGTGTATATAGTATATTTCCCTAGGCATAAGTCAGGATATGTTCAATAGTTAAAATATGAGTGTTGGTGAGATGCCCCAGCAGTGAAGGAATTTCCTGCCATGCTGGACAACCTGGGTTTGATCCCTGGAACCCACATGGTGGGAGAACAGAACAGACCCTGAAAAACTGTCTTCTTACCCATGTACACACACACACACACACACACACACACACACACACACACACACACATTCATTCACCCACACACATAAATAAATGCAGTAATTTTAAACAATTGAAAGATACTACTTTACTATAACCAAGAGGTTAAAAGAGCTCTAAATGTAAAAGAAGCCCCCATTCAATCAAATTCATTCAGTTATATTCTAGAAAATGTCATCCATATATCAACACCATTGAGTATGGATTCCCTATTGAAAAAGGAGTCTTTTGAGAGATGGCTTCAAAGATAGACTCTGTATAGCAGAAAAGCCTACTGATTTGGAATACAGTTCAACAAAGAAAGCAGCCTATTAACCGTATTTTTTAGATAATAATAAAAAGAAATCATTTCAAAGAATTTTCTCCTTTGGCTCATTCTTAGTCATACTTGAACAGTCATCTGAACAGTTCATTTCCTTGGACAGAGGAGGGCCCAGTAATACTTGCATCTCACGTTTCTTCTTAGTGGGATGTCTTGTGTGGAGATTTTGTAAGTCTCTGAGCAATTTAATCTTTTTGTTTGGGGGTGGGGTGAGGAGAACAATTTTCACTAGACAAAAATCCCAAGTTGTGTTGGTAAGTTAGTTTGCTTTTCTAGAAAGCAATCTGATTCAATGAAAAGCTGGAAGGAATTATTACATCTTCACTAATAGTCAAAGTCCTAGGCCTGACTACAGTTACACCCACTGCCCTCTCTGGAATTACCTCATTTCAGTCCCAACCAACATTATAAAACTGTGATGACGTAGATGCTTATAGAGCTTCTGAAGTGACAATATGCTGCACTGCTTTTCCTGCCAAGAAATCTCCCTCCGCTCAGTCTCAGGAGCTATTCTTCAGCACAGAAACGGCCTATTCTCCATATATTCCGTCTGTCACAGGTAGATATTACATACCTTTGGGTTAGAGGAGATCTCAGCTATAGAAATTGGAAAACCAGCACCACGCCTTTTACTCCTTGATTAGTGAGACCAAGGTACACACTCATTTTATGTTTAAAATGTCCTAACAACCAACTAGAAATCTGTAGCTGGTCAATCTTCAGGACAATTGCACAAACAACTCTAGAAATTTACTGGTACCATCTATAGTGTTCGTGCTGCATCTGAATAAAACTGGCATTTGCTTTGCAAATCTAACAATAGTTCCTTTAACCATTTTTTTGTAACTATCAAAAGTAGATGTGACAACACAGATACAAACATAGACATTGTCATATAAGTCAAACAGAATTAAACAGGAAATTAACTACTCTTACATTCAGATATCCAGAGTTCTACCTGGCAGACCTCAATATAAAATTGTAATTACTACTTAAAGAAAAGGCTTTCAAATTCTCCTAGGTGCTCATTTCCCCCCAAATATTTCACACATTTTTTAACACTTACAATTTGTGTAAGATTTGTGAAATACTTTATCATTATGATTAGTGCTGTGACATTTCAAAAACATTCTTGATTTGACTCCTCCCTCTCCCCCTTCCCCCTCTCCCTCTCCCTCTCCCCCCCCAGTCCAACTTTCTTAGGAACATTGCAGGTCTTACCTGAAAGAGTACTTAGAAAATGCCTACTAATTGTCATAAGGCTGGTGGACAATTCAGAAGCAGACCTGGGATTGACCACCTTCTTAAGTAACTCACTTGTTAAAAGCTCATTTCTAGAAAGCAAATGAGAGAGAGCCCATGAGCCAGGGGAGAACAGTAATCTCAACAGTGGCATGCCCACCAAGGAGCAACCTTCTCATGTGACAAGTTGCTAGCGCTTACCTAGAGATGTGCTTGTTTCCCCTGGGAAGTCTGCTCACCACTGTCAATCATGATTTCTTCTTGGTTTTGAATTTGTATGAAGTCTATGTCCAGTACTTCGAAAATAGATTAATTCCCATCTTAAAATACAGTGGTCTCATTGTATACTTTTCTGCTACTGTTCTCTTTGTTTTAAATGGGGGGGGGGTTAAACCAAGACACAGAAAGGGGACATAATTGCATTTGGTCTAAGGTCTTTCTCCAGTCTGTAAAACTCATTTTAAGTCTACCTTAAAACACAGTGGGACAGTTGCATGCTTTTCTGCTCTTACTCTCTTTGTTTTTAAATAATTTTGAAACCAAGACAGAAAAAGTGGAGATAATTGTATTCATGATTAATCAATTCCCTCCTTCCTCCCATTTCTGTACCTCTAGGCCTGCAGCAAGCCCACTGGCATCTTACATCTACTTGTATTTACAACATGTAGTGCTAGTTTGTATTAGACTGGTGCTCTGGGCTTGTTTTTGCTACTGTATCCACTTGGCACTGGGTTGTTTAAGGTTAAGGCTCTTAGTGCATGATCAGCCTGTTGCTTTTAAAAGAAATAGAGTTTTGTAATGTCATATATATTCTTATGCATTAGATAAGAATACTCATTGTAAAAGTTGTTTGTATTCCAGGCTTGTGATTACAGGTATGTACCATCACTCACACCTTGCTGATAATCTTTCTTGGACTATTGTTTTCATTAGCTTATGATTTCTTACTCATGGAAATGTAGAGTACCTGTTGACATCAGTACAAAAGTGGCCTGTTATTCCTGAATTAAATAATGGTATCTCTAGTACCAGATATGTCCTCATCTAGGCACACAGTGTGTGCTATCTGTGTAAAAGCAAATATTCTCTAATTACCCACACTATAATTTTTGTAATGTTTAATCTCAGTGAGCTTATGATATACAGGAGACCTCAACTTATCTATGAACTACTATGTTAAGAATTACCTATATGAGTTTCTATTGCGCTGTATCAAAGAGCCACCAAGCTCTTTGCTTTCATATATCACCCATTTTCTCCCACACTGTTGTACTTCAAAAGCCCAAAGTCAGCAGAACCTGTCCCTTCACATTTTCAGAAGCCAATCATATTCTTTGGCCTCAGTTTTCTTCTTCCTCTTCTTTCTCCTCTTCCTTCTTCTTCCCCTCTTCCTCCTCCTTCTCCTCTTCTTACATTTGTTAAGTTGGCAATAACCAACTTCGTGCTCTCTCTCTCTCTCTCTCTCTCTCTCTCTCTCTCTCTCTCTCTCTCTCTCTTTCCCTTACTCCCTCCACCCCTCTGCCTTCTCCCTCTCTCTGCTTGGATCTGTCAGTTCCATTTCTAATTCTGACATACATGTCTCCCTGAATCCAGGCTAGGGGCTCCATTTCAAGACCCTTCACTGAGCCAAGCATTTTAAGTAACATTTATATCAACACAATAGTCACAGACACTGGAGCTCAGAATGTCGGTACCCATTAAAGGCTGTTTTTCAAGCCTTACTGAATGCCAGAAAATAAACAGAATGGAATTGATTTGGATACTGACTGGCATCCCTACTATCATGCCTTGGGGCAGGTTCTGCAATTCCAAGAGGATACAAGATGTCCTACTAGACAATACTGTAATGTGTAGTTCCTTCTACCCTGCTTTAAGCTCCGGGTGAACCATACTCCCAGCCCCCACCCAGGACCCACCCTGGATGCATGGACGAAAAACACACACCTATTAACCTATTCGTAATATGTTTTAACTTAATGGCAAGGCTCTCCTAAGCCTCTCTCAGCTAGTCTGCCTTTCTCTTCACTTCCAGCTCAACATTTCTAACTCTGCCCTCAGCTCAGTCGCTCAGA
Organism: Mus musculus; assembly: GCF_000001635.26. NCBI lineage: Eukaryota > Metazoa > Chordata > Mammalia > Rodentia > Muridae > Mus > Mus musculus. The sequence goes on along the minus strand of NC_000067.6, from coordinate 67,895,258 downwards.
TACCTTTAGCCCTAACTGAGCACCCTAAATCTGCCCTCAGCTTAGTTGTGTTTCTAACCTCCTGTCTGCAACTCCAGGCCCAGTCATTGAAGTGGCCAATGGCCACTCAACCCTAGATCTTACATGGCTGATGGCTCTTTCTCCTTTTGAAGCATGACATCATTTTCTCCTCTTGAGTCTGCTAGCCTCCCTGTGGGAAAACTAGTAGTTCTGCCTATTATGCCCAGCTCATTGACTGCTAGCATCTTTATTGATCAATCAAGGACCAAATGGGGAACAGAACCTTCTTTGTTCACACACAGATTTCCATTCAAAGCATCAAAACCACCACACACACCATACACTCCATTCACTGTGGCCAGGCAGCAACTCCTTGAAGTACTCTTCAGGCCCCCACTCTTTTCTTAAGTGTCCTTCCCACTATTTCCTTTCATAAGTCATGCTGCAGCCAGGCAGTTGCTATTCTCACCATGTGAATGTTACAAATTTCATCAGGATTACACTTCAGAAAAAAAAAATCACCCTCAATAGGTCAAAAGAAAAGTGACATATAAGACAGTCAGGATGATCACAGCCTCTCACAGGGCTGGGAATGTGCAAATCATATTAACCTTCTCCCTTCTCTTCTGATTTTGACTTCCACATAAAGTGCTCAAGGAGCCAGGGACTTCTAAAGGGATCCCCAGGAAAGAAACAGCAATAATAACAATGCTAACTGATGTCCTCTATGCAATGCTTTGAAATACTCTCTCATGAACTCCTTACAGAAACTGCATAAGGCTGAAACTAACGCCATGATGTTCCCTCCTGGCTACAGGCTACCCATTCCCTTTACTTCAAATGAGTCCAGTTCTTTGAACACAGACTACACAGCATTGTCGAGCATTGTTTGTGAAGCCTATTTGGGTTTCTGTTTTGTTTTTTTTTGTTGTTGTTGTTGTTTTGTTTTATGGAAATGTACTTAAAACCTTCTCATAGTTAGAAATATGGTTATTTAACTACCTGCTTTAGATGGGAAAATACATTCCTATACCAACTAGAGTGGAAACTCAAATAAAAACTAAGCTTAATGTCCCTACCACAAGCTCACACAAGTAATATCTTATTAGTTACATTTGTGAAATCATGAACTATGAGAAGGCTCAGCAGCCCTGTTATTCTGATAGGTACATGCAATCTTCACTGGCACACTTAGAGGTGCCAGTTGATTACCAGCCTTCTTCAGCAGCCTGGCCCAATTGGCCAGTTTTTTCTTCTTTACTCTACTCCCAGGGAATGCAACTGATTCAAAGGCATTTTCTTTGAGACTTCTGGTTCTATTTTTTTATTTCAGCTCTGATTGGCTTGTGGCTCATGCTGATTGACAGGCAAGTCTACAGCTGTGGGTTCTCTTTTGAAGCTATTTCATTTCACCCCCCTTCAACTTTCTTTTAGTTTGATTGGATTCACTCTTGGAGCACTCTGTGGAAAGAGCCCTGATTACTCTCTTCTCTACTGTGCGTTGGTGGATGGCAAAGCACACTCAGAGGTCTGATCCCTCCTTTGTTAGGACTGGACTCCTGGGAAAGCCCTGGGAGTGCTCATCTTGCCTGACAGATAACCACTCCCAGGTTTCCACTTCAAAGGCAAAACCAAGGCAGTCCCTGAAGAAAGAAAATTCAGCTTCAAGGCTGTGTGCTAGGCCTATGGCTACTGTGGAAATGTAAAAATCACGTGAGAAATGAGCTAGCCAAGAGATCTCAAGGTCATCTTTGCACACTGGGAGAGTAACTACAGAGCCTCAGGAGAGGAAAAATGCCTTTGTTACAGGCTAAGTTCATGGGACTCTCAGTTGGCGAACTGATTTGTACTGTCTCCAGGGTACATTCAGAGTCATTGCATGTAGCAAGAAGGACCGCTCATTAGAGGATTCTGTGCAGCAGAGTTCTTTGCAATGAAAGGAAGGGTTAGGTCTCAATTGTATGGACCCCTTGGACACACTGACTACTATTCAAGAGTCCAAGGGAAATTCTCACTGAAATTTTTATTTCCCCAAGCTTAAGAATGAAGTGTGTGTGTGTGTGTGTGTGTGTGTGTGTGTGTGTGTGTGTGTATACACATGCACGTGTATATACAAGAATGATTTTTCTACTCTGGATTTTGGATGGTTAGAATGCTAAAGTCAAAATATAATAATATGGGAGCAGCCCATGCAATGTCTCTGTCACATTATTTACATGTGTGAACATTCACAAACGTAGTGAACTCACTCATGTATCGTGAAGTGGTAAAAACCTATTCATTCACTTTTCATTGCTGGTCCATACCCATGAATAAGAGCCAAATCTTGACTCTCACTCAGTTCTTCGTGTCTCTGCTTACGTTGATATGGTTTCTGTTCCTCACTCTCTCAATCTATCATTTACCTAATAAAAATGAACATCGTGGCATTAGTTTCAGCCTTATGCAATTTCTGTACGGCGTTTGTGAGAAAGTATTTCAAAGCATTGCATAGAGGTCATTAGTTAGCATTGCTATTATTGCTGCTGCTTTCCTGAGGATTCCCTTAGAAGTCCCTGGCTCCTTGAGCATTTTATGTGGGCATCAAAATCAGAAGAGAAGGGAGAAGGTTAATATGATTTGCACATTCCCAGCCCTGTGAGGGGCTGTGATCATCCTGACCTACCACTCTCTTATATGTCACTTTCCTTTTGATCTTTCGAGATTTCTTCTCCTACTAGGTTGCTTTTTGCTCCATTGTCAACCTCCAAACCCCTGACCTCCATAATGTCTGTGGGTGGGTGTCTGTCAGCAGTCAATGCTGACACTGTTAGACTCTTGTCTCTGAAGTTAAGTTCTTGCGTGACTAGCAGGGAATACCTTTTATGACCAGCCCACTCCAAATGCCATGCTCCAAGTGACAGATCTTTTGTGCCTGGGAAGCTTGTGGGTAGACAGAGGAGAGCAGAGAACCTGCTAGACGCACAGAGAGAAAAGACCTCACCAGGTGCATGGAATTGCTACTCTCTTTAATGCATCTGCTGCTATTGCCTGGCCTGCCCTCTCTACCAGTCTTCTGATGACCTGATTAATTTATATAGCTCTTTTCATGTCCTTCTGGTTCAGCTATCCACAGGAAAGTCTATTGTATGTTTCAGTCTCGACTGTGACAAAAGTTGTTCACACTTTTCTACTCAGTCCCTCTGCAAGTATGATTATTAGAACACTCTCAGGCATGGTTGCTGTCAAACCTCACTGAACAACACAATTGTTTCCAAGGATTTACCAAGAAAGATACTTCCTCAAACAGTACAGTCCTAACTCAGTGTCTGTTACTCGTAGGTTATGAAAAGGACGCTTCACAATATGGTTTCTGATTCCTTTTATGAAATAATATGTAGTGAATTCAATGTCTGTATAAACATAATTCAGTTTGCTCTGCGTTCATTAACATAGTAAATAGAAGATTGGAATAGAGGATTCTGCCACTGTCTTTCTTGATATGACTGTATTTACACATCAAAGCTTATAAGAAGAAATTTTGTCCATGAGATTTTTGTATTTGTTTCAAGACTCACATCTTCATCTTCTTCATTATCTTACTTTTCAATAACCTTCCCAATTTCTTTATCTTTAAATTTCATGATGGTCACAACAGAGAATTTGAATGTTAGCCTAATGATATGGACATCACCATTGTTATCATTATTGAAAGATTATATATATATGGAGTATATTAAAAGAATTCCTAGTGGAATATCAGCGTGGAGACTAGTAACAAGTATTCTAGAGATCCAAAGCAGGGTTGGTAGTCACCAGAATTATGCATGTATTTGATGTGCAAAAAAATGTTCTCTACCCAAAATGTACACAAAATGTACACAAAACCACAATGTGTTACATTGTTCTATTGAACATAGTTTCCCCTTCAAATCTATGAAGATGGCAATTCCATCTAATTATGGTATGTAGATATAGAACCTTTGTGAAGAAGTTGAATGAGATATAATCACTAGATGGGGCCACTGTGAATGGATCCCGGTGGATTTAGGAGAAAGAAATATTGGAAAAGAAAAAAAAACTTTCTCCTGTCTACTCTTGCTATTTATGTTGCCCTGCATGGCCTCTGTCTCTCACCCTGTTACTAGGCTCATGTTCTCAACATGGAACCAGAACTATTAGTTGATCCAAACCCTTTTTCTTTCTTTTTAAAAATAATACATGATATTATTAAAATAAGTAAATGATCTAAGATATGTGGCAAATAAAATTTCAGGAGCACACAGAATTAGGTAATTATTCTGTATTTTCTGGGTGAGGTTCATTTTAATCATCAGGAGCATTTAAAGTAAGAAAAGTAGAAGAGAAGAACCAAATTGCACTTGAAGATGCTGTACTGCTTGCTTTGAAAATGAAGGTGACAAGCTATAAGCTAAGGGATGCTGGAAACCTCTATACAATGATTCTTAACATACCAAAATGTTGCAATCTTTTAATAGAACATAGTTTCTCATGTTGTGGTCACCTGCAACCATAAGTTTATTTTCATTGATATTTCATAACTATAATTCTTTTACTGTTATGAATCATAATGTAAAATTTCTGATAGCCAGGAATCTTATATGTGACCGCTATGAATGAGTCATTCAATACCCAAAAGGGATGTGACCCACAGGTTGAGAATTGCTACTCTTGAAGCTGGCAGAAGTAAAGAATAGGTACATTTCTAACAATTCCAGTAGGAAGAGAGACCTGAGTGAAGAGGAATTTCAATCCGGCAACATAGATGCTCTGGCAAGTGATTATATCCAAAGACCTTCTAGGTCTATGTGATCTAGCTGAAAGGCAGACACATTCTGAATTATAGTATGATCTGCCTGGAATACAAACACATCTTTAGTATATAACTTTATTCCATAACAATGAAGATAAGTTTAGTTTGTAGATGGAGGTAGCCATGGTAGAATAGGACGTCTTCTTGAAAGGCAGACAAAGTAATGAATAAGAGAAAGATTTGGCAGAATGACTTCGAGATAGGATTATCCAACTCTCACAAGAACAGCACAGGCTACTTAAGATCAGTGCAGGGAGAGACAACAGGCTAGACAGAAGTGGGGATGTGTGGTGTGTGGCAGATTTACTGGGACAGTTTTACAGAGACAGGTTGTAAAGAGAACAAGCTAGACAGTGGTGAAAAAAGACCAAGCCAGAGAATTATAGGAATCAGGAGATTATAACAGATTATCAAATTTAGAATGAGTCCAAAGTAGAATGATTCAGTCATAAACCAAGAGAAGCTGGATTAAATTAGTTAACTTGGAAGATTTTACAGAATCTAGAAGCTTCCAGAACTAGGCCTAGGGGGTAATTATAACAGATAAGGGAATGCTCTAGGTTCAGCATAAGCCATGAATTCACACAGGTAGGGTATGACTCTCATATCTCATCCCATCACGTGAATACATCAAAGTGACATTTACACCTGGCCTTTGATTCATTGACATTCTTGCTACACTTCTGACCTCTAGAACTACACAGAATAATATGATCTGGGTTAAAACTATGCTGGGGAGACAACCGGCCACCTTCCTGGTGAGAGCACAGGGGTCCGCCCAGCCCTAGAGGTTTCTGCCTCAGGCTCCGGCAGGAGCCACGTTGGTTCCAGGACTCCGAGGAGGGCAGGCTGCACGGGTGAGGGTGTGGAATACAGAGGCCAGCAGTTTCTGGGACAGGTGAGAGCCACAGACTTCTGAGGCGGTGCCATCTTCGGCTCCAGACAACCGGCCACCTTCCTGGCCAAAGCAACACAGCTTCTGGGAAAGATCCTGTTTTGGGCCTTCATCTTCAGCCAGGAGGAGGTCCAAACACCAGATAACTGTGCACCTTCCCTGAAAGAGGAGAGCTTGCATGCAGAGTCTGCTCTGACCACTGAAACTCAGAGGAGAGAGCTAGTCTCCCACGTCTGCTGATAGAGGGTAACAAAATCACCAGAGGAACAATCTCTAAACAAAGACAACTATAACAACTAACTCCAGAGATTGCCAGGTGGCAAAAGGTAAACATAAGAATCCTACTAAGAGAAACCAGGACCACTCACCATCATCAAAACCCAGAACACCCACTTCGCCCAGTCCAGGGCACCCTAACACACCTGAAAAGGTAGGCCTGGATTTAAAAGCATATCTCATGATGATGGTAGAGGACATAAAGAAGGAATTTAATAAATCACTTAAAGAAATACAGGAGAACACTGCTAAAGAGTTACAAGTCCTTAAAGAAAAACAGGAAAACACAACCAAACAGGTAGAAGTCCTTATAGAAAAACAGGAAAACACATCCAAACAGGTGATGGAAATGAACAAAACCATACTAGACCTAAAAAGGGAAGTAGACACAATAAAGAAAACCCAAAGTAAGGCAACGCTGGAGATAGAAACCCTAGGAAAGAAATCTGGAACCATAGATGCCAGCATCAGCAACAGAATACAAGAGATGGAAGAGAGAATCTCAGGTGCAGAAGATTCCATAGAGAACATCAGCACAACAATCAAAGAAAATGGAAAATGCAAAAAGATCCTAACTCAAAACATCCAGGAAATCCAGGACACAATGAGAAGACCAAACCTACGGATAATAGGAGTGGGTGAGAATGAAGATTTTCAACTCAAAGGACCAGCAAACATCTTCAACAAAATTATTGAAGAAAACTTCCCAAATCTAAAGAAAGAGATGCCCATGAACATACAAGAAGCCTACAGAACTCCAAATAAACTGGACCAGAAAAGAAATTCCTCCCGACACATAATAATCAGAACATCAAATGCACTAAATAAAGATAGAATACTAAAAGCAGTAAGGGGAAAAGGTCAAGTAACATATAAAGGCAAGCCTATCAGAATTACACCAGATTTTTCACCAGAGACTATGAAAGCCAGAAGAGCCTGGACAGATGTTATACAGACACTAAGAGAACACAAATTCCAGCCCAGGCTACTATACCCAGCCAAACTCTCAATTACCATAGATGGAGAAACCAAAGTATTCCACGACAAAACTAAATTCACCCATTATCTCTCCACGAATCCAGCCCTTCAAAGGATAATAACAGAAAAAAAAAAACAATACAAGGACGGGAACCACGCCCTAGAAAAAACAAGAAGATAATTCCTCAACAAAACTAAAAGAAGACATCCACAAGAACAGAATGCCAACTTTAACAACAAAAATAAAAGAAAGCAACAATTACTCCTCCTTAATATCTCTTAATATCAATGGTCTCAACTCCCCAATAAAAAGACATAGACAAACAAACTGGCTATACAAAAAAGACCCAACATTTTGCTGCTTACAGGAAACTCATCTCAGAGAAAAAGATAGACACTACCTCAGAATGAAAGGCTGGAAAACAATTTTCCAAGCAAATGGTATGAAGAAACAAGTTGGAGTAGCCATCCTAATATCTGATAAGATTGACTTCCGACCCAAAGTCATCAAAAAAGACAAGGAGGGGCACTTCACTCTCATCAAAGGTAAAATCCTCCAAGAGGAACTCTCAATTCTGAATATCTATGCTCCAAATACAAGAGCAGCCACATTCATTAAAGAAACTTTAGTAAAGCTCAAAGCACACATTGCACCTCAATCAATAATATTGGGAGACTTCAACACACCACTTTCATCAATGGACAGATCATGGAAACAGAAACTAAACAGGGACACAGTGAAACTAACAGAAGTGATGAAACAAATGGACTTAAGAGATATCTACAGAACATTTTATCCTAAAACAAAAGGGTATACCTTCTTCTCAGCACCTCATGGTACCTTCTCTAAAACTGACCACATAATTGGTCACAAAACAAGCCTCAACAGATACAAAAATATTGAAATTGTCCCATGCATCCTATCAGATCACCATGGACTAAGGCTGATCTTCAAAAACAAAATAAATAATAGAAAGCCAACATTCATGTGGAAACTGAACAACACTCTTCTCAATTATACCTTGGTCAAGGAAAGAATAAAGAAAGAAATTAAGGGACTTTTTGGAGTTTAATGAAAATGAAGCCACAACATACCCAAACTTATGGGACACAATGAAAGCATTCCTAAGAGGAAAACTCATAGCTCTGAGTGCCTCCAAAAAGAAACTAGAGAGAGCACACATTAGCAGCTTGACAACACACCTAAAAGGTCTAGAAAAAAGGGAAGCAAATTCACCCAAGAGGAGTAGAAGGCAGGAAATAATCAAACTCAGGGGTAAAATCAACCAAGTGGAAACAAGAAGAACTATTCAAAGAATCAACCAAACGGTGAGTTGGTTCTTTGAGAAAATCAACAAGATAGATAAACCCTTAGCTAGACTCACTAGAGGGCACAGGGAAAGCATCCTAATTAACAAAATCAGAAATGAAAAGGGAGACATAACAACAGATCCTGAAGAAATCCAAAACACCATCAGATCCTTCTACAAAAGGCTATACTCAACAAAACTGGAAAACCTGGATGAAATGGACAAACTTCTGGACAGATACCAGGTACCAAAGTTGAATCAGGATCAAGTTGACCATCTAAACAGTCCCATATCCCCTAAAGAAATAGAAGCAGTTATTAATAGTCTCCCAGCCAAAAAATGCCCAGGACCAGATGGGTTTAGTGCAGAGTTCTATCAGACCTTCAAAGAAGACCTAATTCCAGTTCTTCACAAACTATTCCACAAAATAGAAACGGAAGGTACTCTACCCAACTCATTCTATGAAGCCACAATTACTCTGATACCTAAACCACAAAAAGACCCAACAAAGATAGAGAACTTCAGACCAATTTCCCTTATGAATATCGATGCAAAAATCCTCAATAATGTTCTTGCTAACCGAATCCAAGAACACATCAAAACAATCATCCATCCTGACCAAGTAGGTTTCATCCCAGGGATGCAGGGATGGTTCAATATATGGAAATCCATCAATGTAATCCAGTATATAAACAAACTCAAAGACAAAAACCACATGATCGTCTCGTTAGATGCTGAGAAAGCATTTGACAAAATCCAACATCCATTCATGATAAAAGTCTTGGAAAGATCAGGAATTCAAGGCCCATACCTAAACATGATAAAAGCAATCTACAGCAAACCAATTGCCAACATCAAAGTAAATGGTGAGAAGCTGGAAGCAATCCCACTAAAATCAGTGACTAGACAAGGCTGTCCACTCTCGCCCTACCTATTCAACATTGTACTTGAAGTCCTAGCCAGAGCAATTTGACAACAAAAGGAGATCAAGGAATTACAAATTGGAAAGGAAGAAGTAAAAATATCACTTTTTGCAGATGATATGATATGATAGTATATATAAGTGACCCTAAAAATTCCACCAGAGAACTCCTAAGCCTGATAAACAGGTTCAATGAAGTAGCTGGATATAAAATTAAGTCAAACAAGTCAATGGCCTTTCTGTACACAAAGGTTAAACAGGCTGAGAAAGAAATTAGGGAAACAACACCCTTCTCAATAGTCACAAATAATATAAAATACCTTGGGGTGACTCTAACTAAGGAAGTGAAAGATCTGTATGATAAGAACTTCAAGTCTCTAAAGAAACAAATTAAAGAAGATCTCAGAAGATGGAAAGATCTCCCATGCTCATGGATTGGCAGGATCAACATTGTAAAAATGGCCATCTTGCCAAAAGCAATATATAGATTCAATGCAATCCCCATCAAAATTCCAACTCAATTCTTCAACGAATTAGAAAGGGCAATCGGCAGATTCATCTGGAATAACAAAAAACCGAGGATAGCAAAAACTCTTCTCAAGGATAAAAGAACCTCTGGTGGAATCACAATGCCTGACCTAAAACTGTACTACAGAGCAATTGTGATCAAAACTGCATGGTACTGGTATAGTGACAGACAAGTAGACCAATGGAACAGAATTGAAGACCCAGAGATGAATCCACACACCTATGGTCACTTGATCTTTGACAAGGGAGCTAAAACCATCCAGTGGAAAAAAGACAGCATTTTCAACAAATGGTGCTGGCACAACTGGCGGTTATCATGTAGAAGAATGGGAATTGATCCATTTCTATCTCCTTGTACTAAGTTCAAATCTAAGTGGATTAAGGAACTCAACATAAAACCAGAGACACTGAAACTTATAGAGGAGAAAGTAGGGAAAAGCCTTGAAGATATGGGTACAGGGGAAAAATTCCTGAATAGAACAGCAATGGCTTGTGCTGTAAGATCAAGAATCGATAAATGGGACCTCATAAAATTGCAAAGCTTCTGCAAAGCAAAAGACACCGTCAATAAGACAAAAAGGCCACCAACAGATTGGGAAAGGATCATTACCTATCCCAAATCGGATATGGGACTAATATCCAATATATATAAAGAACTCAAGAAGGTGGACTCCAGAAAATCAAATAACCCCATTAAAAAATGGGGCTCAGAGCTGAACAAAGAATTCTCACCTGAGGAATACCGAATGGCAGAGAAGCACCTGAAAAAATGTTCAACATCCTTAATAATCAGGGAAATGCAAATCAAAACAACACTGAGATTCCACTTCACTCCAGTCAGAATGGCTAAGATCAAAAACTCAGGTGACAGCAGATGCTGGCATGGATGTGGAGAAAGGGGAACACTCCTCCATTGTTGGTGGGATTGCAAGCTTGTACAACCACTCTGGAAATCAGTCTGGCGGTTCCTCAGAAAATTGGACATAGTACTACCGGAGGATCCCGCAATACCTCTCCTGGGCATACATCCAGAATATATCCCAACCGGTAAGAAGAACACATGCTCCACTCTGTTCATAGCAGCCTTGTTTACAATAGCCAGAAGCTGGAAAGAACCCGGATGCCCCTCAACAGAGGAATGGATACAGAAAATGTGGTACATTTACACAATGGAATACTACTCAGCTATTAAAAAAATGAATTTATGAAATTCCTAGGCAAATGGATGGACCTGGAGGGTATCATCCTGAGTGAAGTAACCCAATCACAAAGGAACTCGCACAATATGTACTCACTGATAAGTGGATATTAGCCCAGAAACTTAGGATACCCAAGATATAAGATACAACTTGCCAAACGCATGAAATTCAAGAAGAACGAAGTCCAAAATGTAGACACTTTACCCTTTCTTAGAAATGGGAACAAAACACACATGGAAGGAGTTACAGAGACAAAGTTTGGAGCTGTGATGAAATGATGGACCATCTAGTGATTGCCATATGCAGGGATCCATCCCATAATCAGCTTCCAAATGCTGACACCATTACATACACTAGCAAGATTTCGCTTTAAGGACCCAGATATAGCTCTCTCTTGTCAGACTATGCCGGGGCCTAGCAAACACAGAAGTGGATGATCACAGTCAGCTATTGGACGGGTCACATGGCCGCTAATGGAGGAGCTAGAGAAATTACCCAAGGAGCTAAAGGGATCTGGAACCCTATAGATGGAACAACAATATGAACTAACCAGTACCCCGGAGCTCTTGACTCTAGCTGCATATGTATCAGAAGATGGCCTAGTCAGCCATCAGTGGAAAGAGAGGCCCATTAGTCATGCAAACTTTATATGCCTCAGTACAGAGGAATGCCAGGGCCAAGAAGTGGGAGTGGGTGGGTGGGGCAGTGTGTGGGGGAGCGAGTGAAGGACTTTTGGGATAGCATTGGAAATGTAAATGAAATAAATACCTAATTAAAAAAAAGAAAAAAGAAAAAGAAAATGGTTGAGCAATAAAAATCCTTCCTTTTAAAAAAAATATGTGGTAAGTGGCTATAGTAGTAGTTGGAAGCAATTGCACATAGCAAATGGGAAATAGTCACATTTGAATTACCATAACATAAGAATAAAGAGACTTAGTCTTTAGCATACAAAAGGGAAGTGTTACCAAAGGATGTATTTTTGACTGTTTGTGTTTTAACTTGAAATTTTTTCTGATATCTTAAAAATTACAATTAGAGAAGGTCACATCCCAATATATTCTATAAAGTAAAATATGACTATTATATTTCATTCATAATAGTGTGAATATTAGACCTCAAAGATAGAAATGAAAACATACTATGTACATATGACTCCTAACCTAAGTATTTAATATTAATACTTCTCATTACACTAATGACAGATTCACCTAGGTGGCTTTCAGGGCAACACATACACATACATATACATACACACACATATATACATACATACACACACATATATACATACATACACACACACACACACACACACACACACACACACACACACACACACACACACCCCACACACACCTTCCAGAAATCTGTATGTTATTACATGTTCTTAAAACAATGTGGTTCAAACAAGTGACTGGTTGGTTTGCTTTTTAGATAATGAATGAAATGAAAAATGTAGGGACATTTTATATGATTAAATTATTAGAAATAAACTAAGATTAGATTGTGTATATCATGAAATAGTGATAAATCTTATTATAGAAAGAAATATTAATTGTTGACTCTCCTAAAAATGAGGTATTCATTACAAAAAGTATCTTCTTCTTACCTATCACTTTTTTCTTCTAGAATTCTTTCTTTTCCTATTCTCCAATCATATCTATTATGCAACAGTCCATCTATTTCACTAGATTATAGTCATTTTGTGTTTGTCTTTGTTTTCCCAGAAATTTAAAACTACTTGAAAATAAAGAATATTATTTTATTTATTCAATTTTATATTAGAATCATTTTAAAGTTGACAAACTATCATTCAATGTTTGTATGGAGTTCAACGTGTGCAATGTGATGTTTTCCTGTGTATATGCAGTATAAAATGACTAGGTCAAGCTAGTTAACACATCATCTTGATTGCATATCTCTTTTTTGAGATAAAACATTATTTGAAATTGACTCTCTTGTTTATTTTGTCAGAGGCATACATAATTTGGTGAATACATGATACTATGCAATAGATTTAAAAATATATCCATCATGTCTGAAATTTTGTTCTCTTTGGCCAGTAACGGTCCATTCTCTCATTCCTTCATCTCTTATAACCATGGTTCTCCTTTCTACAGACATAAACGAGATAATAAATGGTTAATCTTTTGCTTTCATCTTGACATTGAGCACACTGCTTTGTATAAAGAACCCAGTGAGTGACAAAGAATGTAAATTCAGAGGAACTGATCAAATATTCAATTTCAGCCCTAATTATTTAATATAGACTTAGGCAAAATCATTTTATACCATGATGTCTATTTAAAAAATGACTCAAGCCATAGTCACCTGAATAATATATTGTAGGTATTCTTGTAACAGCTCGAGGTTCATACAAACTGATACACTAAGGTGAACGTACAGTTGAATTGCTCCTGGGAATTTTTTCATTTGTGTAAGAAAAAGCATAATAATAAAAGGAAAGATGAGAAAACCGGAGGTAGGGGGGCATTTTTGATAAAAATGGAAATGTCTATAGGAAATTTGATTAACTTTATTACATGTATTATCCTATGCTATTCTCCTCTCTTTTCCAGTTAGTAGTTAAACATTCTTTTCCTCCTAATGTTTTCTGGAGTTAGAACTATCTTTAGAATACCTGCAACTTTGAATATGACTTAGAGATAAGCAATGAACAACATTAAATGTTAGTATAGGGGACTACTGTAGATAGTTTGGAGATTTCTGAACACTTAGAATTGCTTGCTGATCGTTCTTGTGCTTTCTTGAAGTAAAATTTTACAATGCTAGTCAAGATATTGACTACTGTAGCCATCTAATCAAACCACACATGGCAGGACCATTCCTACTGCTGTTCAGTTCCTCTTGAGTATTTCATCTATTGGATTTATGTTTAGTGTTTGTGTTGAGGCTAGCCAGGACTGTGGGGCTATTTTAAATTTCTTTCTGTTTGTTTGAAATTAAACTGGAAAAGTAAGATATCTTGCTAAGTAGAAGAGTGTTAGATTTATTATGCTGAAGAAATGAAATAGAGTTGCTTTTCTCTTCATGGGATACCCCTAAATATTTTCGATGTGTAGCTGAGTTTCTCTAATGCTGCAGTAGAGACAAAAAACTATTCTTTAAAATTTCTTAAAAGATATGAACCTGAAAGATCTCTACCTCTCCCTTTCTTCCTCCCCTCCCCCATCTCTCTCTCTCTCTCTCTCTCTCTCTCTCTCTCTCTCTCTCTCTCTCTCTCTCTCTCTCTCTTTCTCTCTGTCTGTCTCTCTCTCTCTGTCTCTCTCTCACATACACACACTATAGCATACACACAGAATGAACTAAATTCTATTTAACTATATTGACACATAAAGCATACATCAATCTCTGCTGTTTCCTCTGTTATCCTTTCAACTATCATCTTTAATTTTTAAAATTCTTTGAGAACTTCATATAATGTATTTTTATCATATTTACTCCAATTCCTTCTACAGCTTCCTCATATTTACCATACCTTCCTATCCTTCCTTTTTTCCTCTTTCCTTTTTAACAAAATACCATATCAATTCCAATTTGTACTGCTCATAAACTCTTGGGTGTGGGAGCATCCACTGGAGCATGGGCCATACCCTTAAATAAAACTGACTCTCCCTCTCTCAGAAGCCACCAATTGGTCCTCACTCCTTAGTTGGAGGTGAAAGCTCACAAACTCCTTCCCTCTCCATGCTACAATGTTGACTGGATTGGTCTTTGTTGGGCTTTCTATGTGTGTAACAGCTACAGTCTTTCTGTCACACCCAGAAGATACAGCTTCAGTCTGCTCCTCCTTCACTTCTCTTTATAATCTTTTAGTCTCTTCTTCACTGATGGTTACTAAGCTTTGAAATATCTGATATAGGTGTCTAATTTGTAGATATGCACTCTAATGACAATGATTCTCTGCATTTGCCTGTCATAAGTTTATATGTCAACTGCCTTCCACCACACAAAGGAAAAGTTTGAGAGCTTTGTCTATCTATAGATAGAGAGATATAACTGTAAAGAGCAGTTTAGTATTATGTCTATTCAGCAGAATAGCAGAAGGCTCTTTTTTCTGGGTCATGCAGGTTTCTAAATTATGGGTACTTGACCAGAGTTATACTAGCAAGCATGAGAGATACCCAGAGAAATGGGTAAATCATAAGTAAAGTTTAATGCTCTGGATTGTATACCCATCTCTAAGAACAATACAATTATACAGACATAACAGGATGTCTTTAATCCTAGCACTCTGGAGGCAGAGGCAGGCAGATCTCTGTGACTTAGAGGCCAACCTGGTTTACAAAGTGAGTTTGAGGAGAGTCAGGGCTATTATGTACAGAAGTTCTGTCTCAAAGAACAGCAACAACAACAACAACAACAACAAAAAACCCAAAACCAAAAACAAAGAAAGAAAAGAGGGAAGGAAAAGGAAGGGAGAGAGAGGGAGGAAGGGAGGGAGGAAGGGAGGGAGGGAAGGAGGGAGGGAGGGAGGGAGGAAGGAAGGGAGGGAGGGAGGAAGGAAGGAAGGAAGGAAGGAAGGAAGGAAGGAAGGAAGGAAGGAAGGAAGGAAGGAAGGGACCATGAGTATGTTTCTGGGGTCAGTCAATCATAAAAGTACAAATATGTGGGGAACTAATGCTAAATATGACCTAATTTTAATAAAGCAGGTTATAGTCCACTAAGCTCACAAGCATCTCTGGTGATTAATTTTTGCCCTGTTGTGTGTGTCTGAGAGACCCCCTTGTAAATTTATTTTTTTGTCATCAAGCACTTGTTGGCATCCACAACAGTGGATTTGGTGAGATGGATCCCCCAGGTGGATCAGTCTCTGGATGGTCATTTCTTCAGTCTCTACTCCACACTTTGTCTCTATAACTCCTTCCATGGGTATTTTGTTCCCCATTCTAAGAAGGAACAAAGTATCCACACTTTGGTCTTCCTTCTTCTTGAGTTTCATGTGGTTTGCGAATTGTATCTTGGGTATTCTGAGCTTCTGGGCTAATATCCACTTATCAGTGAGTGCATATTATGTGTGTTCTTTTGTGATTGGGTTATCTCACTCAGGAAGGTATCTTCTAGATCCATCCATTTGCCTAAGAATTTCATAAATTAATTTTTTTCAATAGCTGAGTAGTACTCCATAGTGTAAATGCACCACATTTTCTGTATCTATTCCTCTGTTGAGGGTCAGCTGGGTTCTTTCCAGCTTCTGGCTATTATAAATAAGGCTGCTATGAACATAGTGGAGCATGTGTTCTTATTACATGTTGGCCCCTGATATGTCTTTCTCCTGAGAGGCTCTGTCAGTTCTTGACAATACAGAAGTAGATGCTCACAGGCATCCATTGGACTAAGCATAGGGTCCCCAATGAAGGACCTAGAGATAGCACCTAAGGAGGTGAAGGGGTTTGCAGCCCCATAGAAGGAACAACAATATGAACTAACCAGTATCCCCAGAGCTCCCAGGAACTAAACCAGAGTACACATGGTGGGACTCATGGCTCCAGCTGTATATGTAGCAGAGGATGATCTAGTCAGTCATGAATGGGAGGAGGGGTCCTTGGTCCTGTGAAAGCTCTATGCCCCAGTGTGGAGGAATGCCAGGGCCAGGAAACAGGGAGTGGGTGAGCTGGTGAGCAGGGAGAGGTGGAAGGGATATAGGGAGGGTGTTTTGGGGGAGGGGAAACCAGGAAAGATGATAACATTTGAAATGTAATGGGGCTCAGAGCTAAACAAAGAATTCTCACCCGAGGAATACCTAATGGCTGAGAAGCACCTGAAAAAATGTTCAGCATCCTTAATCATCAGGGAAATGCAAATCAAAACAACTCTGAGATCCCACCTCACACCAGTCAGAATGGCTAAGATCAAAAACTCAGGTGATAGCAGATGCTGGCGAGGATGTGGAGAAAGAGGAACACTCCTCCATTGTTGGTGAGATTGCAAGCTTGTACAACCACTCTGGAAATCAGTCTGGCTGTTCCTCAGAAAATTGGACATAGTACTACTGGAGGATCCTGCAATACCTCTCCTGGGCATATATCCAGAAGATGCACCAACATGTAATAAGGACACATGCTCCACTATGTTCATAGCAGCCTTATTTATAATAGCCAGAAGCTGGAAAGAACCCAGATGTCCCTCAACAGAGGAATGGATACGAAAAATGTGGTACATTTACACAATGGAGTACTACTCAGCTATTAAAAAGAATGAATTTATGAAATTCCTAGGCATACTCATCCTGAGTGAGGTAACCCAATCACAAAAGAACTCACATGATATGTACTCACTGATAAGTGGACATTAGTTCAGAAACTTAGAATACCCAAGATACAAGATACAATTTGCAAAACACATGAAACTCAAGAAGAAGAAAAATCAAAGTGTGGACACTTTGCCCCTTCTTAGAATTGAGAGCAAAACATACATGGAAGGAGTTAAATAAAGAAAATATCCAATAAAAACAAAAAAGAAAAAAATTGGGTTTTTTTTGTTGTTGTTGTTGGTTTTGTTTTTTGTTGAATGGTCCAAGGGAAAAATATTTTGCTCATGCCTGCTTCTCAATTGCTGACAGCTCTAAATATTCTATGTCAAAGTAGAAAGGCTTGGGTAACATATTTTGATGTCCTTCAAGTTGTATTCTTTTACTTTATATCTGACTTTTTCATTAGGTCTATGTAATGTCATTTTTTATTTATTTGAATATAAAGATAAAAACCTATTTTTTCTTTGTCTTTTTATTCATCATGTTTTTGCTCATGTTCATTTATTATTATTTATATTATTCTCATCCTTTTTTAGTTAAAAATAAAAGTTTTTATCTTTCCTTGATATTTTCCCTAGAAATTATAGCATTTCATAATCTATTTCAGTAAAATTTTCTAGTGGTTTTAATAGATTTAAACCTCTCCCCAACTCTACTGTTGTTGTTGGTTTTATAACTATACAGCAATCCTACATGCCATTTGTATTATGCTGATCATTTTAAGCAGCAATTAGTTAACTCTATTTAATGGCCATTTTTGTAACTTCTTAAGTTCTTCATCCCTTCTTTCAGAATTGTGCTTCTCCTGGGTTCATTTCTTATAACCTTTATCATTTATGGAAGATAAATGTTTTGACGATAAATTATTTCAGCTGTTATTTTTTTCTTGAAAATATCTTCATCTTAATTACTCTTTACTTTGAAAGATACTTCTGCTGGGAATAGATCTGTTTTTATTGTTTAAGAGACATTATTGTGTTTAAAAAAAAACATTTACAGCAATCACTGTCTCAATTTTAAAAATAAAACAATATCAACCAAAAGCCCCTCCAAGTAGAATCATTCTTCAGTTGAAAATTTGAAAAGAGATCATTGCCATACAGGAACTTGTTGAGGAAATAAAAGGCAGAAAGAACAAGTTCATTTTTCATATGCTGGCTATAATATCACTGACTTGTGACGATTGGTATATAAGGACAACATCATACAGAACATGTCCAGATGATCCAAGTGGAAACAAGTTATCTGCTTGGTGGCAAGAGAAATAGTGGTGTTACAGGAAGCACTAAGTTATTAGTATATTTAGAAATGGCAGAGGAAAATGGAGAAAGAACAGAAGCAGGGCCTTGAAAAAGATTTGCTGGAGTCTGATGGCAAACATCGGGAGACCAAAGACTTAGTCGGCACTGATTCATAAAATCGCTTTACTGGCTCTAACAATATTCAGAATTCCAGATCCATCCCATGAGATGGATGTTTGGGAAGAGAACAGATGATCCAAGAATTAAAAATCTTTGGTGATTGTGAAGGATAGGAATGAGAGCTTTAGAACATTAACCAAAATGTTGAATTAAGGTTAAGCAAAGGAAAAGTATAAAGTGTAACCATGAGGGTGTTGGACCTGGGACTGTGAAAAGGAGGAGGAAAAATGACCCACAATTCTCAAGGAATAAGAAGAACAGGGGCAAAAGACCTGAAAGAAAGAGGTTGGATGGTGTTTCTAGAATTAAAGTTCATGACACGTGGTTCTCTCCTGATGGATGTTGTTGGAAGAGAATTGGATTTAATTGCAATTTGTGTTGGAAGTGGGAAGAAGGAAACTCTGTGTCTGTCTCTACCTTGCCTACAGCACTGTTATAATTGATGAGAAAGATGAAATAAAGATAGGAAATAGGTGCAGGTTGATTTAGCAGATCGTTCAAGTTACTAGAACTAGGAGATAGATCTCTCCCCATTGCCAGAGGCCAAAGCTCTTGGGATTTCCCTTTTCACTCTCATCATGGTGTGCCCTAATCTCTAAGGAACAACTATTATAGCACACTTATATTTTTAATTTTAATATCTCATGTAAAGCAGTTCAAGCGCTAAGGCTCACAGTATTTCTGTGGTTGTGGTTCAGAAAACAGGAAATGGGTGTGAAGATGGTGACATTACTGTCACATAATTTGTGAGAAAGGTTAGCTTCATGCTGAAATTGCCCAGCTCATGATGACTGATTTTACTGTAAGAGCAAAGAAGGCTGAAAGCCTCATCTCCAAGTCCACAATGAGTGAATGAAGGTGGTTGGAATAACAGAGGCTGACATCCATAAAGACCAGCAGAAGACAGTGTACCCAGGATCACGAAAGTTAATGAAAGCATGTTCTTTGCTTCAGGATTAAAAAGTAGTTTGGAGACTGAAATTGGCAGCATCCCTCTCTAAGCCATCTTCCCGGAACCAGAAGAATAAAAAGCATCAGTCATGTGGGGTTGATGGAAAGAAGTATTTTTCAGAGAAAACCCAGCTTTCAAGTAAATAAATAGGTGGAAGGATGTTTTTCAGTGAAATGACTAAGGATGCACAGCAGTGTGGGGAAAGCATATGCTCTCTAGCTGTAAAAGGGGCAAAGCCAATTGTGAGAGGGATAAGAGGACCAGAGAGGATAATTACATAATGTGTTTCTAAGCTAGATGATAATTGACCAGAGGACCTTGAATCTGAGTTGGTAGCAAACCATGAGAGGAAAGTGGCATATTTGAATGTGTTATCATCACAGTTACTACTGTCATAAAGATATTGGACTCTTCTTACTAGGAACCACTGAATTTCTCATCATCCCAAATTACGTAGTCATTGGTATTCTGTTAAAGTAGAAAACAAAGAAACTAAACTGGATTTGGGGTTTGTGACCACAGTAAAGTTGAGAAAATCAAGTTACGCTGTATACTGTTATTTATTTCATTGCATAAATTTGGTTCAATACTTATACTACTGGAAGAGGTGGGGAAAGAGGCACTTTAGTTTTGACCACTGAGTTCAGAATCTTAGATTGCATATTCAAAATTAATGAACTTATAGTACACTTGAATCCTTTATGTTTTAAACCAGAAAGTTATACATTGTACATGACTAATGGAAGGAGAGGCACACTCTGTAAAGAATCCAGTGAGTGCACTGAACAGTAATAATGAACTCCAAACCTTATTGTAGCCTGAGCTTCTGAAGGTCTAACCTATAGTCTTTTCCTATGGTAATTAATTTTCAACATGAGTTCTGTGCAGAACAAACACTTGAGCACACATCAAATCAGTAAATAACAGAAGTCCACAAAAGCAGATGTTTCATAACTTCTGAATTATTAGGAAAAAAATCCCTCAAAATAAATGTATGTAGTACAATACAAAGGCCATTTGATTGAGGCATGAATGAAAGCGAAAGCGTACTGTACATGTGTACCCTGATGATGAATATAAGCCTGTATCTGATAGCAACACTGCAGTTTGGAAGCAGTCAGTTACTGCAGACTCTGAGTCATTATTGAACCTGCTACAGACATTAGATTTTATGCATTGTGTATATCGTGGCTAATTTGCACCTCTGACCTATGATTACTTCTCCTAATTTCTTCTATTTCTTTTTCTTGTAGTTGTTTCTTTCTTTTTCTTTTCTTTCTTTTTTTTTTTTATGGCTCCTGCCTAGCCTGAAACTTGATGTGTACACCAGGCTGCCCCTGGTCTCTGTCCCTGCCTCTCCTTCCTCAGTGTTCTTCTCCTATTTTCTCTAAACAATTAAAATACATACTTTTAATTTTAGACTAGGAGAACTATCTTTACATCTAGCAAGAATACCATTTTAATCAATTAAGTCATGGAATTTATGACAAAACAGACCATCACTGCTACAAACACATCTTGTGAATATTTATTTTTCATTCTTACTTCATGTAAGAAAAACAGAAATATAAAATATCTTTGCTGCTTAAATAAAACCAAAGACTCCTATTTTTTGTTGATGCTGACAACATTTTGTTCCAGTTTTGTATCTCAGGGCCCTTTCTTAAAACTTAAAGGGCAAATAATTCTAAAATGATTCATGTATGTTATTCTTAATCAGATAATGAACAATAAAAAATTAAAATTTGGAAAAAAGGAATAAAATGAAGTATAAAATCTAAAGGCAATCATGAATTGTAACTCGGCTATTTTTCAGTTACTAGAGATCCTATGATGGTGCAAAGAATTTGAAATAATTTATTAGGAAAAACTACAGACATAAAAATTACCATATAAACATTATAAATAGGCCCATGAAGATACATTATGAAGAATAAAAATTACATTTCTCATTTAGATGTTTCCCAGTTTCAGAACATAAAATTAAATGGATAATGTAACTTGAAATCCACAACTGATACAGAGTTCTAAAAGTGCCTTTACATAGGATGGACTGAGATGAAGTAGTGTAGGGCTTAAAGAATTTGTTTCCTTTCTTACCTAATATCTGAGTTATTATATATTTTCTACTAATATATGGACATTTTTCTCACATTTTGTAGTGTGTTAACGGGAGTGACTCATAACGCAGATTAATACAAAGGGACATATGCTGCCTCTGAACTGAGAGGTTAACACTGAGCCAGGGTTTTGAGGAAGTAGAGAGGATACTTCATACATATGGCACATGATGACAGTTACAGGTTTCCAGACCATTTCATTTATGAAATGGCAGGGGGAAGGGGCAAACTTCATAGCATATGATAGCCCAACTGTGTCCCATCAATGTACTTGCTACTTATCACAGAGACAGTAGGCACACCACACATTGTCCTTCACATACCCTACCTCAACCTTTTTGCGTGGAAATGCATAGAAGAGATAAGTTCTTTTCTAGAGACTTGAAGATGGTGCCCAGAGACTCTGCAGTTAGAGAGAAAAGCTAGCATTGACTGGGGGTGGCGGAGGCAGCATATCAGAACAGAGAAAATACCAGTTTTTGGGTAATGTTGGGGGAGAGAAGAGGAGGGTTTGCTCAAAGACCAACAAGGGGCATCGGTAATTCTGGAATATAATTCCCAAAGAAGGGGGCTGGGTGCTAGAAATCCTGTCTCGCATGGACAGTCCTTTATTACAGCAGGAAAGGGTCTTGAAGACATCAGGCATATGTTAAAGACAAATTATATCAAACTAAATGGCCATTGGCCCTCCAGTCTAGAACACAGACAGAATCTTGAAGTGTCCACGTGTTTTCTCAGTGGATCTGGGAGGAGGCATCCTTCAGGGTACCTCACTCTTGTCATAGATGGGCTTAGGTGTGGCTGCCTTCTGGTAATGCCTGACTCTGGATGTCACAATTCCGGCCTTATCCCACAGTGGAGATTCTAGATTGCAGCTTTGACTGTTTTAAGTCGTTCAGTCTCGCCCATGTTCAAATACCATTAAAAAATCCCTTTTTATTTTTTTTAACACTGTGGAAATTTTCAGTAAAATGGAAACAAATTGCTATAAGTAAACCATTTGTCACAGTCTGATTACTTTGCAGCCACTCTGGGAACACCAATTTGTCATGCTAGATCAAGATAACCACAGCCTGACTAGAGGAAATGGCTTTTTGCCTACTAGTTGTGATTTTTTTTAAATGTTCACCCAGAGAGACGTGCTCCACGGAGTCTACATGTTCCACTCCAGCTGTGTGAATGGAGAGGAAAGCTAAGACACTCAGAACAAATTGCACCATCTACAAGCATTTGCAGGCAAAACAATTAGCTATGGTTAAATATGAAACTCAGGGTTGTAGAAAATATATACATTCAGAGCACAATAATCATTGTGTATGTTCAAGTTATTTAAATAAGCAAAACTGAAAGACCTTCCACTCTGTTGGACAAAAGAATAGAATCAAATAAATGTTTTACCTACATTAGAATCAAATGGGCACTTGAGGGATGCTAGTTGTTCTAATTGAACATGGCTACTGGTTTGTCCTCTACTCTGCACTGCATATGAAGGTGGGGGAGGTTTTTAAAATCAGAGGGGTTGATAGCTTACATGTTTGAGATGGTTTAAGTTACCTTCAAAGAGATGAGAGTCAGGCAAGATTTCTCCTTTGCTTTTTCTTTTTAACTAGATATTTTCTTCATTTACATTTCAAATGCTATTCCCTTTCCAAGTTTTCTGTCTGAAAATCACCTATCCCCTCCCCCCTCCCCTTGCTCCCCAACCCACTCACTCCCACTTCCTGGCCCTGGGGCAAAGAATCTTCGAAAGACCAAAGGCCTCTCCTACTATTAATGGCCAACTAGGCCATCCTCTGCTACTGATGCAACTAGGGTCACAAGTCCCACCATGTGTTTTCTTTGATTGGTGGTTTAGTCCCAGGGAGCCCTGGGAGTACTGGTTAGTTCATATTGTTGTCCCTCCTATGGGGCTACATACCCGTTCAGTTCCTTGGGTAATTTCTCTAGCTCCTCCATTGGAGACCCTGTGTTCCATCCAAAAGATGACTATGAGCATCTACTTCTGTATTTGCCAGGCACTGGCAGGATATCAGCCTCACAGGAGACAGCTATATCAGGGTCCTGTCAGCAAGATCTTGTTGTCATATGCAATACGGCCTGGGTTTGGTGGTTGTTTATGGGATGGATCCCCATGTGGGGCAGTTTCTGGATAGTCCTTCCTTCAGTCTCAGCTCCGAACTTTGTCTCTGTAACTCCTTCCATGGGTATTTTGTTCCCCATTCTAAGAAGGATCAAAGTATCCATATTTTGGTCTTCTTTCTTCTTGAGTTTCTTGTTTTTTGCAAATTATATCTTGGGTATTCTAAATTTCTGAGATAATATCCACTTATCAGTGAGTGCATACGATGTGTGTTCTTTTGTGATTGGGTTACCTCACTCAGGATGATATCCTCCAGATCCATCCATTTGCCTAAAAATTTCATAAAGTCATTGTTTTTAATAGCTGAATAGTACTCCATTGTGTAAATGTACCACATTTTCTGGGGTACAGAGCTAAACAAACAATTCTCACCTGAGGTTTACAGAAGAGCTGAGAAGCACCTGAAAAAATGTTCAATATCCTTTCTGTTTGTTTGTTTGTTTGTTTGTTTGTTTGTTTGTTTGTTTGTTTTCGAGACAGGGTTTCTCTGTATAGTCCTGGCTGTCCTGGAACTCACTCTGTAGACCAGGCTGGCCTCAAATTCAGAAATCTGCCTGCCTCTGCCTCCTAAGTGCTGGGTTTAAAGGCATGTGCCACCACGCCCAGCAATGTTCAACATCCTTAATCATCAGGGAAATGCAAATCAAAACAACCCTAAGATTCTACCTCACACCAGTCAGGATGGCCAAGTTCAAAAATTTAGGTGACAGCAGATGCTGGTGAGGATGTGGAGAAAGAGGAACACTGCTCCATTGCTGGTGGGATTGCAAGCTGATGCAACCACTTGGAAATGAGTTTGATGGTTCCTTAGAAAATTGGACATAGTACTACTGAAAGATTCAGCAATACCTCTCCTGGGCATATACCCAGAAGATGTTCCAACTTTTAATAAGGACACATGTTCCACTATGTTCTTGGCAGCCTTATTTATAATAGCTAGAAGCTGGAAAGAACCCGGGTCTCCCTTGCTTTTTAACAGTAACATTTAGTACTACATACTGGACAGGTTGAACGGTCAAGTTGCTGATGTAGGCAACACAAGTCAGAAACTCCTATCCAGGAAGTGGATTTTGCAAACACATAGAACTTCTAGGACTTTTTCTGTGTTTCCAAACACAATAACAATGGTCATTTTTTTCTCTCTGTGGACATTTAGAACTCACCAATTGTGTCATTTTTGGTCATAATATAGAATATTACACACATTTTTCTTTCTTCTGTTACTCTCTTAGAGATGACTGTTTGGCTAAGAAAGTCAATTTTTTTTGCAATATGCCATTTGTCCTGTGAATTGTTGGGGGGTGGGGCATGGAATTCCAATCAATTGCTTTACTAGTCCTATACCTGAGTGTGGAGTTGACATTAATTTGGAAATATTTTACAATGACAATTTAGATGGATCATTTATTATACTTTGGTTATTTTCTCCAAGACTGCATCTCATTCTTCAGAAGGTTTTGATTATATTCCAGAACATGCCTCTTTGACATAGAACCTGCTTTCCAATTGCTTGATATTCTGCTTTTACAATACTCAGATATTATCACATGTTAAGACAATATAACTTTAATCCATCAAATATCAGTGATGAGTATCTCTGGAACTCATCAGAGGAGCTAAGTTTGAAATGTAAAATGTTCTCTAATCCCTAACTTTAAGCACTTTTAGAATTGGGTCTTGAATCTTGGTGCTCATACGAGTCCCTTGGTTGAGAATTAGTAATGGAAAGGGGAGAATTGCTACAGATTAGAGTCACTGTCTTTATATTAGCTTGGTAACACTTCCTCTCTGCAGAATGATGTAGTATAGAGATGCTCTATTAGATATCATTATGTAGTTTAACCTCAATCTAATATCTAGGTATTAGTATACATCTAACCCTCTATCATCTATCCACTAATTTACTCTAACTTTGACTACCAAAGATTCAACAAGTATAGGTAAAAGTCCATTTAAATGCTA
The DNA here is from genome assembly GCF_000001635.26 of Mus musculus. Taxonomy (NCBI): domain Eukaryota; kingdom Metazoa; phylum Chordata; class Mammalia; order Rodentia; family Muridae; genus Mus; species Mus musculus. The sequence continues at coordinate 67,869,468 of NC_000067.6, read as the reverse complement.
GTGGTTAATTCTGGTTCATAATAAGATTTTCAGTGAAAAATAATTTTGAAGATTTGTTTTAATCATTTATTAACTTATTTTTATTTTATGATTAATGAGTGTTTTGTCTGAACTTATGTCTCTGTATCAGATGTATTCCTGGTGCCTATGAAGGTCAGATCGCTGGCAACTGGAGTTATAAATGGTTATAACAAATCAGATACATGCTAGGACTTAAACCTAGGTATTTAGGAAGAACAGCCAATGCTCTTATCCACTGAGCCATTTCTCCAAACTTAAGATTTATTTTTATAACAAATGAGAGATGGAGTTTCAGGCAGAGTGAGCTGCCCTTTTTTGAGTCTAGGGAACTCTGGAAATGCAGAAATTGATCCTAATCACTAGGTCATCTCTCAAGCCTTCCAACTGAAATTTTATTGGATAACTTAACCCTACATGGTGATTCCTTTAAAACCAAC